>NC_092341.1:90783000-91131500 GCF_046630445.1 Rutidosis leptorrhynchoides | reverse complement strand
TATTGTAACCCTCCAAGAATCAAGTATGTATTTATTACACATAAACACACAAAAGTCAAGTAATCGCCGTTAACTAAACTAACAGAAGGTTAACGGAAGTAACGGAAAAAGCAGGGTTGTTACATTACCCACCTGTTATTAAAAAATTCGTTGTGAAATTTTAGTGATCGTTCGCTGAAGTAGTTTCCTCGGGAAACAGTTGCGGGTATTTCAGCCTCATTTGGTCTTCACGCTCCCACATGAACTCTGGTCCTCTTCTCGCATTCCACTGAACTTTAACAATAGGAATTTGGCTTTGCTTCAGCTGTTTGACCTCACGGCCCAAAATTTCAACAGGTTCCTCAATGAAATGAAGTTTGTCATCGATACGTAGTTCCTCTAAAGGAATAATCAAATTCTCCTCTGCAAGGCACTTCTTTAGATTGGATACATGAAAAATCTCGTCTATACCGCTGAGAGCTTGTGGCAGTTCCATTCTGTAAGCTACCGGACCAACTCTTTCAGTTATCTCAAACTGTCCAACATATCTAGGACTCAGTTTACCTCGTTTCCCAAATCGTACAACACCCTTCCTGTAGTGACCCGAACTTTTCCATGTTTATATATATTAAATGAAATTGTTATTTATATGATTAAGTGTTTCCAACATGTTAAGAAATCAAACTTGTTAAGACGTGATTGATTGAAATAGATTTCATATAGACAATTGACCACCCAAGTTGACCGGTGATTCACGAACGTTAAAACTTGTAAAAACTATATGATGACATATTTATGATTATATATCTAGTTAACATGATATTATGATAAGTAAGTATCTCATTAGGTATTTTAACAATGAGTTATATGCATAAAATTGTGTTTATTGAATTAAGAAACTCGAAACGATATATATAACGATTATCGTTATAACAACGTCTTACTAATTACATATGAATCATATTAAGATATTGTTACACTATGTTTAATCATGATAAATGATAAGTAAACATGTCATTATGTATATTAACAATGAACTACATATGTAAAAACAAGACTACTAACTTAAGGATTTCAAAACGAGACATATATGTAACGATTATCATTGTAACGACATTTAAATGTATATATATCATATTAAGATATATTAATATATCATAATATCATGATAATATAATAATTTAACATCTCAATAGATATAATAAACATTGGGTTAACAACATTTAACAAGATCGTTAACTTAAAGGTTTCAAATCAACATTTACATGTAACGACTAACGATGACTTAACGACTCAGTTAAAATGTATATACATGTAGTGTTTTAATATATATTCATACACTTTTGAAAGACTTCAAGACACTTATCAAAATACTTCTACTTAACAAAAATGCTTACAATTACATCCTCGTTCAGTTTCATTAACAATTCTACTCGTATGCATCCGTATTCTTACTCGTACAATACACAGCTTTTAGATGTATGTACTATTGGTATATACACTCCAATGATCAGCTCTTAGCAGCCCATGTGAGTCACCTAACACATGTGGGAACCATCATTTGGCAACTAGCATGAAATATCTCATAAAATTACAAAAATATGAGTAATCATTCATGACTTATCTACATGAAAACAAAATTACACATCCTTTATATCTAATCCATATACCAACGACCAAAAACACCTACAAACACTTTCATTCTTCAATTTTCTTCATCTAAGTGATCTCTCTCAAGTTCTATTTTCAAGTTCTAAGTGTTCTTCATAAATTCTATAAGTTCTAGTTTCATAAAATCAAGAATACTTCCAAGTTTGCTAGCTTACTTCCAATCTTGTAAAGTGATCATCCAACTTCAAGAAATTTTCTTATTTATAGTAAGATATCTTTCTAATGCAAGGTAATACTCATATTCAAACTTTGATTCAATTTCTATAACTATAACAATCTTATTTCGAGTGGAAATCTTACTTGAACTTGTTTTCGTGTCATGATTCTGCTTCAAGAACTTTCAAGCCATCCAAGGATCCTTTGAAGCTAGATCTATTTTTCTCATTTCCAGTAGGTTTATCCACAAAACCTGAGGTAGTAATGATGTTCATAACATCAGTCGATTCATATATATAAAACTACCTTATTCGAAGGTTTAAACTTGAAATCACTAGAACATAGTTTAGTTAATTCTAAACTTGTTCGCAAACAAAAATTAATCCTTCTAACTTGACTTTTAAAATCAACTAAACACATGTTCTATATCTATATGATATGCTAACTTAATGATTTAAAACCGGAAAACACGAAAAATACCGTAAAACCGGATAGACGCCGTTGTAGTAACACTGCGGGCTGTTTTGGGTTAGTTAATTAAAAACTATGATAAATTTTGATTTAAAAGTTGTTCTTCTGGGAAAATGATTTTTCTTATGAACATAAAACTATATCCAAAAATTATGGTTAAGCTCAAAGTGGAAGTATGTTTTCCAAAATAGTCATATAGACGTCGTTCTTTCGACTGAAATGACTACCTTTACAAAAATGACTTGTAACCTATAATTACGACTATAAACATATACTTTTTATGTATAGATTCATAAACTTAAGTTCAATATGAAACCATAGCAATTGGATTCACTCAAAACGGATTTAAAACGAAGAAGTTATGGGTAAAACAAGATTGGTTATTTTTGATTGTTGTAGCTACGTGAAAATTGGTAACAAATCTATATTAATCATATCCTAGCTAACTTATATTGTATTATACATGTATTCTAATATATTATGTAATCTTGAGATATCATAGACACGTATGCAAATGTTTTGACATATCATATCGACCCATCTATATATATTATTTGGAACAACCATAGACACTCTATATGCAGTAATGTTGGAATTAGCTACACAGGGTTGAGGTTGATTCCAAAAATATATATAGTTTGAGTTGTGATCTAGCCTGAGACGTGTATACACTGGGTCATGGATTGATTCAAGATAATATATATCAATTTATTTCTGTACATCTAATTATGGACAACTAGTTGTAGGTTACTAACAAGGACAGCTGACTTAATAAACTTAAAACAGTAAAACGTATTAAAATGTTGTAAATATATTTTGAACATACTTTGATATATATGTACATATTTGTTATAGGTTCGTGAATCGATCAGTGGTCAAGTCTTACTTCCCGACGAAGTAAAAATCTGTGAAAGTGAGTTATAGTTCCACTTTTAAAATCTAATATTTTGGGATGAGAATACATGCAGTTTTATAAATGTTTTACGAAATAGACACAAGTAAATGAAACTACATTATATGGGTGAATGATCGAAGCCGAATATGCCCCTTTTGCTTGGTAGCCTAAGAATTAGTAAACCGATCTACTAATTGACGCGAATCCTAAAGATAGATCTATTGGGGTTAACGAACCCCATCCAAAGTACCGGATGCTTTAGTACTTCGAATTCGTTTTTATCATGTTCGAAGGATTTCTCGGAATGATAGGGGATATTCTTATATGCATCTTGTTAATGTTGGTTACCAGGTGTTCCCCATATGAATGATTTTTATCTCTATGTATGGGATGTATATTGAAATATGAAATATTGTGGTCTATTATTATAATTTGATAATATATAGGTTAAACCTATAACTCACCAACATTTTTGTTGACATTTTAAGCATGTTTATTCTCAGGTGATTATTAAGAGCTTCCGCTGTTGCATACTAAAATAAGGACAAGATTTGGAGTCCATGCTTGTATGATATTATGTAAAAACTGCATTCAAGAAACTTATTTTTGATGTAATATATTCTTATTGTAAACCATTATGTAATGGTCGTGTGTAAACGGTATATTTTAGATTATCATTATCTGATAATCTACGTAATACTTTTTAAACCTTTATAGATAAAATAAAGGTGATGGTTGTTTTAAAAATGAATGCAGTCTTTGGAAAACGTCTCATATAGAGGTCAAAATCTCGTGACGAAATCAATTAATATGGAACGTTTATAATCAATATGAACGGGACATTTCAGTTGGTATCCGAGCATTGGTCTTAGAGAACCAGAAAATTGCATTTGTGTGTCTTACCGAGTTTGTTAGGATGCATTAGTGAGTCTGGACTTCGACCGTGTTTTTCTTCAAAAACGATTGCTTAACATTTTTTTGTTGGAAACTATATATTATTAACATGTAAATATTATGTGATATATTAATCTCTTAATGTGTTTGATATTGTGTGATAGATGTCTACCTCTAGTACAAATCCCATTGATTCACCTAATAATAATGAAGAGTCGAATATATTTTGGGAAGATTCACAAATTCCCGAAGAGGAACCAGAAGAGGAGGAACCGGAAGAAGAGGAACCAGAAGAGGATGAATCGGAAGAGGAGGAACCAGAAGAAGAAGAGGTTCCGAAGGAAGAAATATTGATACCTATAGTAAATCGATTAAATAAAAGAAAATCATCAACCAACGGACCAAAGTTAATAATGGTCAATGGTGTTTCCGTCGAGGAAGCAAAATATTGGGAAGATTACCAATTTTCTGATGAATCGGATCCCGATGAGGATTCCGATGATGTTATAGAAATTACCTCGACCCGATTTAATAAAGCGAAAGAAAATAATAAGGGAAAAGGTATAAAAATAGAGAAACCCGATTCCAACCCCGATGAACTTTATATGTATCGACAACATTCGTATTTCCTAAAATGTAACAATGACCCGGGAACCTCTAAACCACCAGGTTTTTCTAAACCATTATGGAAAACGACGGCTCGTATTAGAGGAACACCATATATTCCTAGAAAATTAGGAAAACGAACCAAGTCCGAAGAAGAAGAAACCAGTGATTCAGATTAGAAGGTTGTAATCATGTTGTGTATTATATGTATTGTAGTGTGCTTGTACTTTTATGTTCTATGTAAAAATTGCTTGTATTGTTTGTTAATTATCTTTTACGAATCTAATCCTTATCTATTTTATTGTATAAAAACAACATGGACGTTAAGGGTAGACAACCGAATATTTTAGAAGACCTACCAGAGGATATGATTGAGGAAATCTTGTCTAGAGTCGGTCAGAATTCATCATCACATTTAGTTATGGCGAAATTAACTTGTCAAACATTTAAAAGACTTTCCAGAAATGCCTTAGTTTATAAAAGGCTTTCCTTTGATAGGTGGGGTATATCACATTGGGGAGACCGTAAGTTACGCCGTGTTTTCTTTAAAGCGTTAAATGCGGGGAACCCAAATGCAATTTTATGCTACGGGTTAAGAACCTATTTTGACTCAACATATCCCAACATAGGATTTCGTGAATTAGAAAGAGCTTCTAACATGCAACATAAAGAAGCATGTTATGCTTACGGGTTAGTGATGTTCGCTTCTTACCCAACTGAGAAAAAGAACATTGGATTGCAACTTTTAAATAAAACCTTCCCACAAGTGACGGATTCAGTAGTTGGGGTGAGAAACAAGGTTTTTAGATTATTACGGGGCTGTTGGACATTACGAAACCCTCGTTATTTTGACGACATTACAACATGCTGCATAGCCAATGGTCATAACGGTTATTTTCCACAAGACCAAGGATGGAAAGTCGTCTTAGTAAAACCAGAATGCATGACTTGTTTCTGGACTTATGAATTACGTGTCTTTATTTCCTTTACTGAACAACTTGCGTATTAACTAGATTTATCTTCAAAACTGTCCTGTATCAAAGTGTACTATATTTCATGTTATATGTAATATAGCGATGTTGTAAGTTTGAAGAATATTTATATGCGATATATTATTATAATCAGATTTTCATATGGAATTGTAGTAGTTGAATTGTATATTAGCTACTAAGTATGAACTTAACGGGTCAAGTAGTACCCGAATTTAAACTTATAAAACGCTAATATGAAGAAAAAGCTTTTATAAATGAGTTCATATTATGCTACGAAATACTATTGACTACTCTTAATATTCTGTATGATTAACTCGATTCAGTTGGCTATTTTGAAGGAAATGGCACCGACTACTCGACACACCATGAATATGAGCGAAGAGGAATTTCGTACCTTTCTTGCTGCAAACATAGCCGCAGTACAGGCTGCGCTACATACCAACAATAACTCTGAATCTAGCAATGCAGCTAACGGCGCAAGAAATCGTGTAGGATGCTCCTACAAAGAATTCACTGCCTGCAAACCTTTGGAATTTGATGGAACCGAAGGACCAATTGGATTGAAACGGTGGACCGAGAAAGTCGAATCGGTGTTTGCCATAAGTAAGTGTACTGAAGAGGACAAAGTTAAGTACGCTACGCATACCTTCACAGGTACTGCGTTAACGTGGTGGAACACCTATCTTGAACAGGTAGGACAAAATGCTGCTTACGCACTACCGTGGTCGGCATTCAAGCAATTGATGAACGAGCAGTACTGTCCTAGAAACGAAGTCAATAAACTCAAGGCGGAACTTAGAGAGTTACGAACACAAGGGTTCGATGTTACCACATATGAACGACGATTCACAGAGTTGTGCCTATTATGTCCGGGAGCATTCGAAGATGAAGAAGAGAAGATCGACGCGTTTGTAAAAGGGTTATCAGTAAGGATTCAAGAAGATGTGAGTTCACACGAGCTCGCTTCTATACAGAAGGCAAGTCGAATGGCTCATAAACTCATAAATCAGATTGAGAGAAGAATTAAAGAGCAGGAGGTCGAAGAAGCCAACACGAAACAACTCAAGAGGAAGTGGGAGGAAAACGGTGACAAGAGTCACCAGTACAACAACAACAACAATTACAACCATAATAGCAACAACTATCCCAACAACCGCAACAACAATCGCAACAATAACCACAATCCTAACAATAACTACAACAAACATCCCAACAACAACAACTACTACAACAACCGTTTCAACAACAATAACAATCCCAACAACAACCTCAATAACAATAACGGCAACAAAAACCAAAAACAGCCATGTTATAGGTGTGAAGAAAATCATCAGGGGTTTTGCACGACATTTTGCAACAGGTGTAAAAGAAATGGTCATAGCGCGACAAAGTGTGAGGTCTACGGACCAAAGTTTAACAGAACTAAAGGAGCAAATAATGTCGGAACAAGTAATGCCGAAACGAATAGTGTCGGAGTAAGTAATACCAACGCTGTTTGTTATAAATGTGGAAAATCGGGCCACATTATTAGAAATTGCCCGAATCAGGGGAATACTAATGGGCAGGGCCGTGGAAGAGTTTTCAATATTAATGCGGTAGAAGCACAGGAAGACCCGGAGCTTGTTACGAGTACGTTTCTTATTGACCATAAATCTGCTTATGTTTTATTTGATTCGGGTGCGGATAAAAGCTATATGAGTAGAGAATTTTGTGCTAAATTAAGTTGCCCATTGACGCCTTTGGATAGTAAATTTTTACTCGAATTAGCAAACGGTAAATTAATTTCAGCAGATAATATATGTCGGGAGAGAGAACTTAAACTGGGGGATGAAACGTTTAAAATTGATTTAATACCAGTCAAGTTAGGGAGTTTTGATGTAATAATTGGCATGGACTGGTTGAAAAAGGTGAGAGCAGAGGTCGTTTGTTACAAAAATGAGATTCGCATTATGCGTGAAAAAGGAAAACCTTTAATGGTGTACGGAGAAAAGAACAACGCGAAATTAAATCTTATTAGTAGTTTGAAGGCGTAAAAACTAATAAGAAAAGGTTGTTACATCATTCTAGCACACATCGAGGAAGTTAAACCTGAAGAAAAGAACATCAGTGATGTTCCCGTCGCAAAAGAATTTCACGATGTATTTCTGAAAGAATTACCGGGATTACCCCCACATCGATCCGTTGAATTTCAAATAGACCTTGTACCAGGAGCTGCACCAATAGCTCTTGCTCCATACAGACTCGCACCCAGCGAAATGACAGAATTACAAAGTCAGTTACAGGAACTTTTAGAGCGTGGTTTCATTCGATCAAGCACATCACCATGGGGAGCTCCTGTTTTGTTTGTCAAGAAGAAAGACGGTACATTCAGGTTGTGTATCGACTACCGAGAGTTGAACAAACTTACCATTAAGAACCGCTACCCACTACCGAGAATCGACGACTTATTTGATCAACTACAAGGCTCGTCTGTTTATTCGAAGATCGATTTATGTTCTGGATATCATCAAATGCGGGTGAAGGAGGATGATATTCCAAAGACTGCTTTTAGGACGCGTTACGGTCATTACGAGTATATGGTTATGCCGTTTGGATTGACTAACACACCAGCTGTGTTCATGGACCTCATGAACCGAGTGTATGGGCCATATCTTGACAAGTTTGTCATTGTTTTCATCGATGACATACTTATTTACTCGAAGAATGATCAAGAGCACGAAGAACATTTGAGAAAAGTACTAGAGTTGCTGAGAAAAGAAAAACTGTACGCTAAGTTTTCAAAGTGTGCATTTTGGTTGGAAGAAGTTCAATTCCTCGGTCACATAGTGAACAAAGAAGGTATTCAGGTGGATCCAGCAAAGATTGAAACCGTTGAAAAGTGGGAAACCCCGAAAACTCCGAAACACATACGCCAGTTTTTAGGAATAGCTGGTTACTACAGAATGTTCATCCAAGACTTTTCCAGAATAGCAAAACCCTTGACTGCATTAACGCATAAAGGGAAGAAATTTGAATGAAAAGATGAACAAGCGAAAGCTTTTCAATTGTTAAAGAAAAAGTTAACTACGGCACCTATATTGTCATTACCTGAAGGGAATGATGATTTTGTGATATATTGTGACGCCTCAAAGCAAGGTCTCGGTTGTGTATTAATGCAACGAACGAAAGTAATTGCTTATGCGTCTAGACAATTGAAGATTCACGAACAGAATTATACGACGCATGATTTGGAATTAGGCGCGGTTGTTTTTGCATTAAAGACTTGGAGGCACTACTTATATGGGGTCAAAAGTATTATATATACCGACCACAAAAGTCTTCAACACATATTTAATCAGAAACAACTGAATATGAGGCAGCGTAGGTGGATTGAATTGTTGAATGATTATGACTTTGAGATTTGTTACCACCCGAGGAAGGCAAATGTGATAGCCGACGCCTTGAGCAGAAAGGACAGAGAACTCATTCGAGTAAAAGCTATGAATATAATGATTCACACTAACCTTACTACTCAAATAAAGGAGGCGCAACGAGGAGTTTTAAAAGAGGGAAATTTAAAGGATGAAATACCCAAAGGATCGGAGAAGCATCTTAATATTCGGGAAGATGGAACCCGGTATAGGGCTGAAAGAATTTGGGTACCAAAATTTGGAGATATGAGAGAAATGGTACTTAGAGAAGCTCATAAAACCAGATACTCAATATATCGTGGAACGGGGAAGATCTACAAGGATCTCAAGAAACATTTTTGGTGGCCAGGTATGAAAGCCGATGTTGCTAAATACGTAGGGAAATGTTTGACGTGTTCTAAGGTCAAAGCGGAGCATCAAAAACCATCAGGTCTACTTCAACAACCCGAAATCCTGGAATGGAAATGGGAAAACATTACCATGGATTTCATCACTAAATTGCCAAGGACTGCAAGTGGTTTTGATACTATTTGGGTAATAGTTGATCGTCTCACCAAATCAGCACACTTCCTGCCAATAAGAGAAGATGACAAGATGGAGAAGTTAGCACGACTGTATTTGAAGGAAGTCGTCACCAGATATGGAATACCAATCTCTATTATCTCTGATAGGGATGGCAGATTTATTTCAAGATTTTGGCAGACATTACAGCAAGCATTAGGAACTCGTCTAGAAATGAGTATAGCCTATCATCCACAAACTGATGGGCAGAGCGAAAGGACGATACAAACGCTTGAAGACATGCTACGAGCATGTGTTATTGATTTCAGAAACAGTTGGGATCGACATCTACCGTTAGCAGAATTTTCCTACAACAACAGCTACCATTTAAGCATTGAGATGGCGCCGTTTGAAGCACTTTATGGTAGAAAGTGCAGGTCTCCGATTCATTGGAGTGAAGTGGGGGAGAGACAGATTACGGGTCCGGAGATAATACAAGAAACTACCGAGAAGATCATCCAAATTCAACAACGGTTGAAAACCGCCCAAAGTTGACAAAAGAGCTAAACTGACATTAAAAGAAAAGATATAGAATTTGAAATTGGAGAAATGGTCATGCTTAAAGTTGCACCTTGGAAAGGCGTTGTTCGATTTGGTAAACGAGGGAAATTAAATCCAAGGTATATTGGACCATTCAAGGTTATTGATCGTGTCAGACCAGTAGCTTACCGACTTGAGTTACCTCAACAACTCGCTGCTGTACATAACACTTTCCACGTCTCGAATTTGAAGAAATGTTTTACTAAAGAAGATCTCACTATTCGTTAGGCGAAATCCAAATAAACGAAAAACTTCAATTCATCGAAGAACCCGTCGAAATAATGGATCGTGAGGTTAAAAGACTTAAGCAAAACAAGATACCAATTGTTAAGGTTCGATGGAATGCTCGTAGAGGACCCAAGTTCACCTAGGAACGAGAAGATCAGATGAAAAATAAATACCAGCACTTATTTCCAAATGATACGTCAACACCTCCAACTGCTTAAAATTTCGGGACGAAATTTATTTAACGGGTAGGTACTGTAGTGACCCGAACTTTTCCATGTTTATATATATTAAATGAAATTGTTATTTATATGATTAAGTGTTTCCAACATGTTAAGTAATCAAACTTGTTAAGACGTGATTAATTGAAATAGATTTCATATAGACAATTGACCACCCAAGTTGACCGGGGATTCACGAACGTTAAAACTTGTAAAAACTATATGATGACATATATATGATTATATATATAGTTAACATGATATTACGATAAGTAAGTATCTCATTAGGTATTTTAACAATGAGTTATATACATAAAATTGTGTTTATTGAATTAAGAAACTCGAAACGATATATTAAACGATTATCGTTATAACAACGTCTTACTAATTACATATTAATCTTATTAAGATATTGTTACACTATGTTTAATCATGATAAATGATAAGTAAACATGTCATTATGTATATTAACAATGAACTACATATGTAAAAACAAGACTACTAACTTAAGGATTTCGAAACGAGACATATATGTAATGATTAAATGTATATATATCATATTAAGATATATTAATATATCATAATATCATGATAATATAATAATTTAACATCTCATTAGATATAATAAACATTGGGTTAACAACATTTAACAAGATCGTTAACTTAAAGGTTTCAAATCAACATTTACATGTAACGACTAACGATGACTTAACGACTCAGTTAAAATGTATGTACATGTAGTGTTTTAATATGTATTCATACACTTTTGAAAGATTTCACGACACTTATCAAAATACTTCTACTTAACAAAAATGCGTACAATTACATCCTCGTTCAGTTTCATCAACAATTCTACTCGTATGCACCCGTATTCGTACTCGTACAATACACAGCTTTTAGATGTATGTACTATTGGTATATACACTCCAATGATCAGCTCTTAGCAGCCCATGTGAGTCACCTAACACATGTGGGAACCATCATTTGGCAACTAGCATGAAATATCTCATAAAATTACAAAAATATGAGTAATCATTCATGACTTATTTACATGAAAACAAAATTACACATCCTTTATATCTAATCCATATACCAATGACCAAATACACCTACAAACACTTTCATTCTTCAATTTTCTTCATCTAAGTGATCTCTCTCGAGTTCTATCTTCAAGTTCTAATTGTTCTTCATAAATTCTATAAGTTCTAGTTTCATAAAATCAAGAATACTTCCAAGTTTGGTAGCTTACTTCCAATCTTGTAAAGTGATCATCCAACTTCAAGAAATATTTCTTATTTACAGTAAGATATCTTTCTAATACAATGTAATACTCATATTCAAACTTTGATTCAATTTCTATAACTATAACAATCTTATTTCGAGTGAAAATCTTACTTGAACTTGTTTTCGTGTCATGATTCTGCTTCAAGAACTTTCAAGCCATCCAAGGATCCTTTGAAGCTAGATCTATTTTTCTTATTTCCAGTAGGTTTATCCACAAAGCCTGAGGTAGTAATGATGTTCATAACATCATTCAATTCATATATATAAAACTACCTTATTCGAAGGTTTAAACTTGAAATCACTAGAACATAGTTTAGTTAATTCTAAACTTGTTCGCAAACAAAAGTTAATCATTCTAACTTGACTTTTAAAATCAACTAAACACATGTTCTATATCTATATGATATGCTAACTTAATGATTTAAAATCGGAAAACACGAAAAACACCGTAAACCGGATAGACGCCATTGTAGTAACACCGCGGGCTGTTTTGGGTTTGTTAATTAAAAACTATGATAAATTTTAATTTAAAAGTTGTTCTTCTGAGAAAATAATTTTTCTTATGAACATGAAACTATATCCAAAAATCATGGTTAAACTCAAAGTGGAAGTATGTTTTCTTAAATGGTCATCTAGACGTCGTTCTTTCGACTGAAATGACTACCTTTAAAAAAATGACTTGTAACCTGTAATTCCGACTATAAACATATAATTTTTATGTATAGATCATAAACTTAAGTTCAATATGAAACCATAGCAATTGGATTCACTCAAAACGGATTTAAAACGAAGAAGTTACGGGTAAAACAAGATTGGTTATTTTTTATTGTTGTAGCTACGTGAAAATTGGTAACAAATCTATATTAATCATATCCTAGCTAACTTATATTGTATTATACATGTATTCTAATATATTATGTAATCTTGGGATACCATAGACACGTATGCAAATGTTTTGACATATCATATCGACCCATCTATATATATTATTTGGAACAACCATAGACACTCTATATGCAGTAATGTTGGAATTAGCTATACAGGGTTGAGGTTGATTCCAAAAATATATATAGTTTGAGTTGTGATCTGGCCTGAGACGTGTATACACTGGGTCGTGGATTGATTCAAGATAATATATATCAATTTATTTCTGTACATCTAATTATGGACAACTAGTTGTAGGTTACTAACAAGGACAGCTGACTTAATAAACTTAAAACAGTAAAACGTATTAAAATGTTGTAAATATATTTTGAACATACTTTGATATATATGTACATATTTGTTATATGTTCGTGAATCGACCAGTGGCCAAGTCTTACTTCCCGACGAAGTAAAAATCTGTGAAAGTGAGTTATAGTCCCACTTTTAAAATCTAATATTTTGGGATGAGAATACATGCAGTTTTATAAATGTTTTACGAAATAAACACAAGTAAATGAAACTACATTATATGGGTGAATGATCGAAGCCGAATATGCCCCTTTTGCTTGGTAGCCTAAGAATTAGTAAACCGATCTACTAATTGACGCGAATCCTAAAGATAGATGTATTGGGCCTAACGAACCCCATCCAAAGTACCGGATGCTTTAGTACTTCGAATTCGTTTTTATCATGTCCGAAGGATTTCCCGGAATGATAGGGGATATTCTTATATGCATCTTGTTAATGTCGGTTACCAGGTGTTCACCATATGAATGATTTTATCTCTATGTATCAGATGTATATTGAAATATGAAATCTTGTGGTCTATTATTATGATTTGATAATATATAGGTTAAACCTATAACTCACCAACATTTTTGTGACGTTTTAAGCATGTTTATTCTCAGGTGATTATTAAGAGCTTCCGCCGTTGCATACTAAAATAAGGACTAGATTTGGAGTCCATGCTTGTATGATATTATGTAAAAACTGCATTCAAGAAACTTATTTT
This sequence comes from Rutidosis leptorrhynchoides, assembly GCF_046630445.1. Taxonomy (NCBI): domain Eukaryota; kingdom Viridiplantae; phylum Streptophyta; class Magnoliopsida; order Asterales; family Asteraceae; genus Rutidosis; species Rutidosis leptorrhynchoides. The sequence goes on along the minus strand of NC_092341.1, from coordinate 91,117,659 downwards.
TGATGTAGTATATTCTTATTGTAAACCATTATGTAATGGTCGTGTGTAAACGGTATATTTTAGATTATCATTATTTGATAATCTACGTAATGCTTTTTAGACCTTTATAGATAAAATAAAGGTTATGGTTATTTTAAAAATGAATGCAGTCTTTGGAAAACGTCTAATATAGAGGCCAAAACCTCGCGACGAAATCAATTAATATGGAACGTTTATAATCAATATGAACGGGACATTTAACTTCCAAGGTGATACTTTAAGCATAACTTTATCACCAACTTGGAATTCTATGTCCTTCTGTCTGACATCAACGTAACTCTTTTGACGACTTCGAGCCGTTTTCAATCGTTCCTGAATCTGTAGAACTTTCTCAGTTGTCTCCTGAATAATTTCAGGGCCTGTCAACTGACTATCTCCCAACTCGCTCCAACAGACGGGAGATCTACACTTCCTTCCATACAACGCTTCGAACGGTGCAGCCTTAATGCTCGCATGGTAGCTGTTATTGTACGAGAACTCAGCTAGTGGTAAATACTTATCCCATCCGTTACCGAAATCAATGACACATGCCCTCAACATGTCCTCAAAATTCTGAATAGTTCGTTCGCTCTGGCCATCTGTCTGGGGGTGATATGCTGTACTCATATCTAAACGAGTCCCCATTGATTTTTGTAATGACTGCCAAAATCTAGAAGTGAATCTGCTGTCGCGATTGGATATAATGGATATAGGTACTCCATGTCTAGAGACGACTTCCTTAATGTAGATCTGAGCCAACTTCTCCATTTTATCAGTTTCTCTTATCGATAGAAACTGTGCAGACTTAGTGAGACGATCCACGATAACCCATATAGTATCGTGACCTCCCGCCGTTCTCGGCAGTTTCGTGATGAAGTCCATGGTAATACCTTCCCACTTCCACTGGGGAATCTATGGTTAAGTTAATAATCCTAATGGCTTCTGATGCTCAGCCTTGACTTTAGTGCAAGTCAAACACTTACCGACATAGGTAGCAATATCAGCTTTCAAATTTGGCCACCAATAAAATGCTTTCAAATATTGGTACATTTTATCTGATCCTGGATGAATTGAGTACCTTGACTTGTATGCTTCCTCTAACACTAGTTCTCTCAATCCACCAAATTTTGGTACCTAGATTCGATTAGCAAAGTACCGTGTTCCATCCTTCTTGATGTCAAATTTCTTATCCATTCCTCTGAGAAATTCAACGTCGACATTTTCTTATTTCACTGCTTCTTGTTGTGCTTCGCGGATTCATGATGTGAGATTCGTACGGACAACTATGTTAAGAGCTTTAACCCTAAGAGTTCCCTCTCCCTCTTTTCTGCTTAAAGCATCCACCACAACATTCGCCTTGCCCGGATGGTATTAAAGTTCGGAGTTATAATCGTTAAGTAGTTCCATCCAACGTCGTTGTCGCATGTTGAGTTGTTTCTGATTAAATATGTGCTGTAAACTCTTATGGTCAGTGAAGATAGTAAATTTGGTTCCATACAGGTAGTGTCTCCACATTTTAAGTGCAAAGACAACAGCTCCTAGTTCAAGGTCGTGCGTAGTGTAGTTATGCTCGTGAATCTTTAACTGTCGCGATCCATAAGCAATAACTTTATTTACGTTGCATAAGCACGCAACCCATTCCTTGACGTGAGGCATTACAATAAACACAAAATCTTCACTTCCCTCGTGTAGAGACAATACTGGTGCAGTTGTTAACTTCTCTTTCAGCAACTGAAATGCGGACTCTTGCTGACCACTCATACTTCTTGCTCTTATGAGTCAACGCGGTCAATGGTCTGGCGATCTTAGAGAATCCTTCGATGAATCTCTGGTAGTAACCAGCTAGACCCAAAAATTGCCTAACCTGAGTTGGCATCTTTGGAGTTTCCCAATTCTTAACCGACTCAATCTTTGCTGGATCGACCTGTATTCCATTAGCCCCTACAACATGGCCAAGAAATTGTACTTCTGGTAACCAAAAGTCACACTTAGAAAACTTTGCATACAACTGCTCATCTCTAAGCATAGTCAAAATCGAACGTAGATGTTGTTCGTACTCTTCTTTGTTCTTGGAGTACACCAATATGTCATCAATAAACACAATGATGAATTTATATAGGTATGGCATACACACACGGTTCATGAGATCCATGAACACTGCTGGTGCATTCGTCAAACAAAACGGCATCACTGTAAACTCATAATGTCCATAACGTGTTCTAAACGCTGTCTTCGGGACATCAGCTTCTTTGACTCTCAATTAATGATACCTGGATCTCAAATCAATCTTCGAATAACAACTAGATCCTTGTAGCTGATCAAATAAGTCTTCAATCCTCGGTAGCGGATACCGATTCTTGATTGTCAACTTGTTCAATTCTCTGTAATCGATACACAATCTCATCGACCTATCTTTCTTTTTAACAAACAAGACTGGAGCTCCAACTCGGAAATTCATGCCTATGTGACCCACCTTCTAATACCGGTCACAAATTAGGGCATTACAACTTTGATGTTCTTCACCACGGGAAGCTCTTGTAGTTCTAAAGGTGCAATTCCGTATATTGTACGCGTAACGGGTGCAGCTGCTGGCACCAAATCAATCTGAAATTCGACTTCACGGTGGGGTGGATGTGTAACCTCAGGGCAATCTCTAATAGTTGGGAAATATTCGGGTCTCTTAAAGGTCAGCTCATCTTTACTCACATGTGCCAGAATTGCGAGATATTCTCATCTCATGTACTTCTGGACCTTCGAGTAATCAATGTAACATGACGGTGTAATAATCTCCTCTCCGTACACCATTACCGTCGGTGAAAGGAATTCGAATAGCTTTCTGGTCGTAGCTGCCTTGGTTGTATCGTCAGACAACCAGTTTGTTTTAACCACGAGGTTAAAACTTCCCAGTTTAATATTTCTATAGAGTACACGTTATCTAAGGAAGGTACATGGTTATAAACGTTGCTACCAAACTTCTCTAGCATAAGGCTTCTCTCAGCACCAGTGTTGATAGCATATATAAACATTATGGTTGATGAGTGAGAACGTGAACAATTTCATGGAAAACGAAAATGAGTAAGGTGTAATGGTGACTCAAACAAAATCTGATATTTAATCGAAAAGGGTTGGTGCAAACTCCCAGACGTATGTGTCTCGCAGAAACAGATGAAGTGTAGTTCGCGTCGATGTGTTCAAAGTTGGTTGGTAATGTTTGTGGGTATAATGAAAATGATTACCGCTTAAGAAAAGTACGTTAGAAAAGAATGAGAAGGGATACAGTAAAAGTAGTATTACTAGTAGAAATGAGTGATGACGTTAGTGATAAGTAGCAATGGGTTGTGATAAGTAGTGATGATAGTAGTGAAATATGAGTTGTTAGATTGCATGCTCACATCATAAGTATATATACACATGTATACCAATTGTACCCAATAAGGCATAATAGTTATCAGTCGGTAGACTCGTGTTGGGAAACAAAATCATGAACGGCGGGTGGCTGAATGATTGGTAAGTTGGATGTTGGGTAGAAAAAATCTACTACGTATTGTGCGGGCGGTTATCAGTAATTCCTCCTCTAAAGACGTATCAGAAATGAGTTATGATGCACATTAGCGAGTAGTAAAATGCGGAGGTGTTGGTGGTGTCGAGTATTACTTAGTAATGGTAAGCAGTAATGAGTAATATTGAGTAGTAGCAAGTAGCAAGGGGTAGCAGTAAGTAGTATTTAGCAACGACAAACAGTGAGAAGTAGTGATCAGTTGTGACTAGCAGTGAGAGGCGGCATTGAGTAGTAGTTAGTAGCGTTAAACAGTGTTGAGTAGTGGTATGAGGTGACGAGTGTATTCAAGTAGTGTCTTTGTAGTGATAAGTAGTGATCGGTGGTGGCGGACAGTGTCGAGCAGTGATGAGTTGGGTCAAGATTACAAGTTATAATACAATTAATTTGCACAATGTAAGTTTCTACTCACATTTAAGATTACACGGTTTGTTTTCTAAACGTTGATTATCCAAGCTACCTAACAACCAATACGTCCCTACTATTATCACTGCTTATCACAACCCATTGCTATTTATCGCTGACACCATCACTCATTACTACTAGTAATACTACTTGTTACCGTATCCTTTCTCATTCTGTCTCAACGTACTTTTCTCAAGCGGCAATCATTTTTGTTATACCCACAAACATTACCAACCAACTTTGGACACATCGACGTGAACTACACTTCATCTGTTCCCGCGAGACACACCCGTCTGGGAGTTTGTATCAATCCTTTAAGATTAAATATCAGGTTTTATTTGACACCTTGTTCAATTTCGTTTTCCATGAAATACGTCACGAGATTGTTGTCACTCATCGATCATACTATTTATATATGCTGTCAACACTGATGCTGATAGAAGCTTTAATGCTAGAGAATTTGGTCACAACATTTATAAACATGTACCTTCCTTAGACAACGTGTACTCTATAGAACTATTAAAATGAGAAGTTTTAACCTCGTGGTTGAAACAAACTGGTTACCTGGCGATACAACTAAGGCAGCTACGACCAGAAGGCTATTCGAATTCCTTTCACCAACGGTAATGGTGTACGGAGAGGAGATTTGTACACCGTTGTGACGACCCGACCAAATCGTCATTGACGGCGCCGCTACTTAGGTCCCGTTGCGTGGTCATAGTCCCTACATGAGACGCGTTTGACCAAAATTATGTCGCATTCATTTGAAACGTGCATGACTTGCAAAGTTTAGTTCACCAAACGGATCGACAACAAGTTTAAGTTTACAAACGTAGTAAAGTACAAATGAAATATCTTGCGACATAATTAGTTTAAAATCACAGTTGCTATAAATAGCGTAAGTATGTAAACAATATGTTTGAATCCAAAGGTGCTATCACTAGCGTATGCATGTATGTATACTTGACTCCAAGCAAGAAATCAGAGTGTATGCATGTATGCTTGACCCCAAGCAAGTATGAATGTACGCGGAAGCATGTATCAAATAGCCATGTATGAACCTGAGAAACATATAGAAAACTGTCAACGAAAAATGTTGGTGAAATCATAGGTGTATTAGTAAATGTTATATTTTGAACCACAAGATTTAGTATCTCCAATATGTTGATTATCCAAATCGTTTGCATTCCAAAAGTTTGTTCGCGAGCACCCAATTATCAAGACTTAACGTTTCCTTCCATAGAACCTCATCACAATAGTGTTAGAACATACACTGTTTCTCGAAAATATATTTCATCCGTAGACGGTAGCGAACCGTCCGAAATGAGGGTTTGTCAAACCCGTATGGCCACACAATATAAGTTCTCGCTTACACCCTGCAAGTGTAACTAATGATAATCGAATTGAGGATTTTTGTTCTAACTCGCTGTGGAATGTTTGTTTCATCGTACTTATGTTCAAAGTATAAAAGTAAGTAGTACAAAATGTAACAAAGTATATGTTCCTCAGCCCACAATTTAAAAGTATAAAAAGTTGTTGAAAAGGGTGGGACTATGATCTCACCTCGAGTGCACGAGTATAAAGGTACTTCACAAAGTAAACGTGTGCATGAAAGTTGCTTAGTCTTGACCTAAACAAGTAAATTGTATCAATTAACCGGTTACGACACATGGTTGGGTGAAATGTGTTCAATTAGTCCTATGGCTCGTTACGACTCGATTATGTAGCATGTGAATCAAATTGTCAAGTTTCATGCAAGATACAAGTACAGAAACAAGTTAGGAAGGTTGCATAATCATTTGGTTAAGTTTGACAAAAAGTCAAACTTTGGTCGGTCAAAGTCAACGAAAGTCAACACGTTCGGGTCGGGTCCCGAACTATTTTTCTGAGGTTTTTAATCATATATGAGCATGTTAGAACAAGTTACATGTGAATCGGAGGTGCGTAGCATAGCAAACATTATTCAAAAATCGATAAAGTTGGACAGACCACTTTGGCGCGCCGCGCGGGTATATGGCGCGCCGCGCCATTACCTGTGCAGAGAATTCTGGCAGTTTTCACACTCAAGCACGAATCCAACTTCAAATACCCATAAATCCTAAACCGTAAACATCCAAAACAAGTATCTTATATCGTTGGAAAGGTATTTTGACAAGGAATACAACTAACTACCTTTCACCAAGCAAAAACATCATTTACAATAACCGAAAACTCGTCAATTGATCAAGAAAGGTTTATTTTCAAAGTTTCAAGTTCGTAAAACGTATTTTATGATTCAGGAATCCAATTTACACATACGATATGCCGTTTTGAAGGTAATGAAACATACATTACAACTAAACACTTACTAATAACAATTCATGGCATTCGAAACATCAAAATCTCGTTTTAAGTCTATCAAACCCTAACCAAAATCCGCAAAAATCAATATTCATGTTTTTGAAGTTTTCTTAATCAACCTACGCATCAAAACGAAGCTAGTGATACTAGTAACACAATTAAAACATGAACTTTAACAATTTAACAACATTAACTCATCCAAAATGCAAGATTAAGCAAACCCATTTCAAATGTTCAAACTAGTTACTCAAAACAACAAATCGAGCAAGTAAATCATATATTCATGCTAGACACGAGCCATAGACACTAACTAACACCATTTCAAGTTAAAAACACGAATTTAGAGAAATCTAGAGTTTTTAGAAAGTTACCCAAACGAGATGAAATTGGTATCAAATTGTAGAGGATGAAGAGAGGATTCCAAATATGTAATTTGTTTTGTTGCTAGCTCCCTAAACCGAATTTAGATGATGAATGATTGAATTGGGTGTTTATGTGTGTTCTTGAGATGGAGAGAAAAAGAGATGAGGGAGATGATGAAAATGAATGAATGGTAGAAAGTGGGTTGACTAGTTGACCTAGTCAACTAGTTTGCCCACTTGGCAACTCCGGTCCCTCGAATTTAAAAGCGGGTGTGGGATTTTATCGAACGAATATTTTAAAAACGCTCGAGTAAACGAGTGATGTTATAATTAAATAACGGGAATATTATGAACGTTAGTCAACGGAAACTACGAATTTAAATAACGAAGGATATTATTTAAAAAAAAAGACAGTGTTAAAAATAAATTTAGTGGAAAAACGCGGGATGTTACATTACCTACACCTTAAAAGAAATTTCGTCCCGAAATTTAGTTGGAAGTAGTAGTTGTTGTTTCTTCTTCGAAACCTTGCGTTACAAATTCTACGGACATGTGAAGGTACTTCCTTGGGCATTTCAACGAACTTCCACAGTCAGGATTTTACGTTAGTTTAAAGTTTGGTTTCACGATTTATAGTTTCAACCGGTCCTCCTAGGAAGTGAAGTTTATCGTTGATAGTAAGTTCATCGAAGAGGATAACAAGTTCTTATTTTGCGAGACACACCCTTAAGTTTGATACACAGAATGTAGGATGAACGGAATTTGTTTGAGTCGGAAGTTTGAAGCGGTAAGCAACGGGCACAACACGCCCCAAGATTTTAAAAGGATCAAAATATAGCGAATTTAGCTTTCTACGTTTTCGACACGGATTACACCTTTTCAAGGCGCGACTTTTAACGTTACGCGGTTTCCCACATGGAATTCGAAAGGTTTACGTCTAACATTGGCATAGCTCCTTTGGCGACTACGGGCTATCTCGAGCCTTTCTCGGATTGGAACGATTTTATCGGTTACTCCATGAATGAGTCTAGGTTCGGTGACTTGATTATCATTTACTTGGTTCTACAAAAGGAGAATGACGTTTCCGGTCATATAAGATTTCAAAAGGTGTGACGTTAAGACTTGAATGATAACCATCGTTGTAAGAGAATTTGGTTTAAGGCAAAAAAATTTCTCAAGTAAATTTGAAGTTGATAACGCAAACTCGTATTATAGTTTTCAAGGTTTGAATCATGTGTTTGCTTGGTCCGTCGGTTTGTGGATGATACGCGGTACTCATGTTTAAACGTGGTCCCGAGACTTTTTGTGAGGCACTCCAAAATCTAGAAGTGAAACGAGGATCTCGATCCGAAACGAGGTACATCTCTTTAAGTTATATTTGAAAGAGTTTGTTAGGACGTGAAAATGTTAGTTGGAACAAGTTTCTGTTTCTCAAGAATTTCGCGCCGCAGAAGATTTATCGATTTCTAAAAACGTTCGTCAGGACTATTCACCCTCGAGGCGAATACTAGCATAACGTGAAGAGTCTCTCTCCATTGAGAATTTAAAATAAAAGATTTCCTGAACCGGAATTACGAGTGTAAGGCGAGAGAAGTTTCCGCCTCGATGCGAGCATAACGAGTAAGTTGTAGTTAGTCAATAAGACTGTGCGAGGACGAGATAGTATACACGTGTAACGTATGGTCAAAGTTGGGAGAATTCGTCATTCATTCGGAAGCATAAATATAGTTCGACAATAATCGAAGATGTGTCCCCGGTATGGTGGTTGTCAGTACTTTCGGAGTTTTCAGATGTCCAAACATGAAAGGATGAAGTCATGTACATGGCACATGGTGGTGTTTAGGTTGATCGAGTCTAACCACCATCACGTGTCACTAGAACTTTGGTATGTCTTACCGTAATATAACCACGTTGATCGAGTGTCGTTATATTACGCTAACTCATACCTCCATTTCCACATCACTCTATAGATTCAAGTTCGTGTAATCGGGAAGTTTAAAATAAACAAAGTGTAACGACGTCTCTAACGTGACTCGTATTGAATCGAAAGAATTAGTGCAACTATAAAGAAGCGTTCCCCGAGGGAAGTGTATAAATGATTGTTCACGTCAATGTGGTTCGAGTCAGACAATAAGGTATTCAGGTATGAAAAGAGTAACGAGTCATGATAACGAGTAGCACGCAACCGTAGTGATAAATGTTGATGACGATACTCACCTAGAGTAGTGATGGTAGTAACACCAAAAAGTAGATAGTAAGAAACACCAGTGGGAAACCGATAGTAAGTTGAAACGGTGGCAAAATAACAATCCGGGAGACAGAGTTCCCGAACAAGTGTGACTAATGAAGTCGTCGTCATCCATACGTGTATGAATCATGAATTTACGTGTGTTACCAAAAAGTGGCGGAATACGAGTTCGTATGATGAAGGTTGGGTACCATTAAAAAGTTTGCCTAAGAATGATTCAAGTATAATGCACAAGTAGTCAAGTAAGTGCTATCTATAGCAAATGTATGTTAGAATGCAAATGCTAACTATCCGGTTGTAGTCTAGACTCACTAATGCGTCCTAACGACTCTGTTAGACACACTAATGCACGTCCTAGTTCCCTACAACCAACGCTCTGATACCATCTGTGACGACCCGACCAAATCGTCATTGACGGTGCCGCTACTTAGGTCCCGTTGCGTGGTCATAGTCCCTACATGAGACGCGTTTGACCAAAATTATGTCGCATTCATTTGAAACGTGCATGACTTGCAAAGTTTAGTTCACCAAACGGATCGACAACAAGTTTAAGTTTACAAAAGTAGTAAAGTACAAATGAAATATCTTGCGACATAATTAGTTTAAAATCACAGTTGCTATAAATAGCGTAAGTATGTAAACAATATGTTTGAATCCAAAGGTGCTATCACTAGCGTATGCATGTATGTATACTTGACTCCAAGCAAGAAATCAGAGTGTATGCATGTATGCTTGACCCCAAGCAAGTATGAATGTACGCGGAAGCATGTATCAAATAGCCATGTATGAACCTGAGAAACATATAGAAAACTGTCAACGAAAAACGTTGGTGAAATCATAGGTGTATTAGTAAATGTTATATTTTGAACCACAAGATTTAGTATCTCCAATATGTTGATTATCCAAATCGTTTGCATTCCAAAAGTTTGTTCGCGAGCACCCAATTATCAAGACTTAACGTTTCCTTCCATAGAACCCCATCACAATAGTGTTAGAACATACACTGTTTCTCGAAAATATATTTCATCCGTAGACGGTAGCGAACCGTCCGAAATGAGGGTTTGTCAAACCTGTATGGCCACACAATATAAGTTCTCGCTTACACCCTGCAAGTGTAACTAATGATAATCGAATTGAGGATTTTTGTTCTAACTCGCTGTGGAATGTTTGTTTCATCGTACTTGTGTTCAAAGTATAAAAGTAAGTAGTACAAAATGTAACAAAGTATATGTTCCTCAGCCCACAATTTAAAAGTATAAAAAGTTGTTGAAAAGGGTGGGACTATGATCTCACCTCGAGTGCACGAGTATAAAGGTACTTCACAAAGTAAACGTGTGCATGAAAGTTGCTTAGTCTTGACCTAAACAAGTAAATTGTATCAATTAACCGGTTACGACACATGGTTGGGTGAAATGTGTTCAATTAGTCCTATGGCTCGTTACGACTCGATTATGTAGCATGTGAATCAAATTGTCAAGTTTCATGCAAGATACAAGTACAGAAACAAGTTAGGAAGGTTGCATAATCATTTGGTTAAGTTTGACAAAAAGTCAAACTTTGGTCGGTCAAAGTCAACGAAAGTCAACACGTTCGGGTCGGGTCCCGAACTATTTTTCTGAGGTTTTTAATCATATATGAGCATGTTAGAACAAGTTACATGTGAATCGGAGGTGCGTAGCATAGCAAACATTATTCAAAAATCGACAAAGTTAGACAGACCACTTTGGCGCGCCGCGCGGGTATATGGCGCGCCGCGCCATTACCTGTGCAGAGAATTCTGGCAGTTTTCACACTCAAGCACGAATCCAACTTCAAATACCCATAAATCCTAAACCGTAAACATCCAAAACAAGTATCTTATATTGTTGGAAAGGTATTTTGACAAGGAATACAACTAACTACCTTTCACCAAGCAAAAACATCATTTACAATAACCGAAAACTCGTCAATTGATCAAGAAAGGTTTATTTTCAAAGTTTCAAGTTCGTAAAACGTATTTTATGATTCGGGAATCCAATTTACACATACGATATGCCGTTTTGAAGGTAATGAAACATACATTACAACTAAACACTTACTAATAACAATTCATGGCATTCGAAACATCAAAAGCTCGTTTTAAGTCTATCAAACCCTAACCAAAATCCGCAAAAATCAATATTCATGTTTTTGAAGTTTTCTTAATCAACCTACGCATCAAAACGAAGCTAGTGATACTAGTAACACAATTAAAACATGAACTTTAACAATTTAACAACATTAACTCATCCAAAATGCAAGATTAAGCAAACCCATTTTAAATGTTCAAACTAGTTACTCAAAACAACAAATCGAGCAAGTAAATCATATATTAATGCTAGACACGAGCCATAGACACTAACTAACACCATTTCAAATTAAAAACACGAATTTAGAGAAATCTAGAGTTTTTAGAAAGTTACCCAAACGAGATGAAATTGGTATCAAATTGTAGAGGATGAAGAGAGGATTCCAAATATGTAATTTGTTTTGTTGCTAGCTCCCTAAACCGAATTTAGATGATGAATGATTGAATTGGGTGTTTATGTGTGTTCTTGAGATGGAGAGAAAAAGAGATGAGGGAGATGATGAAAATGAATGAATGGTAGAAAGTGGGTTGACTAGTTGACCTAGTCAACTAGTTTGCCCACTTGGCAACTCCGGTCCCTCGAATTTAAAAGCGGGTGTGAGATTTTACCGAACAAATATTTTAAAAACGCTCGAGTAAACGAGTGATGTTATAATTAAATAACGGGAATATTATGAACGTTAGTCAACGGAAACTACGAATTTAAATAACGAAGGATATTATTTAAAAAAAAGACAGTGTTAAAAATAAATTTAGCGGAAAAACGCGGGATGTTACAACCGTCATGATACACTAGTTACTCGAAGGTCCAGAAGTACATGAGACGAGAATGTCTCGCAATTCTAGTACATGTAAGTAAGGATGAGCAGACATTTAAGATACCCAAATTTCCATCTGACGGTGCGTTAATCCAGGTCCCACAGTTAACAGTCACGCCCTCTATATGAGACGTTTAAAGCAATCGCATTTAATTTTATTAAAAGTTGACTTTCAAAAACATAAGTCAATAATCCCAAAACAGAAACACTGTTGTGATCGTAACCACAAGCCAACCGTATTTAAACAGTCATAAAAGTTTTAAATGCGAAAGTAAATAATGTTCATTAAATCAAATGCTGACTCCACGGCCAGACATGCAGCAAACACAGCGGAAGCCTACCTCTTAAGGACCTGAGAATAAAAACATGCAAAAACAGGTCAACAATAATGTTGGTGAATCTACAGGTTTAAAGTAACATAGCAGTATCTGAAAAACAGTTATCAAAAAAATAGTTTAGTTTCCTTGACCACGAGATTTTAACGTTTGCATAATCTGAGCACCTGAATACTAGCAATGACCCGAGTATAGAAGCCACTATACCTGCCTTTACCTCCTAAAATGTTATAAACTTGTTTGAGCGTATTTAATGTTCAAAATAAATGCACCACAGTTTTTATAGCGGGTGAGGTTGTCAACCTAACGGATCCTTCCATCTAAATCGTGCTTACACCGATGGTATTAAAAGTATTCAAGCTAGAGGCTTTTTGAACAAACTTAGTACACATATATAGTACTCGTTTCAATACAAAAACATTTGATAAAGTAAGTATAACATTGTGTATTCTCATCCCTAAAAACATGTAAAAAGCGGGACTGTAGACTCACCTTAGAATAAGCTTGGATGACTGACAAAAACTTGTACGGTTTACAGCTGAGTAATGCAACCTAAGTATACATATTTAGGTTGATCAATATATGTAACTTAAATAAGGGTGGGTTAATAGTATAAGTTGTCTTATTTCTCGACTCGACGCGTTTCAAAGTAAAAGTCAACATATAGTCAAGTAATTCACGCAAGTCAAACAAAGTCAAACGAAGTCAAACCAAAAGTCAAACTTGGTCAATGTGGTCAACTAAAGTCAACATCAGTAGGTTCATGTCAAATTTTGGTCAACATGTCAAACCTAAGTCAAACAATATGCTTCAGGTCATGAATAATCATTTTCACAATTTCAGTTTATCGTTGTGCACAAAGTTCATGAACACGTAGCATACTTAGCACAATATCTCATAGTACAAAATTCACGTAAACATGGAAAACTTCAGATCATAAATATACTTAAAATCGATTCAAAAAATTCTGGCCAGGGACTCATATGATAATTAAAAGTCAGGAATCAGAAGGGGTACATTTAGGGTTTGCCCAGTCAGTTTCTGACCGCGCACTGATTTTTTTTGGCTATAACCGGAGTTAGGAACATGAAATTGATACAAGAACAGTGGAAATAGTTCAAGGACAAGTCAAAGTAACACATATAAAAAATCTAGCAAATTTTATTTAGCCAATTTGTACAGTTTATTCGAGCAAGTTGAATATTCAGTTTTCAGCTCAAATCAGAATTTACATAAAGTATGGCTCTATTGTGCCCAATACATAAGGTTTCAGAGATTGACATAAACTAAAAATAAGTCACATATCATGTTAAGTTTCATTTTCAAGAAGCATACATGCTCATGCAATAAACACAAGTTACATAGTACAAAAGAGTGAGCAAGTTACAGATTCGATTCCCATTTAGTTGGTCACATTCGCACGCGATTATCCGAAGATCTAGATATAATTAGCCTATGATATCTACATGAAAAGTGAAGTACTTTTTGTCGATATTTCAAATATGCAGAGCTTTAATCACAGAAGTTAACAAATTTTATCTTACAAGTTATTTTCATACAAGTGCTGTATAAAACTAGTTTTACACTAATTCAAGCATATCTCGGGTTATACATAAGCAAACGACATGATATCCTAGTCTAAATTGAGTGTTTTTAAATTATCTTTCCAGTGGTATAAGTTTCACATGCCAATTCGTTGTCTATCAATACCAGATTTCTGATCAAGCAACAAAAACACAACGATAATTCAAATTGCCATAACTTAATCATACGGAAACGAAATCGAGCGAATCCAAAGCCTAAATGTTGGAAAAATGAAAATAATAATCTGATGAGTCAAAAGCATTTTGCAGATTGTAGAGTCTGGAGATTTAGAGTCTGAAGTTACAGACTCTGGAATTGCTGGAGTAAACGTTTGAAGATTTCTTGAAGCAAAAGCCATAGAATATTCTGGAGATATGCTTGTTAATTAAGAAGATTTGTTTTGAAGATTTGATTTTATCTCCAGAGTTGACTTCCTAGTTATTAGTAAATTTGGTTTGTTTTTAGTTTATCTTTTCCATATTTATAACTAAGTAGTTTTGGAAACCAAATCTCCAAATTTGGTTTTGATCTGTATAAATAGGGACGTGTGCTTTTCATTCAATGTATCTTTTGGCACGATCAATATTATAAAACATATATTTCATATCGTGTTCTCTCAATTCTTGTTCTTATAATTCTTATTTATTGTTCAATTGAGAGTCTAGTGTTCATAGTTCAATTACTGTGAACTAATAACTGGTATCAGAGCGGGAAAGGTGTAAATCCTATCTCTGTGATCTTTAAAACGATCCATATTTTTCTTATCAGTACTATTACTACTCCAGATATGGCTGTAATTGGAAGGGATGGTGATTCTAGCAAGTTTGAGGAAGATCTGAAAGCTGTTGAGAAGATGGATAAGGACTCTACTTGCAATAAAGCTTCTGCCTATAAGGTACAAAACTTTGTGAACTATCTTGATAATGAAAAAGTGAGAATGTTTCAGTACTTGTTGCTTGACTTTAAGTGGTGTTTAGAAGATATTGATAGGTTAAGAACACAAGTTTTTGATGTTAAAAATGTCATCAAAGACAAAGATGCTGAAATTAAAGGCTTAAAAAATGTGAAGCTGAACTTGACACATATAAAATGGCATACACAGAAGAAACTAAAAGATTAAATATTGAATTAGGAAGATCAATTAAGAGGTCAAAACATTATGAATCAATTTGTAAATCTTGGTGTGTATCTTCCAAAAAGAATTCTGATGCTATTGCCAAACAAATTCCAAATGATGTCAAAGCTATACTAGGTGAAAACTACATATTAAATAATAATGTGGAAGTTGATCCTAGTGTATTCAAACCTGACATTTTACCAAACACTTTTGTAAAATTTGATGGTGACAAAAAGATTTTAACTAATGCTTTTGTAAGATCATTAGATCCTGTTGAACCTTCTGAGACTATAATACTTGAAAGAAGAAATCCACTAGAGTCTGAACTTTTGAAACCTTCAGACTCTAATAGTTTAGTCTCTTAAAATAATAGTGTATGTTCTGACCTAGAGTCTGACACCCAAGAGTTAAGTTGCAAGAGCAATTCTGAATCATCCTCTGTCACTGACACTTGTCCTGATCTAAAAAGGTCAACTAAAAGAAGGTCAAAGTCAAAACAAGCTAAGACTATTCAAAAACTCAAAAAGAAAATTTCAAAACTCAATGAAAAAATCAAGAGTCAAGAAAAACCTTCAGTTAAAAGAACATCTTGTTTTCCTGAGAAAATTAAGAAGGTATGGAAACCTAAAGCTTGTGAAAATAAAGGTGTTTTGAAAACAGTAAAGGAAAAGTTGATCTGGATTGGAAACAAAGCTTTTGTCTGGAAAGTGAAGAGCACTCCAACTGAACCCACTGAAAAGTGGGTTCCCCTTAAAAACTAACCATTTTCTTTTGTTTTGTGTCTTGTGTAACAGGGTAACATGTGGTATTTGGATAGTGGTTGCTCAAGACACATGACTGGATGCAACGAGCATCTTGTAGGGTTTGTTGAAGAAAAAGGTCCTTCTGTGAGATATGGTGATAATTCAGTTGCAAAGACTATTGGTTATGGTACTGTTAAAGCTGGAAGTGTTTCATTTAAGAAAGTTGCTTTAGTTGAAGGTTGAAGCATAATCTGCTAAGTGTGAGTCAAATTGCTGATGAAGATTGTGAGATCAGATTAAGAAAGAAAGCTGGTATTATTTATGATCCTAAAGGAAGACCAACACTTGTAGCCTGGAGATTTCAAAATGTGTATATGCTGGATCTAGATTATGTTGATGCTGGAATTGAAACATGTCTGTACTCTCAGACTGTTCCTGAACTTAATTGGCTTTGGCACAAAAGGCTTTCTCATCTCAATTTCAAAAATATTAATGAGCTTTCCAAAAAAAAGCTTGTAAGAGGTCTGCCTCAACAGCCTTTCAAGAAAGATAAACCTTGTTCTGCTTGTATTATGGGTAAACAGACCAAAACAAAGTTTCCCTCAAAAACCCTAGCTACTATTAGTGATCCACTTCACATGCTAGACATGGATCTGTTTGGTCTAATGAACACTAGTAGTCTGGGTGGGAAAAGATATACTCTGGTAATTGTTGATGAGTATTCTAGATTTACATGGGTTATTTTCTTAGCTGCAAAAAGTGATGCTCCTGAAGAAATCATTAATTTGATCAAGAGAGAGCAGATTCAAAAAGGTGTTCTTGTTAAATAGTTGAGAAGTGATCATGGTACTGAGTTCAAAAATGTTACATTAATTGACTTTTGTGAAGAGTCTGGAATTGGTCAAAATTTCTCTGCTGTTAGAACTCCATAACAAAATGGAGTTGCTGAAAGAAGAAATAAAACCCTTATTGAAGCAGCCAGAACCATGTTATGTCAATCTAATGTTGCTCTAAGGTTCTGGGCAGAGGCAGTTAATACAGCATGTTATACTCAAAATAGGTCCTTGATTGTGAAGAAACATGGCAAAACTCCCTATGAGTTATACCATAAAAAGGTGCCTACTATTCATTACTTCCATGTATTTGGGTGTAAGTGCTATATTTTAAATCAAAGAGATCAGCTTGATAAGATGAGGCCAAAATCTGATGAAGGTGTGTTCATGGGATATTCTTCTGTATCTAAAGCTTATAGAGTATATAATCAGGGGAGAATGAAGATTGAAGAATCCATTAATGTTTCTTTTGATTAAAGTTCTTTAGAAATGGACCAGTCATTCAGGATTGAACTATCTGCACTTGATGAATTGTCAAATTTGATTTCAGGGAATAGTGTTCAGACTCTGGATTCAGAGTCTGAGTCAGATGAACCAATTTTTTCTGGTTTGAGAAATGAAGTTGCAGATAATACTCTCACAGAAGAACCTCCTCAGGAAGATGAATCTATTATCGATCAAGAAATTGAAAAGCCGTCAAATACCACTTTGGATCTCATTGTTCCTATTAGAAAAGAAGAACCTCCACAGGAAGATGAACCTGTAGTCAATTAAGAAAGTGATCAGTCATCAAATACCACTTTGGATCTCACTGTTCCTACTAGGAAATCATCTAGAAATATAGTTCCTCCAAAGCATCTTAAGGACTATGTTGTGGATCCTACAGGTTTGCCTAAGCCTAGTTCTTCTTCTCAGACACCTGTGTCTAACTTTGCTACAGCAAATTTTTGCTTCTTTTCATGTTTTCTTTCACTAATTGAGCCCAAAGAAGTATTTGAAGCATTGGCTGACAATGATTGGGTTGAGGCTATGACTGAAGAATTGATAGAATTTGAAAGGAATGATGTTTGGGAATTGGTTCCAAAGCCTGATGATAAAACTGCTATAGGCACAAAATGGGTTTTTAGAAATAAGGTTGATAAAGATGGCATTGTGATTAGAAATAAAGCAAGGTTAGTGGCTCAAGGGTATAGACAAGAAGAAGGAATAAACTATGATGAGACTTTTGCTCCTGTTGCTAGAATTGAAGCTATTAGACTGTTTCTGGCATATGCTGCTCACAAAGATTTTAAGGTGTTTCAAATGGGTGTGAAGAGTGCTTTTCTGAATGGTAAATTGCAAGAAGAGGTGTATGTGAAACAACCTCCTGGTTTTGTAAGTAAGAAATTTCCTAAGCATGTTTACAGATTTAAGAAAGCTTTGTATGGTCTGAAGCAAGCTCCCAGAGCCTGGTATGATACCTTGTCAACATTTCTTCTAGAAAAGAATTTTTTAGAGGAGCCATTGACAAGACTTTGTTTATAAAAAGGACAAAGGTGATGTGTTACTTGTTCAAATTTATGTTGATGACATTATTTTTGGGTCTACTAATCCACACTTAAGAAAATGGTTTTCTGACATTATGTCTGAAGAGTATAGAATGAGCAATTTATGTACTTTAAATTATTTTCTTGGGTTGCAAATTAAACAGAGTTCTGAAGGCATATTTATTAACCAAAGTAACTACATTTCTGACATGTTAACTAAATTTGGTTTTAAAAATTGTTCTACTTTAAGAACTCCAATGAGTGTTTCTAAAAAGCTTGATAAAAATGAATCTGGGAAACTCACTTGTCAATCAACCTATAGAGGTATGATTGGATCTTTGCTATACTTAACTGCTAGTAGACCTGATATAATGTTTGCTACATGTCTTTGTGCACGTTACCAATCAGATCCTAGGGAGTCTCATTTTAAAGCTGTGAAAAGAATTTTTAGGTACTTAAAAGGTACCCCTAACTTGGGTCTTTAGTACTCTAAAGACTCAGGGTTTGATCTAATTGGTTACACAGATGCAGACTATGCAGGTTGCAAATTAGACAGAAAGAGCACTCCTGGTGGATGTCAATTGCTAGGTGGAAAATTGGTCAGCTAGTCTAGTAAAAAGCAGAATTCTGTGGCCACGTCCACAGCAGAAGCTGAATATGTTGCTGCAGAAAGTTGTTGTGCTCAATTACTTTGGATGCAACATCAACTTTTGGATTTTGGGTTAACATTAACCAAAACTCAAATAATGTGTGATAATGAAAGTGCAATTGCTATTACTGAGAATCCAGTGCTTCACTCCAGAACCAAGCATATAGAGATCAGACATCATTTTATTAGAGATTGTGTTGAGAAGGGCAAAGTGGTCTTGAAGCATATTGGTACTAAAGATCAACTAGTAGATATTTTTACTAAAGCACTTCCTGAAGAAAGGCATTTCTATCTTCTTGGACAACTTGGAATGTTAAATCTATCAACTGAAATGTTGTCTAGTGATGATATTTCTTGAGTCTGAATTATTTTCTTAGAGTCTGGATGACGTAATATTGTTCAGAGTCTGGGAAAGTTTACTCAAGTGTATTTTTGTGTATAAATTTGTTTTCTTCTTTAGTCAAATAAAGTTTTTTTTTTTAAATTTCGTTTTTAGGTTAATTTTTTTTTTCTTTATTCTATTTTCTAAAATAAAAGGGTCAAATTTGGTATTAATGAAGGGAGTTAATGGTAACTTTTTGAAAATTTTTGTCAGGAGTATTAATTTGATAATGATTGTGTCAATCTTTTTGATAACTTTCTGTTATGATGCATTGGGTCAATCTTGGCCGTGCAGACCAACCTGCAGATTCTGAGCAATCAGAGTCAAAGTTGTTACCCAAGAATTGAATTGAATTGAATTGTACAAATTGCCATTCTCGAGTATCTTTTCCGCCCTACTTCGAAATCGGGTTTAGTTGGCTCGGTAATTTTACTCGACGTGTGGTTGTTTCGAAACAGGGAACAACCTTGAATACACAAGCCTGTAATCCGGGGATGAATCGCACACTAGAGCCTTATTGGGGCTAAAACCAGTAACGAGAGCCTTTTTGGTGATGTTCCACAAACAGAGCAGGCTAAAGACATGGGTGAGAAAATCCCACCTCACTCTAACCCATCTTCACCCACTGCTGCTGAGCAAATTATCCACTCAACCCACCTTATGAACCCACCAGTTCATACTAAGAATACTACCATATCTAAAACTTTAGATTCTACATCACTTGTGGATTCACCTCAAAAATTCACTAGAAAAAGTGCTGCACGTACTGTTCCACCACTTCTGCTAGAGGTTGGTGAGAGGAGTGCTTTAACCCAGCTTGAACCTGATAGGTTAGTTAGCTTAGATTCCCACACTACAGTCACTGAGAAAACCCACTCAGTTGACTTACATGAAGAAGTCCCAATCCTGGACTCAAATAAACAAATTCAACAACCTACTGCAATGACCAAGCCAACTGCTACCCCAGACTTAAGTCAGTCACTACCCATCCAAAATGTTCCATTCTTACACATTCTTGCACAGGCTGCCAATATCACACTCATGTCACAGGGTGAGATACAGGTCTCAAAATCTTCTATGTCTAAGGATCAGCTTTCTTTACAACAGGAAGGCTGTGAGGACATACCAACACTAGCCTTATCTTCTGGCACTACTTCTCAGATCGAGGCACCAGTCACCATGGTTGGCCTACATCAGGCTTTGACCAAGTTGACTAAGGAGTTTGATGACAAGCTCTCTGGTGGTGTGCAGTCTAAGATTAATAATCTTAACTTTAATAATAATTTTGTATCAAAAGATGAGCTGTTGGAGGTAAGGAGGTTGGTTGGGGATATGTAGGGGTTGTCTAGTACAGGTGGTTCAGGGTCTGTAACAAAAATTAATCACAGGTTGGCTGAGCTGGAGAAAAGGATGGTTGATGTTGTTGAACTGAGACAATGATTTACTGGGTTTGCTTCTGATATTTGTTCCCTCAAAAATCAACAAACTGAAATTTAGAAGGTCATATCTTCTCTGCCTTTAGATGATGTCAAAAAGGGGGAGAAAAGAAAGAGGTCAGATGATTCAGGCACATGTACTGCAGATGCAGGTTTTGCAAGTGTTGAGGGGGAGCAATCAAAGAGAGCTCAAATTGAGGGGGAGCATCAGATTCAGGGGGAGGATACTGATAGAGGTGTAACTTTATTGCTAACTATGACACACTTACCTGATAGGAGGTTAAGAGTTAAGTTGAACCAAATTGTTCGTTTAGGGTTCTGTGAATGGAAAGGGTTAGCTGTGTGTATCCAGGAGCGTACAGATGATCAAGCTATAGTGCAAGAAGTGTTGAAGAAGGTATCTATGTTGGTACACTTAGTATTTGAAGAAGGGTTTATAAGTTTCAAGGATTATGAAATATTTTGTGGGATGTTTGATCTTGAGATGAAGGAGAGGAGAGCTAAGGGACATGTTGAAACATTTAGAATTTGTTGATGATAAGTATGTTGAGTATTTGGATGCTTTGATGATTAAGACAAATGGAAATCAAAGGATGTTGATTAGGGTTGAACAGTTTGAAGGGGCTAGTATTGAGTTGTTGATCAGTTTGTTAACCAGATGTGTGACAGAGCAGACTTATCCTTTTAGAATCAAATTGTTGGATCATTTGTACAGCAAACTGTCCATGTTGAAGAAAATTCATTTTATGAAGAGCAAGTGTAAACTGATTGAAAAAGAGTACGCAAAGTTGAAGAAGTAGGTGATCAGGTTGTTTTGACATCATCAGATAGGGGGAGATTGTTGGAAAAATGAAAATAATAATCTGATGAGTCAAAAGCATTTTGCAGATTTTTGAGTCTGGAGATTTAGAGTCTGAAGTTACAGACTCTGGAATTGCTGGAGTAAACGTTTGAAGATTTCTTGAAGCAAAAGCCATAGAATATTCTGGAGATATGCTTGTTAATTAAAAAGATTTGTTTTGAAGATTTGATTTTATCTCCAGAGTTGACTTCCTAGTTATTAGCAAATTTGGTTTGTTTTTAGTTTATCTTTTTCATATTTATAGCTAAGTAGTTTTGGAAACCAAATCTCCAGATTTGGTTTTGATCTGTATAAATAGGGACGTGTGCTTTTCATTCAATGTATCTTTTGGCACGATCAATATTATAAAACATATATTTCATATCGTGTTCTCTCAATTCTTGTTCTTATAATTCTTATTTATTGTTCAATTGAGAGTCTGGTGTTCATAGTTCAATTACTGTGAACTAATACTAAACTCAATAGTTTTTCGCAAAGAATCTGAATATAACATAATAATTAACATTTGAAAAACTTAATTTTTCTGATCAAGCAAAAACAAATTCGTTTTTAAACCCTAGCGCATCAAACAATCAATATAACGATTACAATTAACACGCACGCGTATAGACTTGAGAAATTGACAACATAACTATGAAACTCTATTAAAAATTAGATTTTACAAATTAGGGTTCTTATAAATATACCTTAGATCGCTAAAAGAATTATACCAATGCGTAGAGGAGATCGAGAATTGCAACTTTCGTGTTCAAGGTTTTATCAAAAATTGAAAAGTAAGAGTTATGGGATGGTGATGGTGGTCGACGAATGGAGCAGAGGGAGGAGGGAGTCGACTGCTTTCTTTTTGTGTGAGGGTTTCCCTAATTTTTGTTAAACATTCTAATTTATACTAACCCTAGTTCTCCTAAATTGCACATAAATCCTCCTAGTTATCAAAATTCAACATAAAAGGGTGGGTAGGGGGTGGTTCGGCTGAATGGGCCCATGGGGTACTCCCGGGCTCGTGTTGTCCATTTCCTTGTACTCGTGGTCCGTTTTAAGTGTCGTTTAGTCGTACCAAAAGCCCGAAATGCTAAACCGATCGTTAAAACGCAACCAAACGTTAATTTATTAAAAACCCATTAAATTAAATATTTTTAAAAAAGTTAATAATTAATAAATTAATTATTAAAATAAACCCGAGCGTTTCGTTACTCAAAAAGCAGTTATTAAAATCGTATCGTTTTTATCGTATTTCATTATCTGAAATATTTATTTGAATTAATATCAACCCATATTAATTATTGTAACCCTCCAAAGATCAAATATGCATTTATTACACGTAAATGCACAAAAGTTAAATAATCGTCGTTAAATAAACTAACGGAAGGTTAACGAAAGTAACGGAAAAAGCAGGGTTGTTACATTACCCACCTGTTATTAAAAATTTCGACCCGAAATTTTAGTGATCATCCTCTGAAGTAGTTTCCTCGGGAAACAGTTGTGGGTATTTCAGTCTCATCTGGTCTTCACGCTCCCACGTGAACTCTGGTCCTCTTCTCACATTCCACCGAACTTTAACGATAGGAATTCTGCTCTGTTTCAGTTATTTGACCTCACGGCGCAAAATTTCGGCAGGTTCCTCAATGAAATGGAGTTTGTCTTCGATACGTAGTTCCTCAAAAGGAATAATCAAATTCTCCTCTGCTAGGCACTTCTTTAGATCGGATACATGAAAAAACACCGTGTATACTGCTGAGAGCTTGTGGCAATTCCAATCTGTAAGCTACCGGTCCAACTTTTTTAGTTATCTCGAATGGTCCAACGTATCTAGGACTTAGTTTACATCATTTCCCAAATCATACAACACCCTTTCAAGGTGATACTTTAAGCATAACTTTGTCACCAACTTGGAATTCTATGTCCTTTCGTCTAACATCGACATAACTCTTTTGACGACTCCGAGCTGTTCTCAATCGTTCCTGAATCTGTAGGATTTTCTCAGTTGTCTCCTGAATAATCTCAGGGCCTGTCAACTGACTATCTCCCAATTTGCTCCAACAAACGGGAGACCTACACTTCCTTCCGTACAATGCTTCAAAAGGTGCAGCTTTAATGCTCGCATGGTAGCTGTTATTGTATGAGAACTCAGCTAGTGGTAAGTACTTATCCCATCCGTTTCTGAAATAAATAACACATGCTCGTAACATGTCCTCTAAAGTCTGAATAGTTCGTTCACTCTGGCTATCTGTCTGGGGGTGATATGCTGTACTCATATCTAAACGAGTCCCCCTTTCTTTCTGTAATGACTGCCAAAATCTGGAAGTGAATCTGCTGTCGCGATCGGATATAATAGATATAGGCACTCCATGCCTAGAGACGACTTTCTTAATGTAGATCTGAGCCAACTTCTCCACTTTATCAGTTTCTTTTATCGGTAGAAAGTGTGTAGACTTAGTGAGACGATCCACGATAACCCAAATAGTATCATGACCTCCCGCCGTTCTTGGCAGTTTCGTGATGAAGTCCATGGTAATACCTTCCCACTTCCACTGGGGAATCTCTAGTTGAGTTAATAATCCTGATGGCTTCTGATGCTCAGCCTTGAATTTAGCTCCAGTCAAGCACTTTCCGACATAGGTAGCAATGTCAACTTTCAAATTTGGCCACCAACAGAATGCTTTCAATGCTTTCAATTTTCTTAATTATTAACTTTTTAAAATAATTAATTTATTAGGTTTTTAATAAATTAAACGATTGGTTGCGTTTAACGATCAGGTTAGCGTTCCGGGCCCTCGGTACGACTAAACGACACTTAAAACGGACTACGATTACACGGAATTGCAAAACACGAGCTCGGGGATACCCCACATGGGCCATTCGGCCAACCACCCCCTCCCCACCCTTTTATGTCTAATTTTGATAACTAGGAGGACTTATGTGTAATTTAGGAGAACTAGGGTTAGTATAAATTAGAATGTTTAACAAAAATTAGGGAAACCCTCACACAAAAAGAAAGCAGTCGACTCCCTCCTCCCACTGCTCCATTCGTCTATAGTAACCCGAACTTTTCTATGTTTATATATATTAAATGAAATTTTTATTTACATGATTAAGTGTTTCCAACATGTTAAGCAATCAAACATGTTAAGACTTGATTAATTGAAAAAGGTTTCATATAGACATTTGACCATCCAAGTTGACCGGTGATTCACGAACGTTAAAACTTGTAAAAACTATATGATGACATATATATGGATATATATATATATATATATATATATATATATATATATATATATATATATATGTATATATAACCATATATATAGTTAACATGATATTATGATAAGTAAACATATCATTAAGTATATTAACAATGAACTACATATGTAAAAACAAGACTACTAACTTAATGATTTTGAAACGAGACATATATGTAACGATTATCGTTGTAACGGCATTTAATGTATATATATATCATATTAAGATATATTAATACATTATGATATCATGATAATGTAATAATTTAACATCTCATTTGATTTAATAAACAATGGGTTAACAACATTTAACAAGATCGTTAACTTAAAGGTTTCAAATCAACATTTACATGTAACGACTAACGATGACTTAACGACTCAGTTAAAATGTATATACATGTAGTGTTTTAATATGTATTCATACACTTTTGAAAGACTTCAATACACTTATCAAAATACTTCTACTTAACAAAAATGCTTACAATTACATCCTCGTTCAGTTTCATCAACAATTCTACTCGTATACACCCGTATTCGTACTCGTACAATACACAGCTTTTAGATGTATGAACTATTGGTATATACACTCCAATGATCAGCTCTTAGCAGCCCATGTGAGTTACCTAACACATGTGGGAACCATCATTTAGCAACTAGCATGAAATATCTCATAAAATTACAAAAATATGAGTAATCATTCATGACTTATTTACATATAAAAAAAATTACACATCCTTTATATCTAATCCATATACTAACGACCAAAAACACCTACAAACACTTTCATTCCTCAATTTTATTCATCTAATTGATCTCTCTCAAGTTCTATCTTCAAGTTCTAAGTGTTCTTCATAAATTCTACAAGTTCTAGTTTCATAAAATCAGGAATACTTCCAAGTTTGCTAGCTTACTTCCAATCTTGTAGAGTGATCATCCAACCTCAAGAAATCTTTCTTATTTACAGTAAGATATCTTTCTAATACAAGGTAATACTCATATTCAAACTTTGATTCAATTTCTATAACTATAACAATCTTATTTCGAGTGGAAATCTTACTTGAACTTGTTTCGTGTCATGATTCTACTTCAAGAACTTTCAAGCCATCCAAGATCCTTTGAAGCTAGATCATTTCTTGTCACTTCCAGTATGTTTACCTACTAAACTTGAGGTAGTAATGATGTTCATAACATCATTCGATTCATGCATATAAAACTATCTTATTCGAAGATTTGAACATGTAATCACTAGAACATAGTTTAGTTAATTCTAAACTTGTTCGTAAACAAAAGTTAATCCTTCTAACTTGAATTTTAAAATCAACTTAACACATGTTTTATATCTATATGATATGCTAACTTAATGATTTAAAACCTGAAAACACGAAAAACACCGTAAAATCGGATATACGCCATCGTAGTAACATCGCAGGCTGTTTTGGGTTAGTTAATTAAAAACTATGATAAACTTTGATTTAAAAGTTGTTATTCTGGGAAAATGATTTTCTCATGAACATGAAACTATATCCAAAAATTATGGTTAAACTCAAAGTGGAAGTATGTTTTCCAAAATGGTCATCTAGACGTCGTTCTTTCGACTGAAATGACTACCTTTACAAAAACAACTTGTAACTTATATTTCCGACTATAAACCTATACTTTTTCTGTCTAGATTCATAAAATAGAGTTCAATATGAAACCATAGCAATTTTATTCACTCAAAACGAATTTAAAACGAATAAGTTATGGGTAAAACAAGATTGGATATTTTTTCTTGTTGTAGCTACGTGAAAATTGGTAACAAATCCATATTAATCATATCCTAGCTAACTTATATTGTATTATACATGTATTCTAATATATTATGTAATCTTGGGATACCATAGACACGTATGCAAATGTTTTTACATATCATATCGACCCATGTGTATATATTATTTGGAACAACCATGCAGTAATGTGGGAGTTAGCTATACAGGGTTGAGGTTGATTCCAAAAATATATATACTTTGAGTTGTGATCTAGCCTGAGACGTGTATACACTGGGTCGTGGATTGATTCAAGATAATATATATCAATTTATTTCTGTACATCTAATTATGGATAACTAGTTGTAGGTTACTAACAAGGACAGCTGACTTAATAAACTTAAAACAGTAAAACGTATTAAAATGTTGTAAATATATTTTGAACATACTTTGATATATATGTACATATTTGTTATAGGTTCATGAATCGACCAGTGGCCGAGTCTTACTTCCCGACGAAGTAAAAATCTGTGAAAGTGAGTTATAGTCCCACTTTTAAAATCTAATATTTTGGGATGAGAATACATGCAGTTTTATAAATGTTTTACGAAATAGACACAAGTAATTGAAACTACATTATATGGGTGAATGATCGAAGCCGAATATGCCCCTTTTGCTTGGTAACCTAAGAATTAGTAAACCGATCTACTAATTGACGTGAATCCTAAAGATAGATCTATTGGGCCTAACGAACCCCATCCAAAGTACCGGATGCTTTAGTACTTCGAATTCATTTTTATCATGTCCGAAGGATTTCTCGGAATGATAGGGGATATTCTTATATGCATCTTGTTAATGTCGGTTACCAGGTGTTCACCATATGAATGAATTTTATCTCTATGTATGGGATGTATATTGATATATGAAATCTTGTGGTCTATTATTATGATTTGATAATATATAGGTTAAACCTATAACTCACCAATATTTTTTTTGACGTTTTAAGCATGTTTATTCTCAGGTGATTATTAAGAGCTTCCGCTGTTGCATACTAAAATAAGGACAAGATTTGGAGTCCATGCTTGTATGATATTATGTAAAAACTGCATTCAAGAAACTTATTTTTGATGTAATATATTCTTATTGTAAACCATTATGTAATGGTCGTGTGTAAACGGTATATTTTAGATTATCATTATTTGATAATCTATGTAATGCTTTTTAAACCTTTTTAGATAAAATAAAGGTTATGGTTGTTTTAAAAATGAATGCAGTCTTTGAAAAACGTCTCATATAGAGGTCAAAACCTCGCGACGAAATCAATTAATATGGAACGTTTATAATCAATATTGAAAGGACCCGTTCATATACATTATAAACGATTCACAATAGTTGATTACATCGCGAGGTATTTGACCTCTATATGATACGTTTTACAAACATTGCATTCATTTTTAAAAGACAAACTTTCTTTACATCAAAAATTGACGGCATGCATACCATTTCATATTACATCCAACTATAATGGACTTAATATTAATCTTGATGAACTCAACGACTCGAATGCAACGTCTCTCAAAGTATGTCTTGAATGACTCCAAGTAATATCCTTAAAATGAGCTAATGCACAGCGGAAGAATTCTTTAATACCTGAGAATAAACATGCTTTAAAGTGTCAACCAAAAGGTTGGTGAGTTCATTAGTTTATCATAATCCATCATTTCCGTAATAGTAATAGACCACAAGATTTCAGTTTCTATAAATATCCGTACACTCGCAAGTGTATAAAAGTATTCTGCAAGTTGTAGGCACCCGGTAACAAGCCTTAACGTTCATGTTTTACCCTCTGAAGTACACCAGATCAGGTGTGTTTAAAATAACCTCGAAGTACTAAAGCATCCCATAGTCAGGATGGGGTTTGTCAGGCCCAATAGATCTATCTTTAGGATTCGCGCCTACCGTACATAGACAAGTAGTTTAATGTTACCAAGCTAAGGGTATATTTCTGGTTTAAACCCACGTAGAATTAGTTTTAGTACTTGTGCCTATTTCGTAAAATATTTATAAAAACGGCGCATGTATTCTCAGTCCCAAAAATATATATAAAAAGGGAGTAATGAAACTCACAATACTGTATTTCGTAGCAATTATGTATATGACGGCACTGAACAAGTGCAGTGTTTGTCTCGGATTCACGAACCTATATTAAGTATATATATTTATATGCTGGTCAATATCTGTCTAACAATTTAGGTCAAGTCGTAGTGTATCACAATCCTAATGCTCGAGACCGACATGCAAAAGTCAACAAAAGTCAACTTGACCCAAAATGACTTCCAAAATCTATACATGTTTATTATATAACTTATATATAGTAGTTTTATATATTTAAATATATTTATCAGATCTTATTATACTAAATAATACAATTCATTTATTAATAAATAAAAATTTATATTAAAATTCATATATGATAAAAATATACTTTTATATATCTCAAATAATAAAATTTATAAAATTCACTTAATATCATAAAAATATAGTGGTATGTATTATTAATGTAATTACATTACGTGTGGTAAAAATATCTTTGTACGCATATTTATTTGATAAAATAATATTGATAATAATAATAATGATAAAAATAATAAAATGATAGTTTTAATAAAAATATTAATTTTTAGTAATAAAGATAATTTTAGTAATAACATCAACTGATAACAGTTATAATAATCATTTTAATAATAATATTAAAATTAATGATAATTCAGTTGACCATATCTTTTAATCCGTTCATCGAAACCACACGATTTCTAAATGAAAAGTTATTAATTTTTTCTTAAGATTTTCAACGACATGCATATCATATAACTTATCTCAGTAGCATATGTATCAAATTCGTGATTTATCATAAACTATTTAACGACGAAACTAAGCATACAAACATGCATAATCATATATACTCGAGCACTAGTCAGGGATACACTATTAATATATAAAAGATAAGATATGAATGCTCACGTATCAATATTGTGATTCAATATTGCTGGAAAGTACGTAGACGCAACGAAAATGATAAACGTTAGGTTGACCTCACGAGCAATACCCTCGATCAATACCCATAACCTTCATAGCTATAACCCATAATTTCCTTAGCTCTATCCCATTTGAAAACTTATTTTGAAATCGTCTGAATATAACTCCGTCGTAGTATTTTATGTATACTAATAATATCTTGAAATAATACTAAGTAAATATATATATATATATGTAATTCTATTGAGAGAGTTTAGAGAAATATATTTTCAAGTTTCTATGAAATAATGAAACCTATTGAATTCTATTTATAATAGATTTTTGAATTATTAAAGTGAATTATTAAAGTATGAATTATTAAAGTGAATTATTAAAGTATGAATTATTAAAGTGAATTATTAAAGTATGAATTATTAAAGTGAATTATTAAAGTATGAATTATTAAAGTGCATTATTAAAGTATGAATTATTAAAGTGAATTATTAAATTATGAATTATTAAAGTGAATTATTAAAGTATGAATTATTAAAGTGAATTATTAAAGTATGAATTATTAAAGTATGAATTATTAAAGTTAAAGTAAAGTAAAAGTAAAGTAAAGGTAAAGTTAAAGTATAGTAAAAGTATAAAACTATGTACGTATAATACGCGTATAAAAATATATATAATATTAATTTAAATCGTTATATATATATATATATATATATATATATATATATATATATATATATATATATATATATATATATATATATATATTTAATAAAATGAAATATAAATATCGTTATCTTTATCATACTGGTTAAGTAATGAGTTGTCAAAAAAAAAAAAAAAATTTCTTAAATCACAGTGGACCTCATAACATAGGCCAGTAATCATATCATAATGTATCTGATAATTCAATCATTTAATATTATCTCTTAATTATGTCGATAAATATATCGAAATAAATATGTTTATGTAAAGTATCATATATCTAATACTTTGTTAATGTTTTCAGTTAATATTATATATTATATATACATATCTATATACACATAATTGTTCGTGAATCGTCGAACACGGTCAAATGGTAATTGATTACATGAATGTAGTTCCAAACTTTTTGAGATTCAACATTACAAATTCTGCTTATCGTGTCAGAAACATATAAAGGTTAAGTTTAAATTTGGTCGGAAATTTCCGGGTCGTCACAGTACCTACCCGTTAAAGAAATTTCGTCCCGAAATTTGATCGAGGTCGTCATGGCTAACTATAAAAATGTTTTCATGACGAACATGAGTTGATAAATAGAGTTTTATCATCATTGAGTAATATAGATTAAACAATTTGATTACGCGAAGAGTATAAGTGAAGCTATCGCAAGAGAGTGAAATGAGTAAACGTATATTCGTTTTAACCGATGACGTAGTTATGATTGATTTCCGAAATTCATGGGATTTAAAGAAAATCTTTGCAATAAGATTTGGTTCTTTGGCGATTAAGGAAATCAGGATCTTCTTTGATTAAATGCGATAATCTGTCTCGATTTCTCTGTCTGATATTTTACTATAATTCCACCCCCTTCGTTTCTTTATTTCCACAGCTCACACCTTCTAGTCTTTCTCCCCAATTCATACTTTAAAGCATTCGTTAATATGCTTCATCCATTATTGATTCTTGATATACTTTTAACTTTCATATCTGTCATTCTTCTTTTTCATCTACCACCGGAGGAAGTTATATTCTTCTACCATTACCTTGGGGTTATTGTGTTTTTCATTCTCCCGTGTCTTTATATTGAAATACGCATTTATATACACGATTTGTAATTTCGGGGTTGTTATCGGGCTTTATATTCTCCATTATATTTTGGAGCTTCATGCTTTCGTTTTCTCTTCCCGATCTTAAGTCAAGCGGATAATAGTCCAGAATTCGTAGATATGAATTTTTGGATGAACATAGTTAATGTTCCAAGAAGAAAATCGTAATGGCACGATCTTGATTTGGAAAATTACCAGAATATCCGAAAATATAGAGCTATCAAGATGATATGTTCTTAATATGTTTGAAAATTGGGTAGAATGTAAGAGTCGTGTAAACAGTACATGATGACGGTATGTTCTGTGAATCATCACGTTCCATTAGAAACTCAGCATGACTTACTGTAATATAATCACGTTGATCAAGTGTCATTATATTATACTAACTCATGCTTCAGTTCCCAACACTACTTCAAAAACATTCCTATTTTAAATTCAATTTTTTTTTTTAAATTTAGAAACTAACACAGTTTCTTTTTATGTTGTAACGCAGATATTACGAAGAGATAAAAGATATCGGATAAGAATAGTTGTAAAAATATCTTCAGGAATATCGAAGATATTATAATAAAAGATACGATAATATGGATGATGAAGAAGATTTGTCTGTGAAGGTTTAGAATAAGAAGTAAGGTGTTTGCTAACGATTTCAGTAGACACTGAATCATTTGGATCCTTTGAAGGCAGGTTTAGTCTTTGTGATTTGTCCACAGCCTCCTTCATGGTCTGCTCAATCCGTTTTCCAGTTTCAAACCTTCTCTTTTTCTCAGCTTTACCACCATACTATTCTTTATCATCAAACTTTTGACTGTTAAAGTCGTTTACAGTTTTTGCTGCTTCATCAGCATTTTTCCAATTTCGGAGAACTAGTTCATAGTTTGGGATGTTTTTCAGAAAATTCACATTCGAAGTATGTAAGTCTAGGAGATAGACGTTATATGTATAACTTTTGACGTAAAATTGTCGCGAAATTCAAAATACTGATTGCTAATTCCCAGTAGTTGGTGTGACAATTATTGTTACAGGATGTAGGTGAGTACATGATGGGGTTTTAATGAATAAGTATAGTGGCTTTTCGGAGAGGCTTAAGTCGAAGGTTAATGAAGTTGTTGATAAGTTTACTGCTAATGTGGCGAGATATGAAAGGTTCCCCGGTAACAATGATGAAGGGGTAATTGTTATAATAAGGTTTATTCGTATAAACAAATGAAGGTGATTTGCTGGAGCTGTGACAAAACTGTCTATTTTGGAAAGAGATTGAAAAATTATATTTGGTAATAAATATCAAAGGATCTGACACGGATACGTGTTAAACTATAACTTTGGTTTCGAGAGCTTTTCAGATGCATGACAGTGGGTAATATGTGGTTGGATCATCATCTCTCATGTCTTTAGGAATTTCGAAGTGTTTGAACACATATTGTAATTGTTAATATACATATGATGTTCTAAGATTTTGAATGATACAAATATTTTTGTGAGTTCCATGAATAGAAATGAGGTTCTAGGACAGTTTTGAAGTCAAAGTATAGTTTTGAAAGATGTAGGAATCTAAGAGTGATGATTTCGGTTATATCTTGAATCGAATTCTGAGATTTCAAAATCAGAATATGTAATTAGATTTTGAATGAGTATGGTTGTTTTGATTTCTATAAAAGAATGTATATTGTTGTGAAAGTAGGGAGTATAATGGATGATTTGCTGAATCAGATTCGAAGAATGTAACATATTAATTGTGAATTTATATATCTCTCGGGTATTACCTACCCATTAAAAAAAAATTCACAATTAATATTTTGTACAAAAGAATTTTATTACAGTCTTTATGGAAATATATATGTGTATATTTCTTCAGATGTAATATTGATTTAATGAGTTAATATTAAATTAAACTCATTTGATTTATGGTTAAGGCTAGGATAGATAATTTCTAAACTTTAGAAATTACATAATCGCCGTAGAATGTTTCCCCAATGAAGTTATGAATCAATACTTCATCGTTGTGGTATTACTTGGTATCTACATGGCATATGGCGTCGATGCTCGTGGGACAGATTGTGAAGTTGAGGTTTGCGATGCGGTTGTTGTTGGTGGTGGTAATGGTACTGTTGATGTTGTTGATGGTGGTACTGGTTATACTGCTGGTGCTACTGCTGGTGTTTGTAACCTTTGCACCATATTCTCCAAAGCCACTACCCGAGCGCGAAGCTCGTTGACTTCTTCTATTACACCGGGGTGATTGTCGGTTCGGACGAGCGGATAAATAAGATATAGAATTTGGTGTAGTATATAATCATGACGAGATACTCTGGAAATGAGAGAAAAAATGGTGTTTCGGACAGGTTCACCGGTAAGTGCTTCAGGTTCATTGCCAAGAGGGCAATGTGGTGGATGAAAGGGATCGCCTTCTTCTTGTCTCCAATGGTTAAGTAGATTACGAACTCATCCCCAATTCATCCAGAATAGATGATGGCTAATTGGTTGATCCATTCCGGTCACGCTGCTTTCGGAGCTAATGTGGAAATCCATCTCGGCATAGCTGTCGGAATTCGAGGAACTCGAACTGGTTGAGGGATCCATCTTGTATGATCAGGGAAAGAATTTTTTTTGGTATGAAATAGATTGTAGAATTTAGATTTGGTATTCTTCAATATATAATTTACATATGTATATATAATACCAAAATCCCATAAATTACGGAGGAATCTTTGAAAGATGTCAGTCAAAGTTCACAGTAACAGATATGCTAAGATAAGAATTCGTCTATACACTATTATGCAATAAATGTAGGAAAACGCGTCTAGACTTAAGAATGATAAGCAGGTAATATCCTAAGGATGGTAAGTAGATGATTTCCGACTAAAAATGATAAGCAAAACTTTTGACATGCAGACACGGTCGAAGTCCAGACTCACTAATGCATCTTAACAACTATCAGTTAGACACACTAATGCAAGACCTGGTTCGCTAAGACCACCGCTCTGATACCAACTGAAAGGACCCGTTCATATACATTATAAATGATTCACAATAGTTGATTACATCGCGAGGTATTTGACCTCTATATGATACGTTTTACAAACATTGCATTCGTTTTTAAAAGACAAACTTTCTTTACATCAAAAATTGACGGCATGCATACCATTTCATATTACATCCAACTATAATTGACTTAATATTAATCTTGATGAACTCAACGACTCGAATGCAACGTCTTTCAAAGTATGTCTTGAATGACTCCAAGTAATATCCTTAAAATGAGCTAATGCACAGCGGAAGAATTCTTTAATACCTGAGAATAAACATGCTTTAAAGTGTCAACCAAAAGGTTGGTGAGTTCATTAGTTTATCATAATCCATCATTTCCGTAATAGTAATAGACCACAAGATTTCAGTTTCTATAAATATCCGTACACTCGCAAGTGTATAAAAGTATTCTGTAAGTTGTAGGCACCCGGTAACAAGCCTTAACGTTCATGTTTTACCCTCTGAAGTACACCAGATCAAGTGTGTTTAAAATAACCTCGAAGTACTAAAGCATCCCATAGTCAGGATGGGGTTTGTCAGGCCCAATAGATCTATCTTTAGGATTCGCGCCTACCGTACATAGACAAGTAGTTTAATGTTACCAAGCTAAGGGTATATTTCTGGTTTAAACCCACGTAGAATTAGTTTTAGTACTTGTGCCTATTTAATAAAATATTTATAAAAACAGCGCATGTATTCTCAGTCCCAAAAATATATATAAAAAGGGAGTAATGAAACTCACAATACTGTATTTCGTAGCAATTATGTATATGACGGCACTGAACAAGTGCAGTGTTTGTCTCGGATTCACGAACCTATATTAAGTATATATATTTATATGCTGGTCAATATCTGTCTAACAATTTAGGTCAAGTCATTGTGTATCACAATCCTAATGCTCGAGACCGACATGCAAAAGTCAACAAAAGTCAACTTGACCCAAAATGACTTCCAAAATCTATACATGTTTATTATATAACTTATATATAGTAGTTTTATATATTTAAATATATTTATCAGATCTTATTATACTAAATAATACAATTCATTTATTAATAAATAAAAATTTATATTAAAATTCATATATGATAAAAATATACTTTTATATATCTCAAATAATAAAATTTATAAAATTCACTTAATATCATAAAAATATAGTGGTATGTATTATTAATGTAATTACATTACGTGTGGTAAAAATATCTTTGTACGCATATTTATTTGATAAAATAATATTGATAATAATAATAATGATAAAAATAATAAAATGATAGTTTTAATAAAAATATTAATTTTTAGTAATAAAGATAATTTTAGTAATAACATCAACTGATAACAGTTATAATAATCATTTTAATAATAATATTAAAATTAATGATAATTCAGTTGACCATATCTTTTAATCCGTTCATCGAAACCACACGATTTCTAAATGAAAAGTTATTAATTTTTTCTTAAGATTTTCAACGACATGCATATCATATAACTTATCTCAGTAGCATATGTATCAAATTCGTGATTTATCATAAACTATTTAACGACGAAACTAAGCATACAAACATGCATAATCATATATACTCGAGCACTAGTCAGGGATACACTATTAATATATAAAAGATAAGATATGAATGCTCACGTATCAATATTGTGATTCAATATTGCTGGAAAGTACGTAGACGCAACGAAAATGATAAACGTTAGGTTGACCTCACGAGCAATACCCTCGATCAATACCCATAACCTTCATAGCTATAACCCATAATTTCCTTAGCTCTATCCCATTTGAAAACTTATTTTGAAATCGTCTGAATATAACTCCGTCGTAGTATTTTATGTATACTAATAATATCTTGAAATAATACTAAGTAATATATATATATATATATATATATATATATATATATATATATATATATATATATATATATATATATATGTAATTCTATTGAGAGAGTTTAGAGAAATATATTTTCAAGTTTCTATGAAATAATGAAACCTATTGAATTCTATTTATAATAGATTTTTGAATTATTAAAGTATGAATTATTAAAGTGAATTATTAAAGTATGAATTATTAAAGTGAATTATTAAAGTTTGAATTATTAAAGTGAATTATTAAAGTATGAATTATTAAAGTAAATTATTAAAGTATGAATTATTAAAGTGAATTATTAAATTATGAATTATTAAAGTGAATTATTAAAGTATGAATTATTAAAGTGAATTATTAAAGTATGAATTATTAAAGTATGAATTATTAAAGTTAAAGTAAAGTAAAAGTAAAGTAAAGGTAAATTTAAAGTATAGTAAAAGTATAAAACTATGTACGTATAATACGCGTATAAAAATATATATAATATTAATTTAAATCGTTATATATATATATATATATATATATATATATATATATATATATATATATATATATATATATATTTAATAAAATGAAATATAAATATCGTTATCTTTATCATACTGGTTAAGTAATGAGTTGTCAAAAAAAAAAAAAATTTCTTAAATCACAGTGGACCTCATAACATAGGCCCGTAATCATATCATAATGTATATGATAATTCAATCATTTGATATTATCTCTTAATTATGTTGATAAATATATCGAAATAAATATGTTTATGTAAAGTATCATATATCTAATACTTTGTTAATGTTTTCAGTTAATATTATATATTATATATACATATCTATATACACATAATTGTTCGTGAATCGTCGAACACGGTCAAATGGTAATTGATTACATGAATGTAGTTCCAAACTTTTTGAGATTCAACATTACAAATTCTGCTTATCGTGTCAGAAACATATAAAGGTTAAGTTTAAATTTGGTCGGAAATTTCCGGGTCGTCACAAATATGAACGGGACATTTCAGTTGGTATCCGAGCGTTGGTCTTAGAGAACCAGAAAATTGCATTAGTGTGTCTTACCGAGTTTGTTAGGATGCATTAGTGAGTCTGGACTTCGACCGTATTTTTCTTCAAAAACGATTGCTTAACATTTTTGTTGTTGGAAACTATATATTATTAACATGTAAATATTATGTGATATATTAATCTCTTAACGTGTTTGATATTGTGTGATAGATGTCTACCTCTAGTACAAATCCCATTGATTCACCTAATAATAATGAAGAATCAAATATATTTTGGGAAAATTCACAAATTCCCGAAGAGGAACCGGAAGAAGAGGAACCGGAAGAGGAGGAACCGGAAGAAGAGGAACCAGAAGAGGAGGAATCAGAAGAGGAGGAACCAGAAGAAGAAGAGGTTCCGGAGAAAGAAATATTGATACCTATAGTAAATCGATTAAATAAAAGAAAATCTTCAACCAACGGACCGAAGTTAATAATGGTCAATGGTGTTTCTTCCGAGGAAGCAAAATATTGGGAGGATTACCAATTTTCTGATGAATAGGATCCCAATGAGGATTCCGATGATGTTATAGAAATTACCTCGACCCAATTTAATAAAGCGAAAGAAAATAATAAGGGAAAAGGTATAAAAATAGAGAAACCCGATTCCAACCCCGATGAACTTTATATGTATCGACAACATCCGTATTTCCTAAAATGTAACAATGACCCGAGAACCTCTAAACCACCAGGTTTTTCTAAACCATTATGGAAAATGACAGCTCGTATTAGAGGAACATCATATATTCCTAGAAAAATAGGAAAACGAACCATGTCCGAAGAAGAAGAAACCAGTGATTCAGATTAGAGGGTTGTAATCATGTTGTGTATTATATGTATTGTACTGTGCTTGTACTTTTATGTTCTATGTAAATATTGCTTGTATTGTTTGTTAATTATATTTTACGAATCTAATCCTTGTCTATTTTACAGTATAAAAACAAAATGGACGTTAAGGGTAGACGACCGAATATTTTAGAAGACCTACCAGAGGATATGATTGAGGAAATCTTGTCTAGAGTCGGTCAGAATTCATCAGCACATTTAGTTATGGCGAAATTAACTTGTCAAACATTTGAAAGACTTTCCGGAAATGCCTTAGTTTATAAAAGGCTTTCCTTTGATAGGTGGGGTATATCACATTGAGGAGACCGTAAGTTACGCCGTGTTTTCTTTAAAGCATTAAATGCGGGGAACCCAAATGCAATTTTACGCTACGGGTTACGAACCTATTTTGACTCAACATATCCCAACATAGGATTTCGTGAATTAGAAAGAGCTTCTAACATGCAACATAAAGAAGCATGTTATGCTTACGGGTTAGTGATGTTCGCTTCTTACCAAACTGAGAAAAAGAACATCGGATTGCTGCTTTTAAATAAAACTTTCCCACAAGTAACGGATTCAGTAGTTGGGGTGAGAAACAAGGTTTTTAGATTATTACGGGGCTGTTGGACATTACGAAACCCTCGTCCTTTTGACGACATTACAACATGCTGCCTAGCCAATGGTCATAACGGTTATTTTCCACAAGACCAAGGATGGGAAGTTGTCTTAGTAACACCAGAATGCATGACTTGTTTCTGGACTTATGAATTACGTGTCTTTATTTCCTTTGCTGAACAACTTGTGTATTAACTAGATTTATCTTCAAAACTGTCCTGTATCAAAGTGTACTATATTTCATGTTATATGTAATATAGCGAAGTTGTAAGTTTGAAGAATATTTATATGTGATATATTATTATAATCAGTTTTTCATATGGAATTGTAGTAGTTGAATTGTATATTAGCTACTAAGTATGAACTTAACTGGTAGGTAGTACCTGAATTTAAACTTATAAAACGCTAATATGAAGAAAAAGTCGAATCGGTGTTTGAAACGGTGGACCGAGAAAGTCGAATCGGTGTTTGCCATAAATAAGTGTACTGAAGAGGACAAAGTTAAGTACGCTACGCATACCTTCATAGGTACTGCGTTAACATGGTGGAACACCTATCTTGAACAGGTAGGACAAAATGCTGCTTACACACTACCGTGGTCGGCATTCAAGCAATTGATGAACGAGCAGTACCGTCCTAGAAACGAAGTCAATAAACTCAAGGCAGAACTTAGAGAGTTACGAACATAAGGGTTCGACGTTACCACATATGAACGACGATTCACAGAGTTGTGCCTATTGTGTCTTGGAGCATTCGAAGATGAAGAAGAGAATATCGACGCATTTGTAAAAGGGTTACCAGTAAGGATTCAAGAAGATGTGAGTTCACAAGAGCCCGCTTCTATACAGAAGGCAAGTCGAA
The DNA here is from genome assembly GCF_046630445.1 of Rutidosis leptorrhynchoides. Lineage (NCBI taxonomy): Eukaryota > Viridiplantae > Streptophyta > Magnoliopsida > Asterales > Asteraceae > Rutidosis > Rutidosis leptorrhynchoides. The sequence continues at coordinate 91,078,252 of NC_092341.1, read as the reverse complement.
TGGCTCATAAACTCATAAATCAGATTAAGGGAAGAATTAAAGAGCAGGCGGCCGAAGAAGCCAACACGAAACAACTCAAGAGGAAGTGGGAGGAAAACGGTGACAAGAGTCACCAGTACAACAACAACAACAATTACAACCACAATCGCAATAACTATTCCAATAACCGCAACAACAATCACAACAATAACCTCAATCTTAACAATAACTACAACAAACATCCCAACAACAACAACAACAACAACTACAACAACCGTTTCAACAACAATAACAATCCCAACAACAACCTCAATAACAACAACGGTAACAAAAACCAAAAACAGCCATGTCATAGGTGTGAAGAAAATCATCAGGGGTTTTGCACAACATTTTTCAACAGGTGTAAAAGAAATGGTCATAGCGCGACAAAGTGTGAGGTCTACGGACCAAAGTTTAACAGAACTAAAGGAACAAATAATGCTGGAACAAGTAATGCCGAAACGAATAGTGTCGGAGCAAATAATACCAACGCTGTTTGTTATAAATGTGGAAAACTGGGCCACATTATTAGAAATTGCCCGAATCAGGGGAATACTAATGGGCAGGGCCATGGAAGAGTTTTCAATATTAATGCGACAGAAGCATAGGAAGACCCGGAGCTTGTTACGGGTACGTTTCTTATTGACGATAAATCTGCTTATGTTTTATTTGATTCGGTTGCGGATAGAAGCTATATGAGTAGAGAATTTTGTGATAAATTAAGTTGCCCATTGGCGCCTTTGGATAGTAAATTTTTACTCGAATTAGCAAATGGTAAATTAATTTCAGCAGATAATATATGTCGGAATCGAGAAATTAAACTGGTTAGCGAAACATTTAAGATTGACTTGATACCAGTAGAGTTAGGGAGTTTTGATGTGATAATCGGTATGGACTGTTTGAGATAAGTGAAAGCAGAGATCGTTTGTTACAAAAATGCAATTCGCATTATTCGAGAAAAAGGAAAACCCTTAATGGTGTACGGAGAAAAGAGCTACGCGAAGTTAAATCTTATTAGTAACCTGAAGGCACAAAAACTAATAAGAAAAGGTTGCTATGTTGTGCTAGCACACATCGAGAAAGTCAATTTCGAATAAAAGAACATCAATGATATTCCCGTCGCAAAAGAATTTCTCGATGTAGTTCCGAAAGAATTACCGGGAATACCTCCACACCGATCCGTTGAATTTCAAATAGACCTTGTACCGGGAGCTGCACCAATAGCTCGTGCTCCATACAGACTCGCACCTAGCGAAATGAAGGAACTTCAGAGCCAATTACAAGAACTTTTAGAGCGTGGTTTCATTCGACCAAGCACATCACCGTGGGGAGCTCCTGTTTTGTTTGTTAAGAAGAAAGATGGTACATTCAGGTTGTGTATCGACTACCGAGAGTTGAACAAACTTACCATCAAGAACCGCTACCCACTACCGAGAATCGACGACTTATTTGATCAACTACAAGGCTCGTTTATTTATTCGAAGATTGATTTACGTTCTGGATATCATCAAATGCGGGTGAAGGAGGATGATATTCTAAAGACTAATTTTAGGACGCGTTACGGTCATTACGAGTTTATGGTTATGCCGTTTGGATTGACTAACACACCAGCTGTGTTCATGGACCTCATGAACCGAGTGTGTGGGCCATCGATGACATACTTATTTACTCGAAGAATGATCAAGAGCACGAAGAACATTTGAGAAAAGTGCTAGAGTTGCTGAGAAAAGAAAAACTGTACGCTAAGTTTTTCAAGTGTGCATTTTGGTTGGAAGAAGTTCAATTCCTCGGTCACATAGTGAACAAAAAAGGTATTCAGGTGGATCCAGCAAAGATCGAAACCGTTGAAAAGTGGGAAACCCCAAAAACTTCGAAACACATACGCCAGTTTTTAGGACTAGCGGGTTACTACAGAAGGTTCATCCAAGACTTTTCCAGAATAGCAAAACCCTTGACTGCATTAACGCATAAAGGGAAGAAATTTGAATGGAAAGATGAACAAGAGAAAGTGTTTCAATTGTTAAAGAAAAAGTTAACTACGGCACCTATATTGTCATTACCTGAAGGGAATGATGATTTTGTGATATATTGTGACGCCTCAAAGCAAGGTCTCGGTTGTGTATTAATGCAACGAATGAAAGTAATTGCTTATGTGTCTAGACAATTGAAGATTCACGAACATAATTATACGACGCATGATTTGGAATTAGGCGCGGTTGTTTTTGCATTAAAGACTTGGAGGCACTACTTATATGGGGTCAAAAGTATTATATATACCGACCACAAAAGTCTTCAACACATATTTAATCAGAAACAACTGAATATGAGGCAGCGTAGGTGGATTGAATTGTTAAATGATTACGACTTTGAGATTCGTTACCACCCGGGGAAGGCAAATGTGGTAGTCGACGCCTTGAGCAGGAAGGACAGAGAACCCATTCGAGTAAAATCTATGAATATAATGATTCACAATAACCTTACTACTCAAATAAAGGAGGCGCAACAAGGAGTTTTAAAAGAGGGAAATTTAAAGGATGAAATACCCAAAGAATCGGAGAAGCATCTTAATATTCGGGAAGACGGAACCAGGTATAGGGCTGAAAGGATTTGGGTACCAAAATTTGGAGATATGAGAGAAATGGTACATAGAGAAGCTCATAAAACCAGATACTCAATACATCCTGGAACGGGGAAGATGTACAAGGATCTCAAGAAACATTTTTGGTGGCCGGGTATGAAAGCTAATGTTGCTAAATATGTAGGAGAATGTTTGACGTGTTCTAAGGTCAAAGCTGAGCATCAGAAACCATCAGGTCTACTTCAACAACCCGAAATCCCGGAATGGAAATGGGAAAACATTACCATGGATTTCATCACTAAATTGCCAAGGACTACAAGTGGTTTTGATACTATTTAGGTAATAGTTGATCGTCTCACCAAATCAGCACACTTCCTGCCAATAAGAGAAGATGACAAGATGGAGAAGTTATGTAGTGACCCGAACTTTTCCATGTTTATATATATATTAAATGAAATTGTTATTTACATGATTAAGTGTTTCCAACATGTTAAGCAATCAAACTTGTTAAGACTTGATTAATTGAAATAGGTTTCATATAGACAATTGACCACCCAAGTTAACCGGTGATTCACGAACGTTAAAACTTGTAAAAACTATACGATGACATATATATGGTTATATATATAGTTAACATGATTTTATTATAAGTATGTATCTCATTAGGTATTTTAACAATGAATTATATACATAAAAATGAGACTATTCATTTAAGAAACTCGAAAACGATATATATAACGATTATCGTTATAACAACGTCTTACTAGGTACATATAAATCATATTAAGATATTGATACACTTGGTTAATTATGTTAAATGATAAGTAAATATATTATTAAGTGTATTAACAATGAAATACATATGTAAAAATAAGACTACTAACTTAATGATTTCGAAACGAGACATATATGTAACGATTATCGTTGTAACGACATTTAACTGTATATACATCATACTAAGATATATTATATATCATGATAATATAACAATTTAACATCTCATTTGTTATAATAAACAATGGGTTAACAACATTCAACAAGATCGTTAACCTAAAGGTTTCAAAACAACATTTACATGTAACGACTAACGATGACTTAACGACTCAGTTAAAATGTATATACATGTAGTGTTTTAATATGTATTCATACACTTTTGAAAGACTTCAATACACTTATCAAAATACTTCTACTTAACAAAAATGCTTACAATTACATCCTCGTTCAGTTTCATCAACAATTCTACTCGTATGCACCAGTATTCGTACTCGTACAATACACAGCTTTTAGATGTATGTACTATTGGTATATACACTCCAATGATCAGCTCTTAGCAGCCCATGTGAGTCACCTAACACATGTGGGAACCATCATTTGACAACTAGCATGAAATATCTCATAAAATTACAAAAATATGAGTAATCATTCATGACTTATTTACATGAAAACAAAATTACATATCCTTTATATCTAATCCATACACCAACGAACAAAAACACCTACAAACACTTTCATTCTTCAATTTTCTTCATCTAATTGATCTCTCTCAAGTTCTATCTTCAAGTTCTAAGTGTTCTTCATAAATTCCAAAAGTTCTAGTTTCATAAAATCAAGAATACTTCCAAGATTGCAAGTTTACTTCCAAGTTTTCTAAATCCATTCCAAGTAATCATCCAAGATCAAGAAACCTTTGTTACTTACAGTAGGTTATCTTTCTAATACAAGGTAATAATCATATTCAAACTTTAATTCAATTTCTATAACTATAACAATCTTATTTCGAGTGGAAATCTTACTTGAAATTGTTTTCGTGTCATGATTCTGCTTCAAGAACTTTCAAGCCATCCAAGGATCCTTTGAAGCTAGATCTATTTTTTCATTTCCAGTAGGTTTATCCAAGGAACTTAAGGTAGTAATGATTTTCATAACATCATTCAATTCATACATATAAAGCTATCTTATTCGAAGGTTTAAACTTGTAATCACTAGAACATAGTTTAGTTAATTCTAAACTTGTTCGCAAATAAAAGTTAATCCTTCTAACTTGACTTTTAAAATCAACTAAACACTTGTTCTATATCTATATGATATGCTAACTTAATGATTTAAAACCTGGAAACACGAAAAACACCGTAAAACCGGATTTACGCCGTCGTAGTAACACCGCGGGCTGTTTTGGGTTAGTTAATTAAAAACTATGATAAACTTTGATTTAAAAGTTGTTATTCTGGGTAAATGATTTTTATTATGAACATGAAACTATATCCAAAAATTATGGTTAAACTCAAAGTGGAAGTATGTTTTCTAAAATGGTCATCTAGACGTCGTTCTTTCGACTGAAATGACTACCTTTACGAAAATGACTTGTAACTTATTTTTCCGACTATAAACCTATACTTTTTCTGTTTAGATTCATAAAATAGAGTTCAATATGAAACCATATCAATTTGATTCACTCAAAACAGATTTAAAATGAAGAAGTTATGGGTAAAACAAGATTGGATAATTTTTCTCATTTTAGCTACGTGAAAATTGGTAACAAATCTATTCCAACCATAACTTAATCAACTTGTATTGTATATTATGTAATCTTGAGATACCATAGACACGTATACAATGTTTCGACCTATCATGTCGACACATCTATATATATTTCGGAACAACCATAGACACTCTATATGCGAATGTTGGAGTTAGCTATACAGGGGTGAGGTTGATTCCAAAATATATATAGTTTGAGTTGTGATCAATACTGAGATACGTATACACTGGGTCGTGGATTGATTCAAGATAATATTTATCGATTTATTTCTGTACATCTAACTGTGGACAACTAGTTGTAGGTTACTAACGAGGACAGCTGACTTAATAAACTTAAAACATCAAAATATATTAAAAGTGTTGTAAATATATTTTGAACATACTTTGATATATATGTATATATTGTTATAGGTTCGTGAATCAACCAGTGGCCAAGTCTTACTTTCCGACGAAGTAAAAATCTGTGAAAGTGAGTTATAGTCCCACTTTTAAAATCTAATATTTTTGGGATGAGAATACATGCAGGTTTTATGAATGATTTACAAAATAGACACAAGTACGTGAAACTACATTCTATGGTTGAATTATCGAAATCGAATATGCCCCTTTTTATTAAGTCTGGTAATCTAAGAATTAGGGAACAGACACCCTAATTGGTGCGAATCCTAAAGATAGATCTATTGGGCCTAACAAACCCCATCCAAAGTACCGGATGCTTTAGTACTTCGAAATTTATATCATATTCGAAGGGTGTCCTGGAATGATGGGGATATTCTTATATATGCATCTTGTTAATGTCGGTTACCAGGTGTTCACCATATGAATGATTTTTATCTCTATGTATGGGATGTGTATTGAAATATGAAATCTTGTGGTCTATTGTTACGATTTGATATATATAGGTTAAACCTATAACTCACCAACATATTTGTTGACGTTTAAAGCATGTTTATTCTCAGGTGAATACTAAGAGCTTCCGTTGTTGCATACTAAAATAAGGATAAGATTTGGAGTCCATGTTTGTATGATATTGTGTAAAAAACTGCATTCAAGAAACTGATTTCGATGTAACATATTTGTATTGTAAACCATTATGTAATGGTCGTGTGTAAACAGGATATTTTAGATTATCATTATTTGATAATCTACGTAAAGCTTTTTAAACCTTTATTTATGAAATAAAGGTTATGGTTTGTTTTAAAAATGAATGCAGTCTTTGAAAAACGTCTCATATAGAGGTCAAAACCTCGCAACGAAATCAATTAATATGGAATGTTTTTAATCAATAAGAACGGGACATTTCAGTTGGTATCAGAGCGTTGGTCTTAGAGAACCAGAAAATTTACATTAGTGTGTCTTATCGAGTTTGTTAGGATGCATTAGTGAGTCTGGACTTCGACCGTGTTTTCTTTAAAAATGATTGCTTAACATTTTTGTTGGAAACTATATATTATTAACATGTATATATTATGTGATATATTAATCTCTTAACATGTTTGATATTGTATGATAGATGTCTACCTCTAGCACAAATCCCATTGACTCACCTAATAATAACGAAGAGTCGAATATATATTGGACTGATTCACAAGTTCCCGAAGAGGAACCGGAAGAAGAATCAGAACCGGAAGAAGAATCAGAACCGGAAGAGGAGGAACCGGAGGAGGAAATAGAACCGGTGGGGGAAATAATAAAACGGTTAAGTAAAAGAAAATCCTCAACCAACCGACCAAGGTTAATTATGGTCAATGGTGTTTCCGCCAAGGAAGCAAAATATTGGGAGGATTATCAATTCTCCGATGAATCGGATTCCGACGAGAATTTCGATGATGTTATAGAAATTACCCCAACTGAATTTAAAAAAAGCAAAAGAAAATAATAAGGGAAAGGGCATAAAAATAGAGAAATCTAATTCCAACCCCGATGAAATTTATATGTATCGTCAACCCCCGAAGTCCTTAAGTTGTAACAATGACCCGGGAACCTCTAAACCACCAGGTTTTTCTAAACCGTTGTGGAAAACGACAGCTAGTATTAGGGGAACATCATATATCCCTAGAAACTTGGCAAAACGAACCAAAACTGAAGAAGAAGAAACGAGCGAGTCGGAATAAGATAGTTGTATTCGTGTGGTGTAATATATGTAATATAGTGTGCTTATGCTTTATGATATATGTAAAAATTGCTTGTATTAATAAGTATTTTTTTACGAATCTAACTCTTGTCTATTTTACAGTTTAAAAACACAAAATAGATAGACAACCCAATGTTTTAAGAGACCTACCCGGAGACATGATTGATGAAATCTTGTCTAGAGTCGGTCAGAATTCCTCGGCACAACTATTTAAGGCGAGATCAGTTTGTAAGACATTCGAAGAACGTTCCAAGAATGTCTTGGTTTATAAAAGACTTTCGTTTGAAAGATGGGGGATATCACATTGGGAAACCCATAAGTTACGATGTGTTACTTTGACGCATATATTGCGGGGAACCCAAATGCTATTTTATGCAACGGGTTAAGAAATTATTTTGACTCAATGTATCCGAATATAGGACTTCATGATTTAGAAAAAGCGGCTAACATGCAACATAAAGAAGCATGCTATGCTTACGGGTTAGTAATGTTCGCTTCTCACCAAAGTGAGAAAAAGAACATCGGGCTACAGCTATTAAACAAAACGTTCCCACAAGTGACGGAGTCGGTAATTGGGGTAAGAAATGAGGTTTTTAGGTTGTTACGAGACTGTTGGTCATTACGTAACCCTCGTCCCTTTGACAACGTTACAACACGTTGTCTTATCAACGGCCATAACAGTTATGTTCCACAACGCCAAGGATGGGAAGTAGTCCTAGTAAAACCAGAATGCATGACTTGTTTCTGGACGTATGAATTACGTGTCTTTATTGCCTTTGCTGAACGATTTGTGTACTAGCTAGAATTATCTTCACAACGATCTTGTATCAAAGTTATTGTGTGCTATATTTCATGCTTTATGTAAAATAAGCGGTATTGTAAGTTTGTAAAATATTGTATAAAAGTTTGAACGTGAAATATTATTATAATCAGTTTTTCATATAGAATTGTAGTAGTTGAATTGTATATTAGCTACTAAGTATGAACTTAACGGGTAGGTACTACCCGAATTTAAACTTATAAAACGCTAATATGAAGAAAAAGCTTTTATAAATGAGTTCATATTATGCTACGAAATACTATTAACTACTCTTAATATTCTATATGATTAACTTGTTCCATTTGACTATTTTGAAGGAAATGGCACCGACTACTCGACACACCGTGATTATGAATGAAGAGGAATTCCGTACTTTTCTAGCTTCAAACATAGCCGCAGTACAGGCTGCGCTACATACCAACAATAACCTTGGATCTAGCAGTACAGGAAATCGTGTAGGATGCACCTACAAAGAATTCACTGCCTGCAAACCTTTGGAATTTGATGGAACCGAAGGACCGATCGGATTGAAACGGTGGACCGGGAAGGTCGAATCGGTGTTTGCCATTTTCGATGTTTGCCATAAGTAAGTGTACTGAAGAGGACAAAGTAAAGTACGCTACGCATACTTTCACAGGTTCTGCGTTAACATGGTGGAATACCTATCTAGAGCAAGTGGGACAAGATGATGCGTACGCACTACTGTGGTCAGCATTCAAGCACTTGATGAACGAGAAGTACCGTCCCAGAACTGAGGTCAATAAGCTCAAGACAGAACTTAGAGGGTTACGAACCCAAGGATTTGATATTACTACGTACGAAAGACGATTCACAGAATTGTGCCTATTGTGTCCAGGAGCGTTCGAAGATGAGGAAGAGAAGATCGACCCGTTTGTGAAAGGATTACCGGAAAGAATCCAAGAAGATATAAGTTCACACGAGCCCGCCTCCATACAACAGGCATGTAGAATGGCTCACAAACTAGTGAACCAGATTGAGGAAAGAATTAAAGAACAGACGGCTGAAGAGGCCAATGTGAAGCAAGTCAAAAGAAAGTGGGAGGAAAACGGTGATAAGAATCACCAATACAACAACAACAGCAATTACAATAATAATCGCAACAATTATCCCAACAATCGCAACATCAATCTCAACTACAACAAACGGCCCAACAACAACAACAATAACAACAACAACAGCAACTACAACAATCATCCCAACAACAATAACAACCGCAACAACAACAATCAAAAGCAGCTATGCCAAAGGTGTGAAAAGTATCACTCGGGGTTCTGCACCAAATTTTGCAACAAGTGTAAAAGAAATGGTCATAGTGCGGCGAAGTGTGAGGTCTACGGACCAGGGGTTATCAGAACGAAAGGAACAAATGGTGTCGGAACGAGTAATGGCGGAGCAAGTAGTGTCGGAGCAAGTTATGCCAATGTAGTTTGTTATAAATGTGGAAAACCGGGCCACATTATTAGAAATTGCCCAAACCAGGAGAACATGAATGGACAAGGCCGCGGAAGAGTTTTCAATATTAATGCGGCAGAGGCACAGGAAGACCCGGAGCTTGTTACGAGTACGTTTCTTATTGACAATAAATCTGCTTACGTTTTATTTGATTCGGGTGCGGATAGAAGCTATATGAGTAGAGATTTTTGTGCTAAATTAAGTTGTCCATTGACGCCGTTAGATAGTAAATTTTTACTCGAATTAGCAAATGGTAAATTAATTTCAGCAGATAATATATGTCGGAATCGAGAAATTAAACTGGTTAGCGAAACATTTAAGATTGACTTGATACCAGTAGAGTTAGGTAGTTTTGATGTGATAATCGGTATGGACTGGTTGAAAGAAGTGAAAGCAGAGATCGTTTGTTACAAAAATGCAATTTGCATTATACGAGAAAAAGGAAAACCCTTAATGGTGTACGGAGAAAAGGGCAACACAAAGCTACATCTTATTAGTAATTTGAAGGCACAAAAACTAATAAGAAAAGGTTGCTATGCTGTTCTAGCACACGTCGAGAAAGTACAAACTGAAGAAAAGAGCATCAATGATGTTCCCGTCGCAAAAGAATTTCCCGATGTATTTCCGAAAGAATTACCGGGATTACCCCCACATCGATCTGTTGAATTTCAAATAGATCTTGTACCAGGAGCTGCACCAATAGCTCGTGCTTCTTACAGACTCGCACCCAGCGAGATGAAAGAACTGCAAAGCCAATTACAAGAACTTTTAGAGCGTGGTTTCATTCGACCAAGCACATCACCGTGGGGAGCTCCTGTTTTGTTTGTCAAGAAGAAAGATGGTACATTCAGGTTGTGTATCGACTACCGAGAGTTGAACAAACTTACCATCAAGAACCGCTACCCACTACCGAGAATTGACGACTTATTTGATCAACTACAAGGCTCGTCTGTTTATTCAAAGATTGACTTACGTTCCGGGTATCATCAAATGCGGGTGAAAGAAGATGATATTCCAAAGACTGCTTTCAGAACACGTTACGGTCATTACGAGTTTATGGTCATGCCGTTTGGTTTAACCAATGCACCAGCTGTGTTCATGGACCTTATGAACCGAGTGTGTGGACCATACCTTGACAAGTTTGTCATTGTTTTCATTGATGACATACTTATTTACTCAAAGAATGACCAAGAATACGGTGAACATTTGAGAAAGGTGTTAGAAGTATTGAGGAAGGAAGAATTGTACGCTAAATTTTCAAAGTGTGCATTTTGGTTGGAAAAAGTTCAATTCCTCGGTCACATAGTGAACAAAAAAGGTATTAAGGTGGATCCGGTAAAGATAGAAACTGTTGAAAAGTGGGAAACCCCGAAAACTCCGAAACACATACGCCAGTTTTTAGGACTAGCTGGTTACTACAGAAGGTTCATCCAAGACTTTTCCAGAATAGCAAAACCCTTGACTGCATTAACGCATAAAGGGAAGAAATTTGAATGGAAGGATGAACAAGAGAAAGCGTTTCAGTTATTGAAGAAAAAGCTAACTACGTCACCTATATTGACATTGCCTGAAGGGAATGATGATTTTATGATTTATTGTGACGCATCAAAGCAAGGTTTCGGTTGTGTATTAATACAACGAACGAAGGCGATTGCTTATGCGTCTAGACAATTGAAGATTCACGAGCAAAATTATACGACGCATGATTTGGAATTAGGCGCGGTTGTTTTTGCATTAAAGACTTGGAGGCACTACTTATATGGGGTCAAAAGTATTATATATACCGACCACAAAAGTCTTCAACACATATTTAATCAGAAACAACTGAATTTGAGGCAGCGTAGGTGGATTGAATTGTTGATTGATTACGACTTTGAGATTCGTTACCACCCGGGGAAGGCAAATGTGGTAGCCGACGCCTTGAGCAGGAAGGACAGAGAACCCATTCGAGTAAAATCTATGAATATAATGATTCATAATAACCTTACTACTCAAATAAAGGAGGCGCAACAAGGAGTTTTAAAAGAGGAAAATTTAAAGGATGAAATACCCAAAGGATCGGAGAAGCATCTTAATATTCGGGAAGACGGAACCCGGTATAGGGCTGAAAGGATTTGGGTACCAAAATTTGGAGATATGAGAGAAATGGTACTTAGAGAAGCTCATAAAACCAGATACTCAATACATCCTGGAACGGGGAAGATGTGCAAGGATCTCAAGAAATATTTTTGGTGGTCGGGTATGAAAGCCGATGTTGCTAAATACGTAGGAGAATGTTTGACGTGTTCTAAGGTCAAAGCTGAGCATCAGAAACCATCAGGTCTACTTCAACAACCCGAAATCCCAGAATGGAAATGGGAAAACATTACCATGGATTTCATCACTAAATTGCCAAGGACTGCAAGTGGTTTTGATACTATTTGGGTAATAGTTGATCGTCTCACCAAATCAGCACACTTCCTGCCAATAAGAGAAGATGACAAGATGGAGAAGTTAGCATGACTGTATTTGAAGGAAGTCGTCTCCAGACATGGAATACCAATCTCTATTATCTCTGATAGGGACGGCAGATTTATTTCAAGATTCTGGCAGACATTACAGCAAGCATTCGGAACTCGTCTAGACATGAGTACTGCCTATCATCCACAAACTGATGGGCAGAGTGAAAGGACGATACAAACGCTTGAAGACATGCTACGAGCATGTGTTATTGATTTCGGAAACAGTTGGGATCGAAATCTACCGTTAGCAGAATTTTCTTACAACAACAGCTACCATTCAAGCATTGAGATGGCGCCGTTTGAAGCACTTTATGGTAGAAAGTGCAGATCTCTGATTTGTTGGAGTGAAGTGGGGGATAGACAGATTACGGGTCCGGAGATAATACAAGAAACTACCGAGAAAATCATCAAATTCAACAAAGATTGAAAACCGCCCAGAGTCGACAAAAGAGCTACGCGGACAGTAAAAGAAAAGATATAGAGTTTGAAATTGGAGAAATGGTCATGCTTAAGGTTTCACCTTGGAAAGGCGTTGTTCGATTTGGTAAACGGGGGAAACTAAATCCAAGGTACATTGGACCATTCAAGATTATAGATCGTGTCGGACCAGTAGCTTACCAATTGGAGCTACCTCAACAACTCGCGGCTGTACATAACACTTTCCATGTCTCAAATTTGAAGAAATGTTTTACTAAAGAAGATCTCACTATTCCGTTGGACGAAATCCAAATCAATGAAAAAATTCAATTCATTGAAGAACCCGTCGAAAGAATGGATCGTGAGGTTAAGAGACTTAAACAAAACAAGATACCGATTGTTAAGGTTCAATGGAATGCTCGTAGAGGACCCGAGTTCACCTGGGAGCGTGAAGATCAGATGAAGAAGAAATACCTGCATTTATTTCCAGAAGATACGTCAACACCTCCAACTGCTTAAAATTTCGGGACGAAATTTATTTAACGGGTAGGTACTGTAGTGACCCGAACTTTTCCATGTTTATATATATATTAAATGAAATTGTTATTTATATGATTAAGTGTTTCCAACATGTTAAGCAATCAAACTTGTTAAGACTTGATTAATTGAAATAGGTTTCATATAGACAATTGACCACCCAAGTTGACCGGTGATTCACGAACGTTAAAACTTGTAAAAACTATACGATGACATATATATGGTTATATATATAGTTAACATGATTTTATTATAAGTATGTATCTCATTAGGTATTTTAACACTGAGTTATATACATAAAAATGAGACTATTAATTTAAGAAACTCGAAAACGATATATATAACGATTATCGTTATAACAACGTCTTACTAGGTACATATGAATCATATTAAGATATTGATACACTTGGTTAATTATGTTAAATGATAAGTAAATATATTATTAAGTGTATTAACAATGAAATACATATGTAAAAATAAGACTACTAACTTAATGATTTCGAAACGAGACATATATGTAACGATTATCGTTGTAACGACATTTAACTGTATATACATCATACTAAGATATATTATATATCATAATATCATGATAATATAACAATTTAACATCTCATTTGTTATAATAAACAATGGGTTAATAACATTCAACAAGATCGTTAACCTAAAGGTTTCAAAACAACATTTACATGTAACGACTAACGATGACTTAACGACTCAGTTAAAATGTATATACATGTAGTGTTTTAATATGTATTCATACACTTTTGAAAGACTTCAAGAAACTTATCAAAATACTTCTACTTAACAAAAATACTTACAATTACATCCTCGTTCAGTTTCATCAACAATTCTACTCGTATGCACCAGTATTCGTACTCGTACAATACACAGCTTTTAGATGTATGTACTATTGGTATATACACTCTAATGATCAGCTCTTAGCAGCCCATGTGAGTCACCTAACACATGTGGGAACCATAATTTGGCAACTAGCATGAAATATCTCATAAAATTACAAAAATATGAGTAATCATTCATGACTTATTTACATGAAAACAAAATTACATATCCTTTATATCTAATCCATACACCAACGACCAAAAACACCTACAAACACTTTCATTCTTCAATTTTCTTCATCTAATTGATCTCACACAAGTTCTATCTTCAAGTTCTAAGTGTTCTTCATAAATTCCAAAAGTTCTAGTTTCATAAAATCAAGAATACTTCCAAGATTGCAAGTTTACTTCCAAGTTTTCTAAATCCATACCAAGTAATCATCCAAGATCAAGAAACCTTTATTACTTACAGTAGGTTATCTTTCTAATACAAGGTAATAATCATATTCAAACTTTAATTCAATTTCTATAACTATAACAATCTTATTTCGAGTGAAAATCTTACTTGAAATTGTTTTCGTGTCATGATTCTGCTTCAAGAACTTTCAAGCCATCCAAGGATCCTTTGAAGCTAGATCTATTTTTTCATTTCCAATAAGTTTATCCAAGGAACTTGAGGTAGTAATGATGTTCATAACATCATTCAATTCATACATATAAAGCTATCTTATTCGAAGGTTTAAACTTGTAATCACTAGAACATAGTTTAGTTAATTCTAAACTTGTTCGCAAATAAAAGTTAATCCTTCTAACTTGACTTTTAAAATCAACTAAACACTTGTTCTATATCTATATAATATGCTAACTTAATGATTTAAAACCTGGAAACACGAAAAACACCGTAAAACCGGATTTACGCCGTCGTAGTAACACCGCGGGCTGTTTTGGGTTAGTTAATTAAAAACTATGATAAACTTTGATTTAAAAGTTGTTATTCTGAGTAAATGATTTTTATTATGAACATGAAACTATATCCAAAAATTATGGTTAAACTCAAAGTGGAAGTATGTTTTCTAAAATGGTCATCTAGACGTCGTTCTTTCGACTGAAATGACTACCTTTACAAAAACAACTTGTAACTTATTTTTCCGACTATAAACCTATACTTTTTCTGTTTAGATTCATAAAATAGAGTTCAATATGAAACCATAGCAATTTGATTCACTCAAAACAGATTTAAAATGAAGAAGTTATGGGTAAAACAAGATTGGATAATTTTTCTCATTTTAGCTACGTGAAAATTGGTAACAAATCTATTCCAACCATAACTTAATCAACTTGTATTGTATATTATGTAATCTTGAGATACCATAGACACGTATACAATGTTTCGACCTATCATGTCGACACATCTATATATATTTCGGAACAACCATAGACACTCTATATGCGAATGTTGGAGTTAGCTATACAGGGGTGAGGTTGATTCCAAAATATATATAGTTTGAGTTGTGATCAATACTGAGATACGTATACACTGGGTCGTGGATTGATTCAAGATAATATTTATCGATTTATTTCTGTACATCTAACTGTGGACAACTAGTTGTAGGTTACTAACGAGGACAGCTGACTTAATAAACTTAAAACATTAAAATATATTAAAAGTGTTGTAAATATATTTTGAACATACTTTGATATATATGTATATATTGTTATAGGTTCGTGAATCAACCGGTGGCCAAGTCTTACTTCCCGGCGAAGTAAAAATCTGTGAAAGTGAGTTATAGTCTCACTTTTAAAATCTAATATTTTTGGGATGAGAATACATGCAGGTTTTATAAATGATTTAGAAAATAGACACAAGTACGTGAAACTACATTCTATGGTTGAATTATCGAAATCGAATATGCCCCTTTTTATTAAGTCTGGTAATCTAAGAATTAGGGAACAGACACCCTAATTGACGCGAATCCTAAAGATAGATCTATTGGGCCTAACAAACCCCATCCAAAGTACCGGATGCTTTAGTACTTCAAAATTTATATCATATCCGAAGGGTGTCCCGGAATGATGGGGATATTCTTATATATGCATCTTGTTAATGTCGGTTACCAGGTGTTCACCATATGAATGATTTTTATCTCTATGTATGGGATGTGTATTGAAATATGAAATCTTGTGGTCTATTGTTACGATTTGATATATATAGGTTAAACCTATAACTCACCAACATTTTTGTTGACGTTTAAAGCATGTTTATTCTCAGGTGAATACTAAGAGCTTCCGCTGTTGCATATTAAAATAAGAATAAGATTTGGAGTCCATGTTTGTATGATATTGTGTAAAAAACTGCATTCAAGAAACTGATTTCGATGTAACATATTTGTGTGTAAACAGGATATTTTAGATTATCATTATTTGATAATCTACGTAAAGCTTTTTAAAACTTTATTTATGAAATAAAGGTTATGGTTTGTTTTAAAAATGAATGCAGTCTTTGAAAAACGTCTCATATAGAGGTCAAAACCTCGCAACGAAATCAATTAATATGGAACGTTTTTAATCAATAAGAACGGGACATTTCAAGTTAACATGACTGTATTTGAAGGAAGTCGCCTCCAGACATGGAATACCAATCTCTGTTATCTCTGATAGGGATGGCAGATTTATTTCAAGATTCTGGCAGACATTACAGCAAGCATTAGGAACTCGTCTAGACATGAGTACTGCCTATCATCCACAAACTGATGGGCAGAGCGAAAGGACGATACAAATGCTTTAAGACATGCTACGAGCATGTGTTATTGATTTCGGAAACAGTTGGGATCGACATCTACCGTTAGCAGAATTTTCCTACAACAACAGCTACCATTCAAGCATTGAGATGACGCCATTTGAAGCACTTTATGGTAGAAAGTGCAGGTCTCCAATTTGTTGGAGTGAAGTGGGGGATAGACAGATTACGGGTCCGAAGATAATACAAGAAACTACCGAGAAGATCATCCAAATTCAACAACGGTTGAAAACCGCCCAAAGTCGACAAAAGAGCTACGCTGACATTAAAAGAAAAGATATAGAATTTGAAATTGGAGAGATGGTCATGCTTAAGGTTGCACCTTGGAAAGGCGTTGTTCGATTTGGTAAACGAGGTAAATTAAATCCAAGGTATATTGGACCAATCAAGATTATTGATCATGTCGGACCAGTAGCTTACCGACTTGAGTTACCTCAACAACTCGTGGTTGTACATAACACTTTCCACGTCTCGAATTTGAAGAAATGTTTTGCTAAAGAAGATCTCACCATTCCGTTAGACAAATTCCAAATCAACGAAAAACTTCAATTCATCGAAGAACCCGTCGAAATAATGGATCGTGAGGTTAAAAGACTTAAATAAAACAAGATACCAATTGTTAAGGTTCGATGGAATGCTCGTAGAGGACCCGAGTTCACCTGGGAACGAGAAGATCAGATGAAGAAGAAATACCCGCACTTATTTCCAGAAGATACATCAACACCTCCAACTGCTTAAAATTTCGGGACGAAATTTATTTAACGGGTAGGTATTGTAGTGACCCGAACTTTTCCATGTTTATATATATTAAATGAAATTGTTATTTACATGATTAAGTGTTTCCAACATGTTACGCAATCAAACTTGTTAAGACTTGATTAATTGAAATAGGTTTCATATAGACATTTGACCATCCAAGTTGACCGGTGATTCACGAAAGTTAAAACTTGTAAAAACTATATGATGACATATATATGGATATATATATATAGTTAACATGATATTATGATAAGTAAACATATCATTAAGTATATTAACAATGAACTACATATGTAAAAACAAGACTACTAACTTAATGATTTTGAAACGAGACATATATGTAACGATTATCGTTGTAACGACATTTAATGTATATATATCATATTAAGATATATTAATACATCATGATATCATGATAATGTAATAATTTAACATCTCATTTGATTTTATAAACAATGGGTTAACAACATTTAACAAGATCGTTAACTTAAATGTTTCAAATCAACATTTACATGTAACGACTAACGATGACTTAACGACTCAGTTAAAATGTATATACATGTAGTGTTTTAATGTGTATTCATACACTTTTGAAAGACTTCAAGACACTTATCAAAATGCTTCTACTTAACAAAAATTCTTACAATTACATCCTCGTTCAGTTTCATCAACAATTCTACTCGTATACACCTGTATTCGTACTCGTACAATACACAGCTTTTAGATGTATGTACTATTGGTATATACACTCCAATGATCAGCTCTTAGCAGCCCATGTGAGTTACCTAACACATGTGGGAACCATCATTTGGCAACTAGCATGAAATATCTCATAAAATTACAAAAATATGAGTAATCATTCATGACTTATTTACATATAAACAAAATTACACATCCTTTATATCTAATCCATATACCAATGACCAAAAACACCTACAAACACTTTCATTCTTCAATTTTCTTCATCTAATTGATCTCTCTCAAGTTCTATCTTCAAGTTCTAAGTGTTCTTCATAAATTCTACAAGTTCTAGTTTCATAAAATCAAGAATACTTCCAAGTTTTCTAGCTTAATTCCAATCTTGTAGAGTGATCATCCAACCTCAAGAAATCTTTCTAATTTACAGTAAGATATATTTCTAATACAAGGTAATACTCATATTCAAACTTTGATTCAATTTCTATAACTATAACAATCTTATTTCGCGTGGAAATCTTACTTGAACTTGTTTTCGTGTCATGATTCTACTTCAAGAACTTTCAATCCATCCAAGATCCTTTGAAGCTAGATCATTTCTTGTCACTTCTAGTAGGTTTACCTACTAAACTTGAGGTAGTAATGATTTTCATAACATCATTCGATTCATACATATAAAACTATCTTATTCGAAAATTTGAACATGTAATCACTAGAACATAGTTTAGTTAATTCTAAACTTGTTCGTAAACAAAAGTTAATCCTTCTAACTTGACTTTTAAAATCAACTTAACACATGTTCTATATCTATATGATATTTTAACTTAATGATTTAAAACCTGAAAACACGAAAAACACCGGAAAAACGGATATACGCCGTCGTAGTAACACCGCGGGCTGTTTTGGTGTAGTTAATTAAAAACTATGATAAACTTTGATTTAAAAGTTGTTATTCTGGGAAAATGATTTTTCTTATGAACATGAAACTATATCCAAAAATTATGGTTAAACTCAAAGTGGAAGTATGTTTTCCAAAATGGTCATCTAGACGTCGTTCTTTCGACTGAAATGACTACCTTTACAAAAATGACTTGTAACTTATATTTCTGACTATAAACCTATACTTTTTCTGTCTAGATTCATAAAATAGAGTTCAATATGAAACCATAGCAATTTGATTCACTCAAAACGGATTTAAAACGAATAAGTTATGGGTAAAACAAGATTGGATATTTTTTCTTGTTGTAGCTACGTGAAAATTGGTAACAAATCTATATTAATCATATCATAGCTAACTTATATTGTATTATACATGTATTCTAATATATTATTTAATCTTGAGATACCATAGACACGTATGCAAATGTTTTGACATATCATATCGACCCATGTGTATATATTATTTGGAACAACCATATACACTCTATATGCAGTAATGTGGGAGTTAGCTATACAGGGTTGAGGTTGATTCCAAAAATATATATACTTTGAGTTGTGATCTAGCCTGAGACGTGTATACACTGGGTCGTGGATTGATTCAAGATAATATATATCAATTTTTTCTGTACATCTAACTTTGGACAATTAGTTGTAGGTTACTAACGAGGACAGCTGACTTAATAAACTTAAAACATCAAAATGTATTAAAAGTGTTGTAAATATATTTTGAACATACTTTGATATATATGTACATATTTGTTATAGGTTCGTGAATCGACCAGTGGCCAAGTCTTACTTCCCGACGAAGTAAAAATCTGTGAAAGTGAGTTATAGTCCCACTTTTAAAATATAATATTTTGGGATGAGAATACATGCAGTTTTATAAATATTTTACGAAATATACACAAGTAATTGAAACTACATTATATGGGTGAATGATCGAAGCCGAATATGCCCCTTTTGCTTGGTAACCTAAGAATTAGTAAACCGATCTACTAATTGACGCGAATCCTAAAGATAGATCTATTGGGCCTAACGAACCCCATCCAAAGTACCGGATGCTTTAGTACTTCGAATTCGTTTTTATCATGTCCGAAGGATTTCCCGGAATGATAGGGGATATTCTTATATGCATCTTGTTAATGTCGGTTACCAGGTGTTCACCATATGAATGAATTTTATCTCTATGTATGAGATGTATATTGATATATGAAATCTTGTGGTCTATTATTATGATTTGATAATATATAGGTTAAACCTATAACTCACCAACATTTTTGTTGACGTTTTAAGCATGTTTATTCTCAGGTAATTATTAAGAGCTTCCACTGTTGCATACTAAAATAAGGACAAGATTTGGAGTCCATGCTTGTATGATATTATGTAAAAACTGCATTCAAGAAACTTATTTTTGATGTAATATATTCTTATTGTAAACCATTATGTAATGGTCGTGTGTAAACGGTATATTTTAGATTATCATTATTTGATAATCTACGTAATGCTTTTTAAACCTTTATAGATAAAATAAAGGTTATGGTTGTTTTAAAAATGAATGCAGTCTTTGAAAAACGTCTCATATAGAGGTCAAAACCTCGCGACGAAATCAATTAATATGGAACGTTTATAATCAATATGAACGGGAAATTTCATCGTCGACCACCATCACCATCCCATAACTCTTACTTTTCAATTTTTGATAAAACCTTGAACACGAAAGTTGCAATTCTCGATCTCCTCTACGCGTTGGTATAATTCTTTTAGCGATCTAAGGTATATTTAGCTAAACCCTAATCCTAAAAATCTGATTTTTATTTGAGTTTCATAGATATGTTGTCAATTGCTCAAGTCCATACGCGTACGTGTTAATTGTAATCGTTATTTTGATTGTTTGATGCGCTAGGGTTTAAAAACGAATTTGTTTTTGTTTGATCAGTAAAATTAAGTTTTTCAAATGTTGATTATAATGTTATATTCAGATTCTGTGCGAAAAACTATTGAGTTTAGGCTTTGGATTCGCTCGATTTCGTTTCCGTATGATTAAGTTATGTCAATTTGAATTATCGTTGTGTTTTTGTTGATTGATCAGAAATCTGGTATTGATAGACAACGAATTGGCATGTGAAACTTATACCACTGGAAATATAATTTAAAAACACTCAATTTAGACTAGGATATCATGTCATTTTCTTATGTATAGCCCGAGATATGTTTAAATTAGTGTAAAAGTAGTTTTATACAGAACTTGCATGAAAATAACCTTGTATGATAAAATGTGTTAACTTTGGTGATTAAATCTTTGCGTATTTGAAATTTAGACAAAAATTAATTCATCTTTCATGTAGATATCATAGGCTAATTGTATCTAGATCTTCGGATAATCGCGTGCGAATGTGACTAACTAAATGGGAATTGAATCTGTAACTTGCTCACTCTTTTGTACTCTGTGGATTGTGTTTATTGCATGAGCATGTATTCTTCTGGAAAATGAAACTTAACATGATAAGAGACTTATTGTTAGTTTATGTCAATCTCTAAAACCTTATGCATTGGGCACAATAGAGCCATACTTTATGTAAATTCTGATTTGAGCTGAAAACTGAATATTCAACTTGCACGAATAAACTGTACAAATTGGCTTAACAAAAGTTTATAGATTTTTGATATGTGTTACTATGACTTGTCTTTGAACTATATCCACTGGTCTTGTATCAATTGCATGTTCCTAACTCCGGTTATAGCCAAAACGAAATCAGTGCGCGGTCAGAAACTGACTAGGCAAACCCCAAATGTACCCCTTCTGATTCCTGACTTTTAATTATCGCATGAGTCCCTGGACAGACTTTTTGGAATCTATTTTAAGTATATTTATGATCTGGAGTTTGCCATGTTTACAGAGATAATGTGCTAAGTATGCTACGTGTTCATGAATTTTGGGCACAACGATAAACTGAAATTGTGAAAATGATTATTCATGACCTGAAACGTATTGTTTGACTTAGGTCTGGCATGTTGACCAACATTTGACATGAACCTACTGATGTTGACTTTAGTTGACTACTTTGACAAAGTTTGACTTTTGACTTCGGTTGACTTTGTTTGACTTGCATGATATAGTTGACTTTTACTTGAAAACGCGTCGAGTCAAGCAATAAGCCAACGTATACTATGAAACCACCCTTATTTAAGATGCATATATTTTCCAACCTAAATACGTATACTTAGGTTGCATTATTCAGCTACAAACCGTACAAGTTTTTGTCAGTCATCCAAGCTTATTCAAAGGTGAGTCTACAGTCCTACTTTTTACATGTTTTCAGGGATGAGAATACACGCTATTATACTTACTTTATCAAATGCTTTTATATTGACACGAGTACTATATATACATATTGAGTTTGTTCACAAAGCCTCTAGCTTGAATACTTTTAATACCATCGGTGTAAGCACGATTTAGATGGACAGATCCGTTAGGTTGACAACCTCACCCGCTATAAAAACTGTGGTGCATTTATTTTGAACATTAGATATGCTCGAACAAGTGTATAACATTTTAGGAGGTAAAGGCGGGTATAGTGGCTTCTATACTCGGGTCATTGCTAGTATCCAGGTGCTCAAATTATGCAAACGTTAAAATCTCGTGGTCAAGGAAACTAAACTATTTTTCTGATAACTATTTTTCAGATACTGCTACATTATTTAAACCTGTAGATTCACCAACATTATTGTTGACCTGTTTTTGCGTGTTTTTATTCTCAGGTCCTTAAGAGGTGGGCTTCCGCTGTGTTTGCTGCATGTCTGGCTGTGGAGTCAGCATTTGATTTAATGAACATTATTTACTTTCGCATTTAAAACTTTTATAACTGTTTAAATACGGTTGGCTTGTGGTTACGATCACAACAGTGTTTCTATTTTGGGATTATTTACTTATGTTTTTGAAAGTCAACTTTTAATAAAATTAAATGTGATTGCTTTAAACGTCTCATATAGAGGGCGTAACTGTTAACTGTGAGACCTGGATTAACGCGCCGTCAGATGGTAATTTGGCGGGGTGTTATAGTTGGTATCAGAGCCAGGTTTAGATCCTGGGACCTGTGGGTTGTGGATACAAATGCTATGATATGACCACCCGTAAAATTATAATTTCTCGTCATGTTATGTTCGATGAACACACTTTTCCATTTTCTACATCTCAAGATCCCAAATCAGACTATAAATTTCTAACTAGCATGTTCAATCCTTCCTTTTAATGTCATGTATACTCTTCACAAAATTCTCATTCGCCTACTGTTACTTCCCAAATTAATTCTCCACCAAATTCCACTTCACAAACTACACCTCCTTCAACTACAAGTCCAATTGTGAGTCCTCTTTGTAATTCTGGCCCAAAAGGCTCAACTGATCCACATTCACCTTTTCTTCCCTCGTCACCTAGTCCTAGCCAAATACATAATTCTGTCTCGGCTCAATCAAACTCAACACAGCCTTCTGCTTCTGTCAACGACACTACTTCACCACGTCATGAAGACACTGAAACTAATTCTCATCATATGACTACACGCGGTAAAGCAGGTATCGTTAAACCCAAAGTCCTTTTCAACCTCTCGACTTCCACCACTCTTTCTCCAATCCCTTCTAATCCAAAAACTGCACTTTCTGACCCTAATTGGTATCGTGCCATAACTGACGAATACAAGGACCTTTTGGATAATGAGACGTGGACGCTTGTTCCTCGTCAACCACACATGCATGTCATACGCTCTATATGGATTTTTAAACATAAAACACGATCTGATGGTACTTTTGAGCGGTATAAAGCACAGTTAGTAGGTGATGGTTGATCACAACAAATTGGCATTGACTGTCATGAAACTTTTAGTCCCGTAGTCAAGCCTTCTACTATTTGTACCGTATTAAGTATCGGCATTTCTAATAATTGGTTGATTCACCAACTTGATATTAAGAACGCATTTTTACATGGACACTTATCCGAAACCGTTTACATGCATCAACCTTTGGGGTTTCGAGACCCACGCTATCCCGACCATGTTTGTTTACTAAAGCGTTCTTTATATGGTTTAAAACAAGCACCCCGTGCTTGGTATCAAAGTTTTGCCGTCTTTGTTTCCACTATAGCATAATAAATATCTGTAACTTTACTTAGTTAGTAGATATATTTGAACTAGTTTAGTCGACTCCTAGAATACATGAAGTTAGCTCGGTCTTCCTAATTATATGCATATTACTCTGTATAAATGTAACAGTGAATGAATGGATGAAACACACGAGATTTACCCACTTTCAAATCTGACCAAAATAACCAAACTACAAAAACTAGCACAAAAAGAAACACAACAGCAAAAGACTTAGGGTGCGTTTGGCTCACGAGCTTTTTGAAGCTTATGGGAGCTTATTGGAGCTTGAGCTTATGATTTTAATAAGCACTTAGTCATAAGCTTTGTTTGGCAAAAATAAAAAGTATAGCTTATGATTTCCATAAGCTCTTAAAAAAGAAGCTACTTCTAGTAGCTCATGAAAAAAAGTAGAGCTTATGAACTGGAAATTAAGATCCAGTTAGTTTACCAAACACATATAAAAAATAATAAGCTCCATCTACCAGCTTTAAAAATAAGCTCCAGCTCCAGCTCTAGCCCATAAGCTCTAGCTCCAGCTCCAGCTAATTTCATTCAAACACACCCTTAAGCGGTTTGTGAAGAACTTTCATTATTTATGAAGGTTCCTTTCAATTTATAGTAATAGTTATTTTAGTGAATAAAACAATTAATTTATAGAATCTATTGTTTATAACACAAAATTGAATTCTGTATACCTTGATGATGTCTTATACCATAACTCATACATAATTTAAAAATTAATCTATTTATCATAAGATATGGACCATTTATTTAATTACATTCTCCATGATAAATATTTACCCTTTACATTTCAATTTCATTGTCAACTAGATATTTCAAAACAATTTAAGAAATAATAACAATATAGTTTTAAACCAATCAAATTTCTTTTTTCACCTGTTTAATTCATTTATTATTTGCTGATATTGAAAGTACACAATACTTTAACAAATTCAAAAACTAAATATGAACGATTAATTTGAGATGGGAGAAATATTAAAAAACAATACCAAAAAAAGTCCAACGACGGCATTACCATAATGCCTAACTACCTATGGTGATGAAGTCACGCGATATAGACTTACTAGAACAGAGCAATAAAGTTCAAATGTTTATTATGGCGGTTCTTCCTTATTATAGATGGTGTCCAGAGTTTGGATTACAAAGTATCAATCAATTAATTTTATAAGAAATCGGTAAATTTAACTTTAAGACTCTGTATATTTGTGAAATTTATAGTTTTTAAGTTAAACAACTAAAATACCTTTCAAATATAATTATTATATTTATTTATTTTATTTTTAAAAGCAAGTAAAGTTTTATTGGTAACTCGGAATGTTACAAGGCCCTATATCTATACAATATATCATCGCTTTTTAGGAAAAAGTAAAAGTACAATCGGAAGCCTATATCAATACTAGACATGAGACCACTAAACACCACGGACTTGAAAACACGAGCTGGGAAGGAGTACCCATACAGTACCGCAATTGCGATGACAAAGTTGGACACTACTACCCATTTAACCAAGTGAAAGTGGGGAACCATGCCAAATAAGACATAGGAAAACCGAGGATGCGGCCTGTAATGACCCTGGAATTTCCAACGTTTATTTATTAATAATTGTTATTACTAATACGTGTGATAAAATGAATGTATGTTATTACATTTACATGTTGCCATGATTGCCAGAACTTGACTTTAATTGCCCGAAACGTCCTTGTGACACCCGGAACTTTCACGAATAATATTTTTAGATATTATTTACATTCATGATTAGTTTTATTAATCATTTTAATTAACTAAGGTTTTTAGTTAATTACCTGGGCTTTATTTGGATTAACTTGTTATTAATTGGACTTGGGCTTGTTTAAAGTTAATGGACTCATGAAATAAGACTCATGAGCCCACCCTACATCTTAATGAACTACTTAGCCCATGTCTTTCAAAGTGTAAGTATTATTTGGAGTGTAACTAGTTGGTTAAGGCTTTTGGAATCTAGTTGCATGTAATCCCCATGAAATCAACCCTAATATCCATCTTTATTAAGCTTTACCATGCATGAACTTTTGGACAATCCTCTTCCCTTTTTTTGACACCAAACCGTCAGCCACCCCTTTGAAGAGGGAGTTTTATTGCATTTTTTTTTATTACTTCTACTTACTTGTTCACTTATTCTCTCATTTTCCAAAACACTCTCAAACTTGCACTTCATTCTCTCTCACTTTTCTCTCTTCTTGTAAGTGTTTAAACAACTTGTTCTTCCTCTTTTTACTTGATGAAAACCGTGGCCTTTTCACCCACAAACATCATCATCTTTGTTACTTGTAGTTGATTACTTGTTGTTGTTAGTTGTTACATGTAATTGTTAGTTATTCTTTACTAGTTACAAGATCAAACTTACTAGTTTGATTCTTCATAATATCTTGAATTTATCAAGAACACAAGAACATAAACTTACTAGCTTATGATTCTACTTTTATTGTTTCAAAAGTTTGTAAGTTCATGTGTTGAAAGCATACTTGTGATTCATGAAATAAACTTTAAAGTTTACTTTCCTTAAAGATCAAGCTTAGGCTTGAATCTTTAAAGTATGCAAACCATGAACTTAATTACTTGTTTACTTAGCTATTTACTTCATTTACTTGCACTTTAATTTCATGATTTATGTTATTATTGGTCAAATGTTACTAGTTAACTTTGATCTCATTAATCTTGAACTAAAAGTTAACTTGAAAGTTCAAGAACATATAAATAAGTTTTCTTTAAATATAACTTTGTACACTTATGTTAGATCTAGACTTTTGAGTCTTGGATCTTCAAGATCTAACTAAGAACTATGTTCTACATTTTAAGATCTTGATTTCATAAGTTCATTTTCAAGTTTGTAACTTATTATTAGTCTTAAAGTTCATGTAAGTGTCAAACCTAAGACTTTGATGTAACTTTGGTACATCAAACTACATGCAACTCTTAAGTGAGTTGTGCTTCATGTCTTAGACTTGCACTAGTCTTATGATGGTCAAGACTTGGTTGAGATGATGTAGACACATCAAGTAGTTGTACACTTGAAGCTATATGCATCAAGGATGAGAACCATGATGAACATCAAGCACCAAGACCACCGGAACTCACTTAAACTTACTGTTTCTGTCCAAACCCTACTGACCTGCTGTCTCTGTATCAGACTAGTAGACCTGGGCTATTTTGATTATGATTTTTAGATAGAACCTTTCGAGTAGATAACTTTTCATATAGGACTCGTCTTAATCCGAGTTACGGTTTAGGATTTATGGCCCTCCGATCGTCACTATGTCCTTTAACGTTGTGGAGAAATTTCTGACCTACTCGCACTTAGACCGCCGCCACGGTCAAACCAAGACGAGTTTGCTTCTGTAAATTTTACCACACTTAAGGACTCATATACGGAGCCATGGCCACTGGTCTCACCTTAATTCAGTAAGGGTAGAGGCCGTGGTGACTGACTGAAGTCAGCCTTTGTTGTAAACTACTTTCATAAACGAAACTTACTTTACGCCTTTTGTTTGATGATGAATGATGATGACCCTTAAGACCTTATTTACATACTTTTAAACCTATTAAGATGATTTACTAACTTAGTACTATTTGTCTTAGGTTGAGGACCTTCGGACCGATTACTTGCACACCTTTTCCGAACCGACTTTACGACTACATTATCATTGTGAGTTATAGCATTCCCTTTTTACTTTAACTTATTTTGGGAACTGAGAATACATGCGGATTTTATGTTTTACATACTAGGCATGAGTACTTAAACTTATATATGTGTGGGTTATATAACGGCAGAAACATTCCCTTTAGCTCGGTAACGTTTAGTCATTGGTTTTTGAACCGGTGAACGCGAATCTTAGATATGGATCCATAGGGTTTGACATCCCCACTCGGGCTAGTCGCGCTAGCATTTAACGAGTGTTTAATACTTCGTAGACATACGCACTTGCCAAGTGTACTTTCAGGGGGTATAAACGTTAAGTTAGTTACCAAGTGCCCACGGTTAACATATACTTTATCTTACTGTTTTGAAACGCTCTTTGTAGCACTGAAATCTCGTGGCCTACCTTACATACTGTTATACTTAAACTATAGCTCACCAACCTTTGTGTTGACGTTTTTAAGCATGTTTTTCTTAGGTGCTTGAGGTTAGCTTCCGCTGTGTACTAGTCGTGCTGTAGACGCCCGCTGCTTAGAGTTGTCATCGCATGAACCACTTTATTTGCATTCAAACATTCGTACTTTTGAACTATGACTTATAACGACCATTGTGGTCACATACACTTATTATTTGCTTCTACTTAGTAAAGCATGCTTTTGAAATGTAAAACATTTGATGTCAGTTATGACATCACCTTTTTATCGTGAATGCAACTTCTTTAATTACAGCATATAGTACTTAACCTTGTAATGATCCTGTTGTTGATGATTCGTACACGATGGTTTTGTACGGGGCATCACATTTGGTATCAGAGCATTGGTTGTAGGGAATTAGGTTGCATTAGTGAGTCTAAGACCGACCCGAGTAGGATTCACTAATAGGACTAATCTACAACTTGCTAGTTTACTTGTTTCCGCTGAACTTACTGCATGTTGCTGCTTACTTTTACTGCTATATGTTGTATGCTACTACATGATTTCACTACTGCATGATATTACTTGCTTTCGATTGCATGCTACTTCTGTACGATTAGTTGTTATTGCCATGCTACTTATTGTTATACATGATTTAAACTATTGGACTAATACGTGCTTGCTTATGACTTACTGACATGGAAAATTTATTTTTCCTTGTTCAGATGTCGAATGTACCACCTGCTAGCATTTTGGGCAGTTCAGACTCAGACTCCACCACACCACCTGCTACTGTTGCTGATACACCGGTCCCGTTACCCACTAGTGAGCCCAGCGCTTCGTCTTTCGGAGCGAGTAGTAGTGCGCCGGCACCTGTGACCACTTCTAACCCTACGGAGATTCCAGCTCCGTCTGCTCCCGGACCCTCGGGGTCACAGCCCTGCATCGGTAGGATTGAGATTCCCGCGGAGTTCAGGGAAGGGCCGTTTCGTAACCATATGCGCACGCCTTGCCGATGCACTCCCGACGGACGTTTAGTGCCGATTCCGCCAGGTAGACACAGACAGATGTTGGCCGCCTTCAGACTGCCAGTTGAGCCACCCGTGTCGCCACCACATGATTCAGACGACGGGTCTTCCACTGATGCTCCATCAGACGACACCTCTTCGGATGACTCCAGTGATGATGAGGATCCCGCTGACGTACCTATTCAGGCACCCTCCACCCCGCCGAAGAAGCGGTACCGCCCTGATGGCACCGTTATTCCAGGGGTGAATGGAGATCATGCTTTCACTGACGCTTTTGGTCGGCTTCGGAGGGTTACTGCCCGTAAGCGGCTTGTGCCGTACCCTGCCGACCCACAGATACGTAAGGTTCCCCGTTACGTATTGACTATTCCTGGAACCGTACCGCCTAGATTTAGATACGGACCATTCCCATCTAGGGACGTACCGTCTACATCCGGAGCTGGACCATCTACTTCAGCACCACCCGCACCATCGGCAGCACCAGCACCATCTGCTCCACCGGCCCCACCTGCACCACCAGCACTGCCTTCCCCACCATCTCCCACTGTCGAGGAATTGACAAGGGAGGTGGGAATCCTCCGATCTCGGGTTACTGAGCTCGAGGAGCAGTTGGCTCAGGTTTTAGACATCCTACACCCACCTCCACCGTAGGACCTTTGTATTAGATTTCATGATGTAATCTAGTTGTAGCTTCTTGTATTATTTATGTATTATACGGACTTATTCGGATGTATGAAACTTATTATTATTAATGGAACTTTGCGTTATTTAATTCTTGCACGATGTTCTATTTTCATTACTGTACGATGATTCTGTGGTATTTGTACCTAGATGCGTTATTTAATAACATGTGATGTTTTGATTCCATGTTGGTTACTATATACTGTATTATTACTATTTGCATACTGGATTTTGACTTGAGTCAAAATGTTTGTTTAGAATACCATGGCCAACGGAAGAACCACACCTACCGCAGCCCAGATTGAGGACATGATCAACGAACAGGTCGCTGCAGCCCTAGCAGAAAGAAATCTCCAAGCTCCACCGCCACCACCACCAGTTATCCCACCCGTTCGAAATGGGTGTACTTACAAGGAATTCCAGAGCTGCAAACCGCATAACTTCAGGGGAACCGAGGGACCGGTTGGTCTCACCAGATGGTTCGAGAAACTTGAATTAGTATTCCGAGTTAGCAACTGTTCGGAGGACAACAAAACCAAGTTTGCATCTTGCACGCTATCTGACGGCGCACTAACGTGGTGGAACACGTTAGCTCAAGCGAAAGGTATCGATGAGGCGTATGCTACGCCATGGGAGGAATTCAAGGATGCTATGATTGATGAGTATTGTCCGAGAATCGAAATTCAGAAGATGGAAATCGAATTTATGCAGTTAAAGGCCGTTGGGAACGACCTTGATGGCTACAACAGGAGATTTTTGGAACTAGCCCTTATGTGTCCGACAATGGTCACCCTGGAATTCAAGCGTATGGAGAGATATTTCTGGGGACTCCCTAAGTCCATCAAAGGAAATGTCACATCGTCCAAACCACCGAATGTTCCCGAAGCAATGCACATGGCGTATACCCTCATGAATCAGATTCTTGTTGATGAGCCGGAGAAGGCTAAGTTTGAGGCTGGTAGTAGCGAAAAGAGGAAATGGGACAACAACCACAACAACAACAACAACAACAACAACAACAGCAACAGGGGGAGAAACTACGATCAAACCCCCGCCAAGAGGCACAACAATGGTGGAAACCCTAATCCCAACAACAACACCAACACCAACCCGAACTACAAAGGAACCTTACCATAATGCAAGCGATGCTACAAACACCACACTGGGTATTGCAATGTTGTCTGTGAGAAATGCCAACGGGCTGGGCATATCGGGAAAGACTGCAAGGTCACCACTTTGAATGGGAAGCCAAACACCAATGGACCTAAGAAGTGATACGAATGTGGACAGACGGGCCATTTCAGAAATGCGTGCCCAAACAAGCGAAAAGACGAAGGACCACCGCGAGGTAGAGCTTTTAATGTTAATGCAAGGGATGCACGCGATAACCCCGACTTGGTGATAGGTATATTCACAATCAACAATCTTTTAACTTTTGTCTTGTTTGATACTGGTGCGGATATAAGTTATGTATGTAGACATTTTTGCGATAAGATTAATTGGTCATTAGTCCCGTTAAAAGAAAGTATGCTTGTCGAGGTCGCCAATGGAAAACTTGAAAAGGTTGACCATATTAGTCGTGGAGCTATTATCAACATAGCTGGTGCAGATTTCGAAATTGATTTGATACCTATCAAACTGGGAAGCTTTGACGTGATCGTTGGTATGGATTGGTTGAGCAAGATAAAGGCTGATATTATCTGTGGAGATAAAGCACTTCGCATACCACAAGGAGATGACGAACCACTGGTTATCTATGGAGAGAGATGTACCTTGAAGTTGAACCTCATTAGTTGCGTGAAAGCGTAAAAGATTATGAAGAAGGGACGTTTTGCTGTCCTAGCACATGTGAAAGCGGTAGAAACTGAGGTGAAGAGCGTGAACGACGTTCGAATTGTGAACGAATTTTCCGATGTCTTCCTAGAAGAATTGCCTGGATTGCCGCCGCAGAGAGCCGTAGAGTTTCAGATTGATTTAGTGCCAGGAGCTGCACCTGTAGCTCGCACACCTTATAGACTCGCACCTTCCGAGATGCAAGAATTACAAAGCCAACTACAAGAACTAATTGACCGTGGATTTATCCAACCAAGTTTCTCGCCTTGGGGTGCACCTGTGTTGTTTGTAAAGAAGAAGGATGGATCCTTTCGTATGTGTATCGATTACCGTGAGCTCAACAAATTGACTATCAAGAATCGGTATCCTCTTCCACGAATTGACGATCTTTTTGATCAACTACAAGGATTGAGTGTCTACTCAAAGATCGATTTGCGATCCGGTTATCACCAGTTGAGGGTGAAGGAAAGTGACGTGATGAAGACTGCATTTAGAACTCGTTATGGTCATTATGAGTTTCTCGTGATGCCATTCGGTTTGACAAATGCACCTGCCGTGTTCATAGACCTCATGAATCGTGTCTGCAAGCCGTACTTGGATAAGTTTGTTATCGTCTTCATAGATGATATCCTCATCTACTCTAAGAGCGAAGAAGAACATGAGCAACACCTCCGGCTAGTACTTGAACTCTTGAGGCAAGAGCAACTTTACGCCAAATTCTCCAAGTGTGAATTTTGGTTGAAGGAAGTTCAATTTCTGGGTCATGTTGTGAGCGACCAGGGTATCAAAGTTGATCCTGCCAAGATTGAAGCCATCAGCAAGTGGGAGACCCCCACTACTCCAACGCATATTCGCCAATTTTTAGGTCTCGCCGGTTATTACCGAAGGTTTATCAAAGGATTTTCTCTGATTGCGCGTCCTTTGACCGCGCTAACTCACAAGGGCAAGAAGTTCATTTGGGAACCCGCACACGAATCAGCATTCTAAACTTTGAAGAAGAAGTTGACCACTGCACCTATCCTATCACTACCAGAGGGCAGTGATGACTTTGTTGTTTATTGTGATGCATCGAAGAGTGGTTTTGGTTGTGTACTGATGCAACGATCAAAGGTTATTGCCTATGCCTCCCACCAACTGAAGATTCATGAGCGGAACTACACTACGCATGATCTTGAACTCGGAGCCGTTGTCTTTGCGCTCAAATTGTGGAGACATTATTTGTATGGAACTAAGAGTACTATCTTCACCGATCACAAGAGTCTCCAGCACATCTTCGATCAGAAGCAACTGAATATGAGAAAGCGTCGATGGATCGAGACACTCAACGACTACGACTGTGAACTCTGTTATCACCCTTGCAAGGCCAATGTTGTAGCTGACGCTCTAAGCCGAAAGGAGAGGACGGTACCTCTTCGTGTTAGGGCTCTGAACATCACCATCCATTCGAACCTCAACAACCAGATCAGAGTAGCCCAAGATGAGGCTCTCAAGAAGGAGAATATATATCACGAACATTTGAACATACTTGTCTCTCGATTCGAGGTTAGGGAGTTTTGACTCCGATGTTATGCCGGAAGAATTTGGGTACCTCTTTATGGAGATCTACGAAACCTGATACTTGATGAAGCACACAAATCGAGATATTCGATTCATCCTGGAGCGGGCAAAATGTACCACGACCTTAAAGAACAATATTGGTGGTCGAATCTTAAGAAGGACGTTGCGACTTATGTTGGTAAGTGTTTGACTTGCTCGAAGGTTAAAGCCGAGCATCAGAGACCTTCTGGATTGCTTCAACAACCGGAAATCCCACAATGGAAGTGGGAAAGGATAACGATGGATTTTATTACTAAGCTGCCAAAGACGGTGGGCAGATACGATACTATTTGGGTTATTGTTGACCGCCTTACCAAATCTGCACACTTTCTAGCGATGAAGGAAACTGATACGATGGAAAGACTTGCTCAATTATACATTAAGGAGGTTGTATCTCGTCATGGTGTAGCTTTATCAATCATCTCAGATCGTGATCCCCGTTTTGCTTCTAGATTTTGGCATTCTTTGCAAGAAGCCATGGGAACCCGTCTCTACATGAGTACTGCTTATCACCCTCAGACTGACGGACAAAGTGAACGAACGATTCAGACCTTGGAAGACATGTTGCGTGCATGTGTCATCGATTTCGGAAAGGCCTGGGAGAGGCATTTGCCATTAGCCGAATTTTCGTACAACAACAGTTATCACTCAAGCATTACTGATGTACCTTTTGAAGCATTGTATGGCCGTAAGTGCCGATCCCCTATTTGTTGGGCCGAATTAGGCGAAAAACAAATCACCGGACCCGAGGTAGTCCATGAAACAACGGAGAAGATTGCTCAGATTCAAGCTAGACTTAAGACTGCCCGTGATCGCCAAAAGAGTTATGCCGATCTTAAACGTAAAGACTTTGAATTCAACGTTGGTGACCGTGTAATGTTGAAGGTTGCACCTTGGAAGGGTGTGATTCGCTTTGGAAAACGTGGAAAGTTAAACCCACGATACATTGGTCCTTTTGAAATCTTGGAACGTGTTGGACCCGTTGCATACCGTTTGGATCTACCAGCACAATTGAGCTCAGTTCATCCTACCTTCCACGTGTCGAACTTGAAGAAGTGTCTTGCTGCACCTGAACTTATCATACCATTGGAAGAACTTACAATTGACGACAAACTTCACTTTGTGGAAGAACCAGTTGAGATTATGGATCGTGAGATCAAAACTTTGAAACGCAACAAGATTCCGATCGTCCGAGTGCGATGGAATGCCAAACATTGACCTGAGTTTACTTGGGAGCGAGAGGATCAAATGATGCGGAAGTATCCTCACCTTTTCCCGACTCCTCTATCTACCTCAGCTTAAATTTCGGGACGAAATTTTCTTTAACAGGTGGGTAATGTAACGACCCTGGAATTTCCAACGTTTATTTATTAATAATTGTTATTACTAATACGTGTGATAAAATGAATGTATGTTATTACATTTACATGTTGCCATGATTGCCCGAACTTGACTTTAATTGCCCGAAACGTCCTTGTGACACCCGGAACTTTCACGAATAATATTTTTAGATATTATTTACATTCATGATTAGTTTTATTAATAATTTTAATTAACTAAGGTTTTTAGTTAATTACTTGGGCTTTATTTGGATTAACTTGTTATTAATTGGACTTGGGCTTGTTTAAAGTTAATGGACTCATGAAATAAGACTCATGAGCCCACCCTACATCTTAATGAACTACTTAGCCCATGTCTTTCAAAGTGTAAGTATTATTTGGAGTGTAACTAGTTGGTTAAGGCTTTTGGAATCTAGTTGCATGTAATCCCCATGAAATCAACCCTAATATCCATCTTTATTAAGCTTTACCATGCATGAACTTTTGGACAATCCTCTTCCCTTTTTTTGACACCAAACCGTCGGCCACCCCTTTAAAGAGGGAGTTTTATTGCATTTTTTTTATTACTTCTACTTACTTGTTCACTTATTCTCTCATTTTCCAAAACACTCTCAAACTTGCACTTCATTCTCTCTCACTTTTCTCTCTTCTTGTAAGTGTTTAAACAACTTGTTCTTCCTCTTTTTACTTGATGAAAACCGTGGCCTTTTCACCCACAAACATCATCATCTTTGTTACTTGTAGTTGATTACTTGTTGTTGTTAGTTGTTACATGTAATTGTTAGTTATTCTTTACTAGTTACAAGATCAAACTTACTAGTTTGATTCTTCATAATATCTTGAATTTATCAAGAACACAAGAACATAAACTTACTAGCTTATGATTCTACTTTTATTGTTTCAAAAGTTTGTAAGTTCATGTGTTGAAAGCATACTTGTGATTCATGAAATAAACTTTAAAGTTTACTTTCCTTAAAGATCAAGCTTAGGCTTTAATCTTTAAAGTATGCAAACCATGAACTTAATTACTTGTTTACTTAGCTATTTACTTCATTTACTTGCACTTTAATTTCATGATTTATGTTATTATTGGTCAAATGTTACTAGTTAACTTTGATCTCATTAATCTTGAACTAAAAGTTAACTTGAAAGTTCAAGAACATATAAATAAGTTTTCTTTAAATATAACTTTGTACACTTATGTTAGATCTAGACTTTTGAGTCTTGGATCTTCAAGATCTAACTAAGAACTATGTTCTACATTTTAAGATCTTGATTTCATAAGTTCATTTTCAAGTTTGTAACTTATTATTAGTCTTAAAGTTCATGTAAGTGTCAAACCTAAGACTTTGATGTAACTTTGGTACATCAAACTACATGCAACTCTTAAGTGAGTTGTGCTTCATGTCTTAGACTTGCACTAGTGTTATGATGGTCAAGACTTGGTGGAGATGATGTAGACACATCAAGGAGTTGTACACTTGAAGCTATATGCATCAAGGATGAGAACCATGATGAACATCAAGCACCAAGACCACCGGAACTCACTTAAACTTACTGTTTCTGTCCAAACCCTACTGACCTGCTGTCTTTGTATCAGACTAGTAGACCAGGGCTGTTTTGATTATTATTTTTAGATAGAACTTTTCGAGTAGATAACTTTTCATATAGGACTCGTCTTAATCCGAGTTATGGTTTAGGATTTATGGCCCTCCGATCATCACTATGTCCTTTAACGTTGTGCAGAAATTTCTGACCTACTCGCACTTAGACCGCCGCCACGGTCAAACCAAGACGAGTTTGCTTCTATAAATTTTACCACACTTAAGGGACTCATATACGGAGCCATGGCCACTGGTCTCACCTTAATTCAGTAAGGGTAGAGGCCGTGGTGACTGACTGAAGTCAGCCTTTGTTGTAAACTACTTTCATAAACGAAACTTACTTTACGCCTTTTGTTTGATGATGAATGATGATGACCCTTAAGACCTTATTTACATACTTTTAAACCTATTAAGACGATTTACTGACTTAATACTATTTGCATTAGGTTGAGGAACTTCGGACCGATTACTTGCACACCTTTTCCGAACCGACTTTACGACTACATTATCATTGTGAGTTATAGCATTCCCTTTTTACTTTAACTTATTTTGGGAACTGAGAATACATGCGGATTTTATGTTTTACATACTAGGCACGAGTACTTAAACTTATATATGTGTGGGTTATATAACAGCAGAAACATTCCCTTTAGCTCGGTAACGTTTAGTCATTGATTTTTGAACCGGTGAACGCGAATCTTAGATATGGATCCATAGGGTTTAACATCCCCACTCGGGCTAGTCGCGCTAGCATTTAACGAGTGTTTAATACTTCGTAGACATACGCACTTGCCAAATGTACTTTCAGGGGGTATAAACGTTAAGTTAGTTACCAAGTGCCCACGGTTAACATATACTTTATCTTACTATTTTGAAATGCTCTTTGTAGCACTGAAATCTCGTGGCCTACCTTACATACTGTTATACTTAAACTATAGCTCACCAGCCTTTGTGTTGACATTTTTAAGCATGTTTTTCTCAGGTGCTTGAGGTTAGCTTCCGCTGTGTACTAGTCGTGCTGTAGACACCCGCTGCTTAGAGTTGTCATCGTATGAACTACTTTATTTGCATTCAAACATTCGTACTTTTGAACTATGACTTGTAACGACCATTGTGGTCACATACACTTATTATTTGCTTCTACTTAGTAAAGCATGCTTTTGAAATGTAAAACATTTGATGTCGGTTATGACATCACCTTTTTATCGTGAGTGCAACTTCTTTAATTACAGTATATAGTACTTAACCTTGTAATGATCCTGTTGTTGATGATTCGTACACGATGGTTTTGTACGGGGCATCACACGGCCTATATATGCTTTTGATTCCGAATTAGCCATTTCCCGTTCTATGTACATTTGGTGAGGCGTAGAAGGAGGGATTAATTAACCATTGTTGCAACTCGATTAATGATTTTTTATGTCTTTTTGAGAACCATGCGAATGTTTGAGTTTGGATTTCGGAGAGGATCGATGCGACATTCCAATCCTTTTTGTTGAAGATTTTGTTATTACGATGTTTCCAAATTATGTATGTCGAGGTCCATTTGGTGGCTTGCCAAATGAATGAACCGCTTTGAGAAGAGGTGAATGATTGGTTGTTTATGGTTACGTCTTGGAATGAGATGAGGGTGTTAGTAGGTAAGTTCCACCATTTTAGGATTGAATTCCAAATGGTTGTTGTTGATGGACAATGGAAGAGTATGTGTTCGATGGTCTCAGTATTTGTGTTACAAAGTGGGCATAGTATTGAGTCAAGGTCGATGTTGCATTTGTCAAGTTCAACACGCGTTGGGATTCTACCAAATAAGGTGCGCCATATGAAGATATTTATTTTTTGTGGTATGAGCTTGTTTCTAGGTGTCGATATGGGGTTGGCGAGATTTTCAAGCATTAGGTTGTCTAGGATTGAAGCGAGAACTTTGGTTGTGAATATTTCAGATTGATCTAAGTTCTATTTCCATGCGTCGGGTTTGTCGGACAGGTTTATGGAAGTGAGGAGGTTGTTTAGTTCTGTTAATTCATTGAGTGCCCTCCCGAAAGGCAGCCTAACCCAATTCCAAGTGGCGCTTGTAGACGAATTGTTTGTTGTAAATCGTTCGGAAATCGATACTTCTTTGTTTGATTCAAGCATGAAAAGTCTTCGGAATTGCGTGCAAAATTTTTCCGTTCCTCACCAATTGTCTAACCAAAATTTTGTATTGTTGCCATTACCAATGCTTTTGTTGAACGATATAGAGAAGTTCATTCCAAGGTTATCTGCAGTTTTGCCGGCTTTGATGATCTCGTTCCAAATTGTGCAACCTGAAATATTCCTAGAAAAATCGTTAGTACAACCCCCCCCCCCCCCTCTCCCGCTCTGTATATGCTCGATATGATTTTT
The DNA here is from genome assembly GCF_046630445.1 of Rutidosis leptorrhynchoides. Taxonomy (NCBI): domain Eukaryota; kingdom Viridiplantae; phylum Streptophyta; class Magnoliopsida; order Asterales; family Asteraceae; genus Rutidosis; species Rutidosis leptorrhynchoides. The sequence continues at coordinate 91,039,497 of NC_092341.1, read as the reverse complement.
ACCCAAAGTGCATTTTTCTCATTGTGAAATCTCCACTACCATTTACATAATAAAGATAGATTTTTACAAAATAATGACCTGATGTTCAACCCACATTTATCATAAGGCAATAACGTATGCTCCCATTTAATCCAATTAATTTTTTTTTTCGTGTTCGACCCGCCCCAGAAGAATTTTCTTCTTTTTGTTTCAAGTGTATTAATTATTTTAATGGGCGCATGAAATAAGGAGAAGTAGTATAAAGGAAGTCTAGAAAGTACGGATTTGATAAGAGCTAGGTGAAAGGACCCGTCCTAATCCATCCGGACGAAATCCATATCGATTATAAACGATTCACAACAGTTGATTACATCGCGAGGTATTTGACCTCTATATGATACATTTTAAAAACATTGCATTCGTTTTTGAAAAGACAAACTTTCATTACAACGAAAGTTGACGGCATGCATACCATTTTATAATATATCTAACTATAACTGATTTAATAATAATCTTGATGATCTCAACGACTCGAATGCAACGTCTTTTGAAATATGTCATGAATGACTCCAAGTAATATCTTTAAAATGAGCAATTACACAGCGGAAGATTTCTTTCATACCTGAGAATAAACATGCTTTAAAGTGTCAACCAAAAGGTTGGTGAGTTCATTAGTTTAACATAAATAATCATTTCATAATATTAATAGACCACAAGATTTCATATTTCCATTTCTCGTAAACATACGTCCCATGCATAGAGACAAAAATATCATTCATATGGATTGAACACCTGGTAATCGACATTCACAATATGTATATAAGAATATCCCCATCATTCCGGGATCCTCCTTCGGACATGATATAAATTTCGAAGTACTAAAGCATCCGGTACTTTGGATGGGGCTTGTTTGGCCCGATAGATCTATCGTTAGAGTTCGCGTCAATTAGGGTGTATGTTCCCTAATTCTTAGATTACCAGACTTAATAAAAAGGGGCATATTCGATTTCGATCATTCAACCATATAATGTAGTTTCGATTACTTGTGTCTATTTCGTAAAACATTTATAAAAGCGCATGCATTCTCAGTCCCAAAAATATATATTGCAAAAACATTTAAAAAGGGAGTAATGAAACTCACGCATCAAAATATTGTAAAACAGTTAATAAAGCATTTGCATGTATTCTCAGCCCAAAAACGTAAAAAGAAAAAGGGCAAATAAAACTCACGCATATAAATATTGTAAAATAGTTAATAAAGCATTTGCATGTATTCTCAGCCCAAAAATGTATATAATAAGGGAATAATGAAACTCACAATAATGTATTTTGTCGTAAAAATACATATGACGATATTGAATAACTGAACAATGCAGGGTTGGCCTCGGATTCACGAACCTATATCATTTGTATATTCATTAATACATATATTTGTAATCGAACAATTTCATATATTATAACATTTATATATACTAGATATTTGATTTGTATATATATTTAAAAATGGTTATTATTTATATAGTTAAAAATACTTAACTTGTTATACATGGATATCTATATAAAGATTGTTAATATCATTAATTTATACCTATATGTAATATTACTTTTAAGTATATTTTATATACATGATAATATATAATATTAATAATAGTGAATAAAAGTTGTATTTGATTATAATTATAATAATTTTTAATGTTAATAATTCTAATAATGATAATCCTTACTAATAGTACTTATGTTAATGATAATATCTTTAACACTTATAAAATGATAATAATATTAATAGAAATATTGATAACAATAATAATAATAGTTTTGATGATAATAATACTTATAATAGTAATGAAAATGATAATTTTAATAAAATACCTTTGTTAAAAATAATAACTTTGAGAAATGATAATACTAATAATAATGATAATACAATTAAAAATGAATAAAATGTTACATGTTAATAATCATAATGATATTAATAACTCTTGTAATTTCAATAATATTAACAATAATAATAATATTAATGCTTATATTAGTAATTATAATGATAATAATAATAATAATAATAATAATAATAATAATAATAATAATAATAATAATAATAATAATAATAATAATAATAATAATACTTGTTAATAATAATCACGATGATAATAGTAGTAATTCCAATAATAATTTTAATTATAATGATGATTAAAATGTTATTATCTAATCTAATATTAATAACTCTAATAATAATAATGGTAATAACAATAATAACAATAATAATTATAATAACAATAATAATAATAATAATAATAATAATAATAATAATAATAATAATAATAATAATAATAATAATAATAATAATAATAATAATAATAATAATAATAATAATAATAATAATTATAAGGATAATGGAAATGAAGTAAGAATATATACCATTAAAAATGCTTTCTTAAAAAGATTTGCCTAGGACGAGACTCGAACCCAAGACCTCTTGCCCACCCGCAAACATCCTTAGCCATTGAACCATAATTATTTTTCAGTTTTATAACCCATCTGCTAACTTATAACCCGTTTCTAATTCTGTTCTCTAATCCTTCTTCTTTACAGAACTTCAAATGACCAGAACAACCATAACAGCAATACAACGAATTTGTTTTAGTGTTATACACAGAACAGAAAGATTACATAAGATTGAATTGGTTTTTGCTGAACAGAAAGGTCGAATAGCAGTAGCAGATAATAAATAAAAAAAATGTATGAACCCGTTTTGAAACTCAATATCAATTTCGAATATAGAGGCGGTAATAGACCACGATTACTTCATGAAAAAAGTTTCAATTCATTATTAGAAACTATCTGGAACGTTATTTTATCTTAAAACGTAACAACGAACTCGGATTTCCCAAGAACAAATTTGTTGACTTTTTTATTTGTAAACTTTGACTTGATAATTGAAACTCGATTGAACGAATTGGAAGCTGCAACTTTGCAGATAGTTTTAGAAGAAGATTTCAAACATAATTGCATTTTTACATTTTGGAAATTTGTTAAAATTCAAGGTTTTGGTAATTATGGTTCACAACAGAGGTACACGAACAGTTTCAGTATTCTTCTGATAATTCTTCTGATAATGGTAGCTGTAGTTAATGAATGGTAATAATTGGAAAATAATTGAAGAAGTTTTATGTTCAGTAACGAGAATTAATCAATTTGATTTATGGGATTTAGGAGTCGACAAGAAAATCAAACAGAACAAAAAAATAAAGAAAATAGAATAAAGCAGATACGAATGTCTACTGAATCGTACGAGTTTAATATTATTTTTCAACAACAGGTCGATCAAAAACAAAAAAAATCATATCAGTCGAAAGTATGCTGACATCGAATTTGGAATCAGTTGTAGTATGATTTAAATAAATTTTGTTTGCTTATATAACTACTCTGGAATAATTTGTACTGGATATAGATATAAAACAATCTTTAAAAACAGTTTGATAAGGATATAAAGTGATTACATAATTGGTCTGTGTTTATATTTACATACCCGATTTTTATATGTATATATATATATATATATATATATATATATATATATATATATATATATATATATATATATGTATATATTATATATTAGTATAAATAGATATTTGTATTTATATATTTATTTAACTGTATATACGTATTTATATATATAAATAACTGAAATTTATATATGTATATGTATATAAATCAGTGTTTGTATAATCCTATATATCCACTATATATTTATATGTATTTTAAATGTTCAAATATTTAAATTAATATCCATAATTGTATATCCCTTATTGTTATTTAATTATATATATAAATTATAATTATTATTAATAATAATTGTAAATAAAATAATAATACTCTTTAATGTTATAAATAGTAGTAATACAAATAATAATGATAATAATTGTTATGTACTATATAACATTATTACTATTTATAACAATAATACTAATTATGTTTATATTGAAATAATAAAAAAAAATTTAATTATTTTCATAGTAATAATGATAATGTATAACAATAATATTGATTCTCAAAGATAATACTTAATAATATTAAAATCCCATGTATATAGATATATATATATTGAATTAATAATATTAATAATTCAAAAATCAATAATAAAAGTACTATGATAACTATATTTTAACTTATAATTAAATTTAACATAATAATACTACATATTATTAATTATGTAACACTTATTATTATATAATAATATCCTTAATACTTGTATATATATTATAGATATATTCGAACATACATGTAATATAAATTGTGTACAGGATTCATATATTTATATTTATATATTTATTTAATAACATCTTCTTTATTTTGTATATCACTTTACACATTTAATTCAAATGTTTAAATGGTACCATATTCATTCAAGCTAATATATACACATAAATTTTATTTACATATTTATTTACACATAATTGTTCGTGAATCACCAGGCAAAGTCAAAGGTAATAGAATATATAAACGTAGTTCCAAAAATTTCGAGACTCAATATTACAGGCTTTGCTTATCATGTCGAAATTATATAAAGATTAAGTTTAAATTTGGTCAGAAATTCCCGGGTCATCACACTAGGCGTCCTCCATATGACATGGATTTTGCCTTCCAATCGGAAAGGCGTTTATCGAATTTTTCGATAATAGGTTGCCACGAAGAAGCTTTTGTGGTGGGGACCCCGATGGGTAGACTGAGATAGGTGAACGGGGTTGATCCCGACGAAAAATCGATATAGTTGGCCATTTCTTCAACATCATTATACGGTACCCCGATCCCATACAAATTACTTTTTTTAAGGTAAACTTTTAGTCCGGAGATATTTTCGAAGAATTTCAAAAGTTTGAATATATTTTTTGTGTTACGTCTGCTCCATTCGCCAAAGAAGATCGTGTCATCCTCATATTAGAGGTGGGATACCACGATCTTGTCGTGACTGACACAAATACCGCAGAATTGGTCGTTTGTAATGGAACGTTTGGCAAGAATGTTTAGACCTTTCGCAGCGATTATGAAAAGGAAAGGGGATATTGGGTCCCCTTGACGGATGCCTCTTTCGGGAGAGAATTCAGCTGTTGGGGACCCATTGATAAGGACGGAAATTGATGAGGAGGAGAGACATGCTTGGATGAATGTAATCCATTTGGGGCCGAATCCCATACACTTCATAGTTTCAAAAAGGAAGTGCCATTCGATGCAATCGAATGACTTTTCAAAATCTACTTTAAATATGAGGCCCTTTTTTTTCCTTTTTAATTCGTCAATTATTTCATTTGCAATTAGGACACTATTAAGGATATTCCTACCTTTTAAGAAAGCGGTTTGTTCGATTTCGATTATTTTGTGAATGATTTTTGCGAGACGGTTGGAAAGTATTTTAGTGAGGATTTTATAATAGCTTCCGATTAAACATATGGGTCGATATTCGTTAAAACCGATTGGGTTAGCTTTCTTTGGAACTAGTGTAAAAAAGGAGGAGTTACATCCTTTAGAGATTTCAGAATTGATCCAAAACCAATCTAGGGTGCTTATTAGGTCCTCTTTAATCAACCACCAATATTTTTTTGAAAAATTTCATGTTGAAGCCGTCAGGACCGGGAGCTTTCGAGCTATCACAGTCTTGATGTGCATTCCACACTTCCGTTTTAGAAAATCGGGCTTCAAGAATGAGGTTGTTCGCTTTATTGATGTAGGAACGAAGAGGTTCTTTGTCAAATGCACAACTACCTTTGCGTTTCTTGGATTTGAAAAGAGAATCAAAGTATTTAAGAGCTTCGGATTTGATCGTGTTTGGTTCTTCGAACCACGACCCATTTAGGGAAACACCACGAATGTTGTTTTTGTTTGCACGTCTTTTTATATAATTGTGAAAGTATTTGGAGTTTTCGTCGCCTTCGAGGTTCCATTTAATACAGGCTTTTTGTTTTAGCATGTTAGTTTTCATTTTTTCTTTTTCTATATGTTTTATTTTATCGTTTACCCAGTTCATTCTTTCAAATTCAGTTAGTAGTCTGTTTTCAGCGAGTTTCTCCCATTCATTAGAAGCATTGAGGTGGTTTTTAATTTCAGTGTCAAGGTCATTTAATTGTAAACTGCATTTTTTAAGTTCATTTTTTTACGTTTTTTAATTTGTTATGGAATATACAGTCGGGACGGTTGCCATTAACAGGTAGGAGCCATGTGTTTTTTATGATTTCCTTTGCGTTTTTTAGTTTTAACTATTCATTGAATACGCGTGTAGGTTTAGGGCCAAAATCGACAAAGGAGTTTTTTAATATAATTGGACAGTAATCAGATAAGTCGCGGTCAAGGGTTTCAGAGGAAACATCAGGCCAAAGTTGGAGGATACTTTCGGAAACGAGGAAGCGATCGAATTTGCTGAATTTGAGTTTGCTGAAACATATTCACGTGTACGTTTTTCCCCCAAGTGGTAGGTCGATGAGATTATTATTGTTTATGAAGTTATTAAAATTGTCAGCCCATGTTTGTTTAAATATGCAGTTAAGACGTTCGGTTTTCAATATTACTTCATTGAAATCGCCAAAGATAATATGGGGAACATCGAAGGAGTCAATGAATTTGGAAAGTTCGGACCAAAATCTAAGTTTTTTCTGATGGGAATGCGGGCCATAAACATTAATTATAATCATATCGAAAGCATAACCCGCCCATTTGCCTTTGAGAGCAATAAAGAATTCGCCCTTAATGGCATGGTCAAAGATAAACGTGGATGGGTCCCAAATAAGAAGTAAACCCCCCGAGGCCCCGATTGCATCTTTTTGGATAAATTTAAGGTTTGAAATATACCAAAAAGCTTCAATTAAGAAATCGGGAGAGTTACCGCATTTGGTTTCTTGAAGTCCTAGGATAACGGGAGTTTCTTTATTACAAATGCTTTTGAACCAATTGATTTTAACCGTTTGACCCAAACCCCGAATATTAAGTGAAATGTAACTCATTAGAAAACTTACAGAGCGATTAGATGGATCGGAGATCAAAGGTCGTTCTCCCAACGGATACCGAGTCCATGGCTGAACTCCTTTGTACCGATGGAGTTGTTTGATACATTGTTTGAGCTATTGCCACCGGTGCTTTTTACATTTGATGATGTCTTTGAAGCATTGTCCGAGGTTTTCGATGTGGAGTTTACTTTGCATTTTAATTACGAGAATTTTAGTTTTTGGCCATTACGTGCACAATGTTTGATGTAAGGGAATTTGGATCTTGTGCCTATTTTAGCGGATTCGATAGGAGGTTTGGGGATATGGTTAGTTTTCGAATTTGATTTAGGTAAAGGTTGGTCACGCGCAATCTTTTTGAAACACAGATTGTTAGAATAGGCGTTATTCTTTTTTGTGTTTGTCGAACTCGAGGCTTTCTTTCTGCTAGGTTTGAGTTTGGTGATGGATGGGTTACTAAGAATTTCATTGATCTCGTCCGGATAACGTACAGGTGAAGTTAGAATGGTGGGGTTAGCATCACAGTATGTAGGTGTAGCTGCTTCTTGCGTGTTTTCTATATTATCAGTAGGGTCAGGTGGGGTTTGAGCTTCAACGTGGGTTGGTATATCTAAGTTTTGGGCTTTTGAATTGTAGGAATTAAATAGTGAGTCCAGGTTAAGGTTTGTATGTTCTGGTGAGCTTGGTGTAACTAAGTTTTGGTTTGTGGGCTCAAAGCTAAGGTTTTGTGGGCTTGGTGATTCTAGATGGTTGGTGCTTACATTATTTAGATTGGGCTTGTTGGCAAGGATGTAATTAATTAGATCACTTGGGCTCGGAGGAGTGTTTGTAACAGGCCCAGACATGTTGTGTTTAGGCGATTCGAAGACTGGTGGCATGACAGGTTCTGGGTAATGTGTGGCGTACGGTTAGCTTTTGTTTCCGGTACATGGGGACTTTCAATATTAGAATAATCATTAGAAGCAACATTACCGTTATTCTTGGTAGGTGGACAATCATTATCGTTTGATGTGAAGCTTGTAGTTTCGATACGTTTTGAATTGGTAGACGGATCACGGTTGTTCTGTGCAGGTGGGTCGCAGGAATATTTATGTTGGTTGGCCGATTTTTGTGAACCATTACCATCATTAAGACAATCATTATCCATAAGGGATTCCTCGTCGGAAATATAATCATCGGAATGTCTATCATCCTCCCAATCCGAGGACTCATTATCGGTGGAATTAAATTCAATGGGTTGATATAAACTTTCATTCACGTATGCGGATGTGATCTTTGAGTCGTGTAAAATATGGACATGGCCATTGATGGGAGCTAACGAGTTAGATAGAATGAGTGCCTTTCCCATAGATAAATCTTGGGAACCTTTCTCTTCGATTGAGCAGTTTTGTAACTCGATAACTTCACCCCCAACATAAGGCAATTTTACGAAAAGTATTTTCAGACCAGCACGTGTTTAAATTTATTCATTTTACATCTTTTATCTAAACTTGCATAAAGCTAACATCATTTTGTATTTAGTCCTGCTAAATAACATAAATTACTATACTATCTATTAGACAAAAATGATGAATATTAACTATGGGTGTTTTCGTCTTTTTACCTTCTATTTTTTCCCTAAATTTTATTTCACTTACAAAGCCCCCCTCCCATTTTTTCAAATCAAATCGACCCATCAAACAGAGGGGTAAAGTGTCAAATAACTTTTTTCATTAAAAAAAAATCTTAAATAAACTCCACCCAAATATTCAACGGGTCATATCCTCTCGCTCGCAACGAGTTAAATTTTTCCGACACCATCGTTAAACTCGAAATAATTTTAGGAACACAATGTTACTAACTATACGCAAAACGGACGCTTTTTAAAAACGCTAAATATTTGGGGTACTTTTTATACACGTTGATTTTGTGTTAAATTTTTAAAAGTTGACAATTTCATAGCGAAACGCGGAGATGCACATATATTGTTAATTTAAAATAACATTTAAATCTTTCACGTGTTATATCTTTTAGTTCGACTCGAGTTGCACTTCAACGACATCATCATTAGCCACGAAATAATTTTACAAACTAAGCGCAATAAAGTACATTGAAAATCGAACCCCCAGCGCGAAGCGATGTTTCGAAAACTAGTTTTAACTATTTGTTGCTCATAAACACTACTAGTACTATACAACAAGTTGTGTGGGCCAGGTGCGTTTGATAAATAGAACAGGGAGTTATTGTAAGGATCACATGAAGCAGTGATTGTTTGGCATTACAAGTAAACTAATTCTACGTTTGTTTATTGTGCCTGCATATATCAAACCTCATCAATCTGCCTGGAAGAGCGTTCCATTCATCATTATAATATGACCCGAACATTTCAGGATAAGTATATTTTGTAATAGGGGATGATTCTCACACACACTTTTTTGATCCTCACACACCAATTGAGTATTATTAGAAGAATAAAAGGTTAAAATAGGTGTGTGAGAATCAAAAAAGTGTGTGTGAGAATCATCCCCCGTTGTAATAATATATACTCCGTAATATATTATTATATATACTATATATACTATATTCTTTCTTTAAATATATAAAACTGTAATTTATACTCAACCAACATATATAGTGTCCCCACTTTAGGATCAAGTGGCTTATCTCCACGTGTTAAAACCAGTGAAAATATTCCGGCAACGGAATCACTAATCGTCTCATCACCGGAGTAGTATAATTTACACCTCTGACTAGTCCCATGTGAGTGGGCCGTTTTGCTTAAAACTCTTATGCGTTAAAAGTCAAGCAAAAGTCATATACTTTTATTTTTATTTTTTTTTCCCTTATCTAAACAATATACCAAAAAATTAATAGTGTAAGCTATGTACTTGTTTATGTATCAACATCAATATATATAAAGTTTTGATATGATAAATAAGATATTTATTAAAAGTGATAATTTTTTTATTATTTTTGTTAAAACAGAGTTATGTGCAAAACATGTGAGAGCATTCACTTATTTTAGAATGTCTCATGCATGTTAAGGCAAACACATCTTTTTTATTTTTCTCCTCCAACTTATACCTCTTTTTCTTCCTCCACAAAACCATTCAAAACGTTTTCTTCATCTTCCACAAATGAATAACATTCAAAACTCTGAAACTAAATTAAAATCGAAAAGAACTAAAATCACTAGTTAAAACTCAAATCCATAAATCATTGTACACAAGTAAAGCCAAATAATAGCGACTAGGAAAAAAATTAGGGATCTTTCTTCTCATACCCTTGCCAACTTCTCCTTCAATTCAACCTTTGCAACAAAAAGTTGGTGATATTCTTGTTTATATATTCAAAGTAAACGATGCTGATGAAAAATGTCGGATCTGGAGCGGGGATGATTTTATATCAATAATTAAAAGTCGGCCGAATGTCAAATCTTTAATATATAACGAATTTGTTGATGCAGATCGACGGAGTTATGCAAATCGTTGTTCTAATCCCGGGGACAACCATCTTGGCACACCCACCCGGTTAAACTGAGGTCAACCCCAGAATTGACGATAACGCTTTAGTTATATAACTAAAGTGTAGTGTGTAATTTGTACCAGGTTTAGGGATGGAACCGGCGGGTCGTGGGCGCGGATTCACTACATCCATCACCCGCACCTGTGATTTTTTGATGATCCATTAGCCTGCGGATCTTTGTTTAACGGATTTATTTGTAGATCCATGCTCATACCCACGGATATTCGCGGGTCGTGAGTTTACCCGCGGATCTTATTCATGAAGTATATGTAAATTAAAGTGTGTAAAAATCGAAAATAAATTTCATTACATAAATCAAAGTGACATGCAAAAACATCATCCAATCATAAACTCATGTTTATGATATAATAAAATGTTTATGATATAATAAAATGAGAAAACATATATAATTATATAGTTTTTTGCTAATATATGTGAAGCTACAATGTTTATAATTAACAATAAAAAAATAAGATGCTAAAAGTAATTATAGTAAGTTGATGAATTACTAAAGTGATAAGTAAAAATTAGATTTATTAAGTTAGTCTAATAAACGAAACAAACAATAACATGTTTTGATTATATAATACATGTAATGTGTAGTTGTGTGATGCTCTACTTACTAAAAAGTTCGAAACCAAAATGATATGAGGAATGTAGAAATTTATACGGAATAATTTGCTACATATTGGCCATTTATTCAAGGTGGCGATTTTCACCTATTTAGAACACGTATATCCGTGGATTATTCAAACAGGTATTGCGGATTTTCGGATCGGATTTTACCCGTAACGGATCTTTTACATCCATCACCTACCCGCGACCCGTTAACGGGTACAAGATTATATCCATCGCCCACCCGCGAGTAAAGATTTTTGATTTTATCCGCCCATCACGGGCGCTGGTACCCGTGGATCTCGGGTTATTTTAGATCAATTGCCATCCCTAACCAGGTTCTCTTTTCATGTGTTACATTAAGTAATTGTTCGAGCTTACAGTTTATATAATTGTGGAGACTGGAATCTTGCTCATTTACATTATTCAAAGTTCACACTTGCTTGAGGATAAGCAAGATCCCAGTATGGGGGAGATTTGATATTGCTCAAATCATACATGTTTATCGTCGCAATATCGGTACCAAATATTATGGTTTCATGTTTGTTGTGTGAAGTTTTGGTACTTAATTGAATGAAAAATGGACTCAAGTGTACGTTAGATTGAAAGTTTGGATTCATGCTAATTTGTGAAGTTTTATTGAAAATTTGAAGTGTATTTGTCATCCGAGTTGATCCGGTGAGCCGAAAGAAAAAAACGCCCATAATAGCAGCAATCCCCATCGGGGAACTCAGCACATCCCCATTGGGGATCTACATGATTCTATGAAAATTTGATCAGAAATACTTCCCTATAGGGGATCTCCATAGATCTCTATAAGGGATCTCCAAGCTAAAAAATTGAAAAAGCTGAAAAAGAAGGATCCCCATCCGGGATCCTGCGAGATCCCCATCCGGGATCCTGCGAGATCCCCAATAGGGATTCCTACATCCCCAACAGGGATTCCTATTTCCCCATATGGGATCTGCTAAAAACGGACCAAAATTGCTTTTTAACCTAATTCGAAATGCACACTTTCATAACTTGTTTATGGCCGTGAAAGTTCATTTCTGAGGAGATTGGTGATTCAAAAGCCTATATTCACCAATTTTAAAGGAACTTAACATCATAGTTGAAGATTGGGTTGATTATTACAATTGGTATTTGATATCGGCAAAATCGACATGTTTTATACCCAAAATTAAGCCCTAAATACAATATACTAATCGACTTTATCGAAGAATATGGCGGTTATTCGCTTTATTTGGTAGATCAATTAATTACAAGGGCATTGCAAAACAAATAAGAGAAAACGGACTTAAAACGAAGAATCTAGAGCGAAAACGATGAAATCAAGTTACGACCTCGGAAACAAGCCAAACACGGGCTGTCAAACAAGCAGACACGGGCTGCCAGACAAGCAGACACATGCTGCCATCCTGACCAGTTACACGGGCAATCTCCACAGCCAAAGCAGCACACGGGCAGTCTCCACGGGAAACCAAACCAGTTCCACGGGCACCCACCACGGGCTGCCCAATTTTCCACGGGCTGCGAGGCTCAATTTTGTCTTAAAAAAAAGGCTCATTTGTCATCCATTTCAACAAACACTTCAACACACAATCTACTTTCAATCTCAATTCTTTCTCTAGTTTCTCTCTCCAGGATTATGAAAATAATTAATGATTAGCGATAATTACTTAGAGTAGGCGTTATACAGAGTCTGTAAACGATTGGAGGTGCGTACGAAGTTGTCACTTTTGTACTTTTAGAGCTCGATTAATCTACGGCACTCTTATCTTTTTATACTATCTTTTATAATGTCTTTCATTATTCTATTGATAGATGATATTGTTGCCATGATTAGTGAGTAGTTATCTTGTAGTGTATGTTATGCCGTAGTTAGTTACGATGTTGAAATAATGAATGTGTAATGTGATGTCGTTACGATGCTCTCTGATTATGACTAAACTCAATCGATTTTCTAACTAATAGAACGTGGTTATAGGCTCTGTTATTGGGAATTCGCGATCCCCAATTCAGAGTACACTGTCTGTTTTATCCCTTGGTAAGAAAACTCTGCCAGATACATAGTGTGCTTGACGGAAGCACACCGGTTGTAGTACATCAACCGAAACTATGGATTCCAGTAGGTGATCTTTTGTAAATGGAAACTCTTATTGACTCTTGGAATACACGGTTGGCCTCAGGCTATGCCACTGTAGTCAGTAGCATTTAAACATCGCCTATATATGAGGAGGCTTACCAGTTGTAGTACTCTATGCCTCTGCTATGTATGGCCATGGAAATGATTTCATTGTGGATAATTTACATTTACACCATATCGCAGTCTCAGACATTGCACTTCGCGTGAGGGATTCTTTTGTTAATTCAGGAACGGTTTGTTTAACTCACAAAGGATTGGACCGTTAGGATAAATAAACGTGTTCATGGAGTTTACACTTTTAAATCTGGCGATGGTGTTCATCATGGTTGACTTTCTTTTAAATAACAACCTACTGGTCTTTTACCAAGCATTAACAAAAGCATCGAAACACATCACGTCTCTCTGTTACGATATGCCTTTTATTCTAGCTATACTTAAGAAACTTTAGACTTGAAGGATTGTTAATACGCCACCTTACCGGATCGCTCCTATTGATGAGTCGTCCAGTGTATTCACGTTATCGTATTGCTCTGGCCTCGGGGGTATGTGGTGCTACTGTCTATTCAGAATCTTCAAGCCTATTGGTATTACCCAGTGACATGTCTTTGATAGGTTCGTTTAGAATAGTATAGCAGGTACCTGGTCATAACGTACCTATGAGCCGACATTACACATATCTAGCATCATACTAACAAAAGCAATAGCATGCACTAGCTTTAGCCTTATCTAAAATATAAATTTTATCCTTTACTTCTTTATTCATTTATATATCTATATACTTATTATTCAGGATTTACAAAACCAAAACATATTCCAACTACTCCTTAGAATAATACTAGGATTACACTATAATGAAAGGTTCGATTCTGTTGACTTCTAAAACGAACGACCCTCGGTCATACTTCCTTTGCTCACCCATAGGAAGGAGTAGTAGATTTAGGCCCCACGATTATAAATTTAAAACCACTCATCTCTGTTGATCACTTAATAGACGTTTAGCGACTTAACGACACCGCGTAAAATAAACCATCCATTTTGTGCACATCGGGGAGGAGGAGAGTTTTTGGCGCTGTTGACGGGGACTGGTATTAGGCAATACTGTTTTAATCAAACTTGTTGAACACACTTACAGTGGTGTCTAAGAAAGACAATAATACATGGACTTGGTTGTTGGATTTTTCGAACAGTCTCCAATTTATTGGAACCAAAAGGATCCTACCTCTCCGTAGTCGATCTGGCCAATTGGGTTTGTAAGACAAGTTTTGTGACGAACTTTGTTACCGACGTACCAGGGAATCAGCAGTAAGAACCAAAACATCCACCTTAGTTTATCCTTAGTATACCTTAGAAACCAATAGGTTTCCCTTTATCTGAAAAACTAAAAAAAAATAAGGCATACCTAGTGTATGACCCAAACCCGATCCTGTACAGGACCTCTCATATTTGTTCCTGATCCGGAGTCAATATTATCCAAAGCATGAAAGGAAGCCAAGCTCAAAGCTCTCAATAACCCGATGTCACCACGAGTTACCCTCGCCAAAAATACCAAAACTCGATTGAAGATTGAGGAGGACCGTTTCAATTTCCCGAGATACCAGGACAATCATTCGAGCTAAAACATCACATTGTTCATCTTATCGAAAATGGCTGTCAATTTCATAGATATCCGAATGATGACCCTAACTTTCACCTCGATAAGTTCATCTCTCTGTCAAACTCCTATAAGCATAACGGAGTAGGACAAGATATAGTCCGGTTATATCTATTCCCCTACTCTCTTACTCATCATGCGCAGACGTGGTTCGAAGGTTTGGAGAACGACTCAGTCACATCATGGCAGGAGAGGGCCACCAAGTTCATGACCAAATATTTTCTGTTGGTTGAATGTTAGTTAAAGCACTAAATGATAAACTTAAGTATGATTAACTAAAGAATATGTTTTGATGATGACACACACATATGCATAAGTGATGACTGACATCTTAACATAAAACACGCAAGGTCACTAATCCATATTTTATCTTGCAAACGACCAAGTCAAACATAGGTTAAAGAATGAAATTAAAAGTTCAGCTAAACACACGGCCGAGGTACGGTCGACCGCATAGTCAACCGTGAAACCCCAAACTGAATTGCAATACAGTTTTATGAAAACAAGTTGCACGGTCGCCACCACGGTCAACCGCAGTGCGACCGCAGTTTTCTCTGTTACCATTTTTGACCAAATAAAGTTTGACTAGTTCCCGACATCTATAATTCATAAAACCTTTCTCAATATGCTTAGAATAGATGCCTTCTCCATACTCAATTGAGTTTTGGTCATAAAAACACTAATTGTGATTAATTACACCTAATGACATTTTAATGACAAATTAACCAAGATTAGGCATAACACATAAGTGTTAATCAACAACTTGTGATCTTAATTCTTATCTAGATATTCTTAGTATGATCATCAAGTACCAATACACTTAAGCCAATATCACTAGAACAATAATTGCTATTAGAAATGACTTAGTGATTAATTAAGGCTAAATGAGGAACAATGCTCTCAAAGTTAAATAGTAATGACTTGTAATCCTAAAACACACTTAGATACATTTAGGATGGTCACCAAGTCCCAACTAGAGATTGCTCTTCCCTTGTGCATGTGTTGGGCATTAATGTGTGCTTACACATTAATCAAACAATATGTTATATTGCACTTAAACTTGTTAAAGCATGAATTATAAGTTGTGCAAATATCTATATGATTGATTCTAGAATAACTATCTCTTGCTATGTGAGTATTACTTGCTACTTGCCAATATGATTAATACTCATAAACTTATCAACTTGATTAATATGTTTGCTATGTGCTCACTAGTTAGAATTCAAGTAACTAACCTACTCCAATAGATTAAGTGTAAAATGGTTCACAATAAAATTATAGTCAATTGTCTATTTGGTCTAGTCTAAGTAACTAAGTGTGATTGCTTATTCAAGAATAACTTAACTTTAATATCTCTACATACTTCATGATTATCTTATAGAGACATCATTCAATTAATCTCTAACTAAACTCAAAAAGGACATGAATTGTGATTAATTGAAACTAGGAAGTTAATGACATAGTGACTAGTCTTTAGAATTGAACCAAGGGCATTAAAGTGACTAACGAAGTCTTGACCAAACTGAGATTTCCCTAAATATCAATCAAAACACTTCTCCAAGAATGTTGGGTTTGCCACTTTTAGAATGATTAGTCACTTTCATGCATTAAGACCAAATCTCACACACTTAATGCATATAGTACTTGTATAGGATGTTTGGTTTCTTTTGCAGGTGCTAGAAGGAGTAAAGGTGTCAAAATGTGGTGTTCAAATTTGAGTCAAACGGCTATACAACGGATACCAATTTTGGACTGGAGCACGCACGGTCGCACCACGGTCGATCGTGCAGGCAACCGTGTGTCAACGCTACTTTTTGAATCCCACTATAAAAGGCAAACATTTAAGAGCATCTGAGGATGACCCTCTTGCATATTTCAAAGGCTTATTTCCAGTGATCACAAGTGCATCAATTACTACTCAAATGTGATCAAGTAAGAGAAGATTCTATGATCTTATAGATATAGAATTGGGTTGTTGTAAACTTACTAATCAAAATCATTTATCTAGTGAGTTTACTTAATGTAATGTATGTCCTAGTATTGTCTTAGGACCATCATTGCAAAGTGTATAAGTCTTGTAACTTCAATTAGTAGAAGCATAGGCTAGCTTAGTGATCTACTTCCTAAAAGGGACTTAGGAAGTTGATTAATCTTATTTAGAGATTAATACTTGTCCAAGATGAAGACAAGTTGATCTAGGTTGGAGTTGATCTTTCAAAGGGATAGAAAGATTAGGTTTGTTGTCTACCAAAGAAGTTGAAGACTTGTAAATCGGATCTCCACCGGGTTTGGAGAAAAGTGCTTAGTGAAGCAACAAATCCCGATTAGTGTAATCGGGGAGTGGATTAAGGTGAATTAGTTAACATTCACCCGAACCACTATAAATCCTTGAGTCTATGTTCTTTACATTACTTCATTCATCATTTTGAACATATACACTACACACATCAAGTTTGAGTTGAGTTGGTTGATCAAAGTTAAATTGAATTTGGTGATCAATCGAAAAAGTGTTAAAAACGTATCAAGTAACTGTTCACCCCCCTTTAGTTACTTATAATTGGTATCAGAGCGGTTGCTCAAATCATTGCTCTACAAACATTTTTGAAAGTGTCAAAATTCGTTTTGTGCAAAAAATTGAGTCAACGATTCTCGGATCAACTCAAACTATGGGATACTTGAAAGAATTGGTGAAAGAAGCACCAATCTTTGATAAGATGAATATTGATGTGTGGAAATTAAGATTTGAGTCTTATCTCAAATACACGGATTACTACTTGTGGAGAATAATCAAAGTAGAAGACTTTGTACCACAAGCTAGTTCAAGACTAGTGAAGTCAACATTTCAAAACAATGATGTTTTGAAACAATTTGATGCAATTTCACTACTTCGTGAAATTCTTCCTAGTGAAGAAAGATTAAAGATAATCTCATGTGAAAGTGCAAAAGAATGTTGGGATTCACTATGTTCCCAAGAAGATTTAAACTCTAGAAGTTTAAAGCGTAAAGGAATAGAGAAGGATTTGGAAAAGGTTGGTAATTCTCAAGCAAAAGGGTTGAATGGAATGATTTGGATCAAGATGGTCAAAGTGAAGAAGAGGTTGAATCTCCATTCATAGAAGATGATGTCTCAGGCATGGATTTCAATGAGGTACATGTATTCTATCCTTCTAATTATGAAGAATTGTTAGATGATTACAAGACTATTAAATTTGTGTATGATAGTAGTCGTGACAAAGTAAAACTTTTGGAAAAAGAATTACACAAAGTTAGACAACTTAACAAAGTTTTAATTGATGAAAATAACACATTGGAGAGAAAACTTGAAAGGATAACTATTTGTGATTCATCAAGAGGTAAACATGAAATGAATATATGTCACGACTCTAGCAAACACAAATCTTGTAATCAAAATCCATTGTCTATTAATAGAAAAATTGAAAATATGGGAAAAATGGACCAAGCTAGCAATTCTATGGTAGGGATAAGTCAAGGATTGGGTAACCTTAAAATCAATCAAAATCAATGATCAAAATACTAATGAGAATAACCTTCTCAAAAAGACTTTGTATTAATGAAAGGTTTTTCTTACAAACACAAAATTGTTTTTGAAAAGTGATTTTAAAAGATTAGTGTAGGAAGCTGATGTGTGCGAGGTGTACTAGGAAATAACATTAATTTTTACAAGGAAATACTATTAAATACGATAAAATTTTACATAATTTATTTATTTATTTATAGAGTGGATATACCTAAACCTTGCTACAACACTTATAGGCAGTGTACCTAATCGTACAGTAGTGTAGTTTTTAGTAAGACCGGTTCGTTCCACAGGGGGACTTAGCCAAGTTTAACGCTATATTTTTTTACTTATAATTGTAAAAATACAAAAATATATATAAGTATTATTATTATTATTAAAGGGGGTTTTTACCGTTTAATGACCGGTTTGTCGATTTTAAAACTTTAGTCGCAGTTAAAACCTAATGTAAAATATTAAAAATAAATATAACTTAATTTAAAGCGTAAAGTAAATTACGATAATGAAATTACGATAAATAAAAATGCGATAAATAAAAAGTACGACAATTAAAGAGTACGATAATTAAAAGTTCAATTAAATATAATAACAATAAATAAAAGTGCGATAATTAAAAGTGCAATCAAATATGAAAATAAAAGAATTATGCTTATTTAAACTTCCATAATCATGATGTTCGACGTGTTGTTTTTAGTTTATTCCCATGGGTTAATTGTACTTTGTCCTGGATTATTCAATATGTCCATACGGATTTATCCATAATAGTCCATCAGTCATAATCATAAAATGCGGAAGTCTTTGTCATATTATTCTTTTTTCCGAAGTCAAATATTCCAACTAATTGGGGATTCGAATTGTAACAAGGTCTTAATACTTTGTTTAATGAATACACCAGGTTATCGACTGCGTGTAAACCAAGGTTTTACTACTTTGTTAACAATTACACCAATTACCCTTGAATGTAATCCACCCCTATTTCAACAAGTCTATTAACTATTAATCCAGTTCCGTGTCCGGTAAAGTGAATAATTATTGGTATTTATAGATATCCCGCCCACCGTACCCAGTCAAGCGTATGTGGTTATATATAAATACGTCAAATTATAAGTCTATATATTAAATCAACGAGGTATCATTTAATTAAACAAATATAAAGCCCATAGTCTAATTTCTACAAGTGTCATTCTTTTGTCCAAACCCCAATTATGGTACAAAGCCCAATTACCCAATTTTAATATTTTAGTCCAACATCATGATTACTTCGGCTTAAATAAGCATAATAATAACTTAGCTACGAGACATTAAATAAAAAATAACATTAACCATAACTTACAGTGATTAAAAATAGCGTAGCGTTACACGGACAGAATTTCGACTTGTACCCTTACAACATTCGCTAACATACCCTTATTATTAGAATTAAAATTAAAATTAAAATTATAATTAATATATATATATATATTTATGTATATTTACGTATGATAGATAGAGAGATGGATGGATATATGATAAAAACTGAGCCAAAACACGCGAATTTATAGCATGTGGCCTGGATTTCAGGGCCATGCGATCGCATGGAAAATAAGCCTACAGGCCATGCGATCGCATGGATTTTTTCCTTCCAGGCCATGTGATCGCATGGCCCCTTTTTCCAGCTCACAAGAGTTTAGCTCCTAGCTTGCCGACGGTTTTTATTATAATATATAATATATAAATAATTTATATAATTATTTAAATATTATATTTTATTCTTGTGCATTGTTGACTTGTAATTTTTAGTCCGTTGTGTCGAGCGTTCAGAGTTGACTCTGGTCCCGGTTCCGAATTTTCGAACGTCCTTGCGTATAATTTAATATCTTGTACTTTGCGTTTCGCGTCTTGTACTCTTGTAATTTTGAGACGTTTCTCATCAACAATTGGAACCACTTTGATTGTATTTTGTACTTTTGAGTTTTTTGGTCAATTGCATCTTCAATTCATCGAATCTGTCTTTTGTCTTCACCTTTTATTATTTAAACGAATATCACTTGTAAATAGAACAATTGCAACTAAAAGCTTGTCTTTCTTGAGGGATAATGCTATGAAATATATGTTCGTTTTTAGCATTATCAAATATTCCCACACTTGAGCGTTGCTTGTCCTCAAGCAATATAGTCTTGAAATAAAAATACTAGAATCACTTCTTTATTCTTCACACTTTGTACATCAGTGATTTCTATACGGAGGTATGAACAATGGTAGTAACGATGTGGTTTACAGTCCCACATGACTATGAAAATTTAGATCCTTAAGGAAATTGGATCTTTATGAAAACATTTGATCTTTTGAAAATTCAATCTAGCTTTTACCCTAGATAAGTTTTCCGGAATAACCCTTCACCGGTGTTTGAAAATTGTTTTTGTGGGTTTGGTGTGTTTCATATTTGAAAATTTTAGCTCAAAACTTGCGGTTTTGTATCACCCACTTGCTAACCTTGCATTGGGAAAGCAACACGTCCAGTATACTTGCTCTGTATATTACCTTTCGGTAAACTACCATCCAGTTTTAAAGGAAAGCGTTGAACAAGCAACTGTTAAGGCAATGTCCCCTGACATGCTTTTAATTATGGTCTATAACGTGTTGGATGCATTTACTATCCTTGGTAGGAGCAATAGTAAAGCTCACCCTTATGGTTTTTTCGGTTTGGCACAAGGTCCTGTCTTCGACCATACTATGCAACCACCGTTCTTACAGTTGACACCTGATTTGTTTCAGGTGACCTAATGAATTCCAGGTGAATTCCTAGGATATTACGTTCAATGGTAATGAACGCATTGAAAATAGGGTTTTCAGAAAACAAATCGGTTTGTAATTTTGATCAAAATATTTTCTCGTTCAAGCTCGAGTTTAGATATCATCGAATTCCATGAGTTTGTAATTCTCAATCTTTAAAGTCAATCTCTAGGATTGAGTAATATCAGGCTTAAAAGCTGATTTTTAATCTTTAAGGAGATTATCCTTACTGGGGGTCTGATTCATTAGTCTTATCAAGCTAATTTGCACGGCGCCCTCCCCATTTTACGAGACAAATCCTCTCATGGTTAGGATAAGTCTGACCACTTAGCGACCCTGTTTGATGCTGAGGTCCGTGGATTTCCAGCTGATTTTCGAGAAAACTTTTCAAGATTTTTCGTACACTCTACAACTGGTCTGGACGACAACTTCCTGACCTAAATCAAGAAGCGCGTTTCTTTTTTGGAAGACTTTACTTCCTTTTAATGATGGAATTGATTCATCGTGTAGATCCATCTTTCTTTCAAAAGTATTACAATAAATCGGGTAAAATGGTTAATTTTGTCCAAAACAAAAGTATCTTTGTACAAAATATGTGATATATGTTTTAAAAAACTTGGTAATTTTTCCCACACTTGGCTTTTATTTTCCTTTTTATTATCCTCTATTCCATTTTAAATGAATTCTAATATTTTGGTTTGTTTCTCAATTTATGTCCTTTCCGAGGTAACAATAATTTCGGTATTAACACCTAGTTTTATCGTTCATAAATATGTATAAACATGATTTTGAATTCATTTAATTGAAAATTTTGAAATTTTTTACTAGAATTGGGTAGTCAGTATATAAGACTAGAGCTGTTCTTTATTATCAGAGAGCACTAGATTCTAATACAACTACTGCGTTACTAGTATTTCTAATGGTAACCAAGTGTTTAAATTAAAAAAATTTTAAAATCCGAAAGAATTTAACCTCTTCCCACACTTAAGATCTTGCAATGCCCTCATTTGCAAGAAATCAGTAATAATTTAAATTATTGAGGGTGATTAGCGTAGAAAAATGATTGAATTTTACCAAAGTTTCCAAACATATTCGCGTTTGTTTGCTGAATGATAAATGGTGCACATCATTTGTTCATTCCGTCTTGTTGTTACATCACATTTGTTTTTCGTTTTGTCGTTAAAATTAGTAGCTTTTGCTGAACTTGACGCCAGTCTTTGAAAATGCGCTGTTTTACCCTGTTGTGTACAATTGACAATATACATACATACAAATATAAACATGCATGGTAATTTGAAATGGGACTTAAAATCCCACTTTCAAATCAAATATGAAATATTAGTACCAAATAATAAAAATATTAAGTACTACATTAATGTATCACAATATCATATGTTTAAACATAAATAAATAAAAATAATAAAAAGATAAAAATCATAAAAATCACCAACTGAACTATATCAATCTGGATAGGGGTTCCAGTTCATGTCATCGTCCGAGTTCCATGCTTGGTGATAGGTGTACTGGTAGGCCTGGTTAGGGCCGTAGAAAGTATATGGTGGTCTCATCTCGGGCTGGTGTGGAGAATAGTAAGCGGGTCAGGTCGGAACGTAGTGATCCTGAGGTGACAGACGGCTCATAATCTGACGCTGATGATAGTCTCATCTATCATGCTGTCGTTGCCTGGAATGTTCGTAATCATTCCGGGCTTGCCACTGCTCCATCCGACAAAATCTCTCCGCGTTTGTCATATCTACCTCATCTATATGCTGGTAGCCGTCAGTCATAGCCTCCCGAATGACATCCCTAATGTCATCCGCTTCCTCCATTTCTTCGTCTGAACCTCTCTCTACCTGAGGATGATTACCTTCATAGGGTACTGGCTGATTGCGTCTACTCTTTAATACCTTAGCACCCGCATAAACCTTCAATCCTAAAGGCTCGACCTGTTTCCTACATTCCAAAAGTGGACCCCCTTAGTTCATATCTACACCTAAGTACTCTCCAATGAGAGTAACAAAAATTCCTCCTCCTATAATCCCCCCTTCCTGTATTCCTTCCACCATTTTTGACAAATAAAAACCAACACAGTAGGGGATATTAACAAAGCTTCTTGGGTCACTTTAGGTAAAATAAATCATGTAAGGTCATTTTCTCCTTGTTGTAACCTCTCTGTATAATCGAGTTAGCCAAAAATCTATGAATTATACGAAGCTCGGCTTTGTTAATATGTAAGTAGGAGTGTTTTCCTCCCAGTGTAAAAACATTATAGTTTGACATACGCCTCCAGACGGCGTTCGCGTCAAAATTCCTATCTACCCTTTCACCACGATAAATCAAATTCATACAATCGGGTAGTAGCAATTCACTAGGAGTGTAAATCTGTAATGCCCTGGCCATGTCCAGCATGGACATCCTGTACATCCTACGGCCAAGTATAAACCTAAGAAAACTTCTATCATTTAACCTATCTACATCTACATTTAACGCTATAGTACTCATCAGCTCAACACACCATTCCTTATATACAGGTCTACGAATGGTGAATAGACGTTCCCAATCGGGAAAAGAAGAACTGCCATACCTTTGGATCAGATGGAGTCTAACTCAGTTAGCTAGTTGGACCCTTTCCAAAGGATCCCAATCGATTACTCTTGGCACCTCTACATTTTTCGGTAGCAGTTTGAATTTATTACATTGATATGCCGGGTAATCTCTCCAACTTCTATCGAATCTCAGATTAGGATGCAATGTATGTTCAGGAATCGTTGGGTATTCTACTGGCGGATGCATCGGAAATACTATGAATTCATTAACAAACTGTAGCGGATCATAATAAGGTAAATGTTGATCAGGCTGTTATTGTGGTTCCTGTTGTGGTTCTTGTTCAGGTTCATATTGCATTTCAGGTTCAGGTTCTGGTTGTGGTTGTCTAGATGATGATGTTGCACCATCAGTATCTGTGAATCTCTGCAAAACACATTAAACACAAAATTTGTGCATCCAAATATTCATTAGTGTTAGCAAAATAACAAATTGAAACAATTACAATAACATGTTAAATCAAAATTAAACTTATACACATTTTCACAATTTTTACAATTCTACACTTTTTCAAATAAGCCTTTATGAAAATGTATACAAAGTTCATAAGCATTTAACTCAAATAACATGTCAAAATAGTCATTACTAACAATTAAACAAGTCTCAAATGGCAATTATATCAAATTAATCAAGTTCATGAATTTTAGACTTAAAAAGTCTACTTTAATCTCCAAAAATCATGTTTAGGATCAATGTTTGGATCAATTAGCTACCTAAACATGTTACACTACTTAATTTAGCAATAATTCATGACAAAAATTGGCCATAACCTGTTTATATCAAAAAGCCTCAAATTGCTCAAGAACACAAACCCTAGATTTCTAAAAATTTTGAAGTTTTTGGCTTCAAATCATGTTAAATATCATCAATCTAGGTTATACATGCATAAAATACTAACAATTTAACTTTAATTGTGAAAATCTGTTACCACAAACACACACACAAAACACACGAAATTCTCTCAAATCCTCACCAAATTTCACCAAATTTTCACCATAAATGTTTGGATCAATTAGCTAACTAAACATGTTACACTACTTAATTTAGCAATAATTCATGACAAAAATCGGCCATAACCTGTTTATATCAAAAAGCCCCAAATTGCTCAAGAACAAAAACCCTAGATTTCTAAAATTTTTGAAGTTTTTGGCTTCAAATCATGTTAAATAGCATCAATCTAGGTTATACATGCATAAAATACTAACAATTTAACTCTAATTATACTAGAAATTAACAAAATCAAATTAGTTAAAATATTGGTAATTATCACAAAAACTAGAAAATTTGGTGAGGATTTGCCCTTTTTTTTTTTATAAAAATAACATTATAACTTTTAAAACATATATTAATAAAATTTTAAAAATTTGTTTCTTTTTAGGATGAGGGCGTTTCGGATCGTTGTCCTAGTCCGTCCCTAGACAAAACTTTAAAATTTGTCATTTTTAAGCTCAGTTTTAAAAGCAAAGATTTTTAGTTTTTTTTTAAATGTTTTTGGCTTACTTTAATCCAATAAGATTAAAAATAATGATAATAAAAGTTCTCGTCTCTCCCTTGGGTAGAGCAATTTCAGTTCAACGACCTAGTTTTCAACTCACGACGAATTTTTAAAAATCATATTCTTAACTTAGCGAAATAAAGTAAATTTTTGTTTTTTAATTCACACCAAACTTAAATTTAAAATGCATAAAATTAAAATTCATATTAATAATAATTAAAATTCACACCAAACTTAAATTATATTTTTGTTTTTATACATACAAACTTATATTAAAAATATTAATTTTTCAAATATTTACAAACTTAAATATATTGATTTTTTTTAAAAAGTTTACAATATTAGTTTAATATTTATATATTAAAAATAAAGTAAAAATAAAAATTAAAAATCTTTTTGGTCTTTTATCCCACTTTAATCAATCAAATATTATCAAAAATATACACCCCTCTTTTCGGTAAAGTAATTTCGGCTATATTACCTAGTTTTACTCCTGACGAATTTTTGAAATATTTTGGGTTGATTGATTAAAGATATTTATACCTTAAGAATAAACGGTAAATTTCGCGGTGATGTAATAAATTTTTGTATGATATCAATAATTTCGGTCGCAAAACCTAATTTTATTGAGTATCAATTTAATACTTTATAGCGAACAATTTAGCGTTTATTATCAAAAGGTTAAAAGCAATAAAAATAAAAATAAAAACTGTACATACTTACCCGTGAGAAAGAATTCTCAGTGACCTGCTTTATCCCACTCATAAGATAGTCGGACTAATTGGTTTTCCATAGCTACATAGGCGTAACCTCGAGCATTCAACATTTTTTCTTTGAAACATATGAACGGTCCATCTCTGCATAAAGTAACGAATTCGGTATTGGAATATGTCTGATTCGTCGAGCATTTTCCTTCGTGTGACCATTTTCCGCATTTGTGACATCTTTCAAGGTGTCGTACTCTTCTTTTCGCTGCGGATTTCGATTTTCCTTTACCAAAATGTAACTTATTATTTTCGTTCATGATTCTTTTCTTACTCCGTCCAAGTTATCTCTGATTAATGATACCAATTCACTTGGAAGGGTGTCATTATTACGTTTAGTGATCAAAGCGTGTAGCATTAGACCATGGTTTAATTCACAGGAAGTCTTCATCTCGTAAAACCAAAATAAAAATAAAAATTCAAAATGGGGGGAGAAGACTAGTTCTTTAGGGTCTGCTAGGGAAAGACCATTCGGATTCCATTTTCGAGAACTACACGAAAACAGAAAATCTAACTCTAACAGAAATACATATTATTCTTAAAAAGATTTGAACCTCCCCATACTTAGTTAGATGTGGTGTTGAAATTGTGATTAACTTCGTTGTCAATTTCCATCGGACCATGTATGTAATGTTTAACTCTGTGACCATTAACTTTAAATTCAATCCCATTTGAATTTATTAATTCTACCGTTCCGTACGGAAAAAACTCTTTTGACTATGAATGGTCCAGACCATCTTGATTTCAATTTTCCAGGAAATAGCCTGAATCGTGAATTGAAAAGAAGAACTCTGTCTGCTTCTTTAAATTCTTTTGAACTTCTGATTCTTTTATCATGCCATTTCTTCGTTCTTTCCTTATAGATTAAGGAATTTTCGTATGCTTCATGTCTCAATTCTTCTAATTCGTTTAATTGACTTAATCATAGACGTCCGGCTTCATGTAAATCAAGATTACATGTCTTCAAAGCCTAAAATGCTTTGTGTTCAATTTCTACTGGAAGATGACATGCTTTTTCGTAAACGAGTTTAAAAGGTGTGGTTCCAATTGGAGTTTTGTAGGCTGTTCTAAAAGCCCATAGTGCATCCTCCAATTTCATGGACCATTCCTTCGGATTTATACCTACGGTTTTCTCTAAAATTTGTTTTAATGCTCGGTTGGTATTTTCAACTTGTCCACTTGTTTGTGGATGATAAGAAGTGGAGATTTTATGAGTTACTCCATATCTTTTGAGAACTTTCTCAAGTTGATTATTACAGAAATGAGTACCCCGATCACTTATTAAAGCTTTCGGTGTTCCAAACCTAGCAAAAAGACGTTTTAAAAAGTTGACTACAACTCGTGCATCGTTAGTTGGGAGAGGTTGTGCTTCCGCCCATTTAGATACATAATCAATGGCAACGAGAATGTAGAGATTATTATGAGATTTTGGAAATGGACCCATAAAGTCAATACCCCAAATGTCAAATACTTCACATACTTGAATGACATTTTGTGGCATTTCATCACGTTGACTTATTTTTCCGGTCCTTTGACAAACATCACAGGATTTGCAAAGAAGGTGTGCGTCTTTGAAAATTGTAGGCCAATAGAATCCAGCATCGTAAACTTTTCTTGCTGTAAGTTGAGGCTCATAATGCCCTCCTGTTGGTCCTGTGTGACAATGGTTTAAGATTTGACTAGCTTCATCTCCGAATATGCATCGGCGTATTATTCCATCGGGACAACTTTTAAACAAATGTGGATCTTCCCAGAAATAGTGTTTTATATCACTAAAGAATTTCTTTCGTTTTTAGTACGACAATCCTTTTTCAAGGAATCCACATACTAAGTAGTTTGCATAATCTGCAAATCATGGAATTTCATTATAATCTATCTTCAATAGATATTCATCAGGAAAGTTGTCTTGTATGGCCGATTCATTTAGAACTTCTAATTCGGGATTTTCAAGACGAGAAAGATGATCAGCGGCGAGATTTTTTGCTCCCTTTTTATCTCGGATTTCAATATCAAACTCTTGTAAGAGTAAGATCCAACGGATTAATCTTGGTTTAGCATCTTGTTTTGAAAATAGGTATCTAAGAGCAGAATGGTCGGTATAGACCACTGTTTTAGCTAGAACGAGATATGAACGAAATTTGTCAAAAGCAAAGACAATAGCAAGGAGTTCTTTTTCAGTAGTTGTATTGTTCGTTTGTGCTCCTTGTAACGTCTTACTAGCATAATAAATAGGTTGAAATCGTTTTTCAATCCTTTGTCCTAAAATGGCTCCCATTGAAAATCACTTGCATCGCACATTAGTTCAAATGGTAGATTCCAATTTGGAGTTATCATGATCGGCGCATTAGTGAGTTTTTCTTTAAGAATATTAAAAGATTTGATGCATTCATCTGAAAAGATGAATGGAGCATCCTTTTCTAGGAGTTTATTCATAGGAGTGGCAATTTTAGAAAAATCTTTTATGAAACGTCGGTAAAAACCGGCATGCCCTAGAAAACTCCTAACTCCTCTAACATTGGTGGGATGTGGAAGTTTAGCAATTACATCTACTTTAGCTCTATCCACTTCAATTCCTTCCTTTGAAATTTTATGACCAAGAACGATGCCTTCTTTAACCATGAAATGGCATTTCTCCTAATTAAGTACTAGATTTGATTGTTCGCATCTAATAAGCATTCATTCAAGATTAACTAGACATGATTCAAATGTATCACCGAAGACTGGAAAGTCATCCATGAAAACTTCCATGCATTCTTCTATCATGTCGTGAAAAATCGCCATCATGCACCTTTGAAAGGTTGCAGGGGCGTTGCAAAGTCCAAATGGCATGCGTTGGTAAGCAAAAGTACCATAAGGGCACGTGAACGTGGTTTTCTCTTGATCTTCGAGTGCTATTGGAATTTGAAAGTATCCGGAGAAACCATCAAGAAAACAACAGTAGCTATTTCCGGCTAATCTTTCCAACATTTGATCAATAAAAGGTAAGGGAAAATGATCTTTTCTGGTAGCGTCATTTAATTTTCTATAATCAATACAAACACGCCATCCTATTACAGTCCTAGTAGGAATAAGCTCATTTTTCTCATTTGTGATGATAGTCATGCCACCCTTCTTAGGTACGCATTGAACGGGGCTTACCCATGGACTATCAGAAATTGGATAAATTAAACCTGCATCTAGCAGTTTAATAATTTCTTTCTTAACAACATCTTACATATTAGGATTTAGTCTTCGTTGGCGTTGCACATACGTTTTATGACCTTCTTCCATAAGGATTTTATGTGTGCAATACGAAGGACTTATTCCTTTAATATCATGAATCTTCTATGCAATAGCTGGTTTATGAGCTTTTAGCACAGAAATGAGTTGAGATTTTTCATTTTCAGTAAGAGAAGACGATATTATTACAGGTAATTCAGATTCACCATGTAAATAAGCATATTCCAAATGGTTTGGGAGTGGCTTTAACTCTAATGTTGGTGGTTCTTCTATCGATGATTTATATCGATATCTGTCTTCCTCTTTTAGCATTTGAATTTCTTCTGTTGTTGGTTCATATCCATTAGCCATAAATGTAGCTAACATTTCAGCTTCATCAATTGGTTCAGTTCCTTCTCCTAAAGAACATTCTCCTGTTCCTTGTAATTCTGGAAATTCTTCTAACAATTCTGCATGTGAATCTATAGTTTGAATATAATAACATGTATCATCTGCAGATTGTGGTTGTTACATGGCTCTATCCACAGAAAAGGTAACACTCTCGTCCTCTATACTTAGGGTCAGTTTCTTACCGAACACGTCTATTATTGCTTTAGCCGTGTTTAAGAATGGTCTTCCTAATATGAGAGGAACTCGAGAATCTTCTTCCATGTCCAGAATAACAAAATCTACTGGAAATACTAAAGTACCAACTTTAACTAGCATGTTCTCCATTATCCCTCTAGGATATTTTACTGATCGATCGGCTAGTTGTATGCTTATTCGTGTTGGTTTTAATTCTCCAAGGTCTAGTTTAGCGTATAGTGAATACAGTATTAGATTTATACTAGCACCTAAGTCTGCCAATGCTTCTATTGAACTAAGATTACCCAGAAAACATGGAATTGGAAAACTTCCTGGATCAGATAATTTTTCTGGTATCTTATTCAATAGTACTGCAGAACAATTTGCATTCATAGTAACAGCCGAGAGTTCTTCTATTTTCTTTCTATTCATGATTAGATCTTTAAAGAATTTAGCATATCTAGGCATTCCTGAAATCACATCAATGAAAGGAAGATTAACATTTATCTGTTTAAACATATTAAAGAATTTGGATTGCTCGGCTTCAAGTCTCTCTTTTCTTATTTTACTCAGGTAATGAAGTGGTGGTTGGTATGGTTTAACATAAGGTTTAGCCTTAACTGTGTTATCTTCATTATCCTTTTCAACTACCGGTTCTGTTTCCTTTTCTTGCTCAGGTTGTGGTTCTTGTGGAGTAGGAATAGCTTCATCAGAAATTACAGGCATTTCAGGTGGTTTAAGTGTAATACCAATTCTTGTGATAATGGGTTTAGCTGTTTCATTCCGGGGGTTAGCATTTATATCACTAGGTAGACTTCCCTGTTTTCTTTCACCTATTAACCTTGCTAGGTTACTTACTTCTTGTTCCAAATTTTGAATAGAAGCTTGTTGATTTCTAAATGCTTGAGCATTTTGTTTATTCGTTTGTTTCTGAGATGTAAAAAACTGCGTTTGAGATTCAACTAGCTTCGACATCATATCTTCTAAATTTGGCTTTTTATCATCGGTTTGTGGTGGTTTATTTTGAAAAATAGGTCTTTGCTGATTGTAAGTATTATTGGATACTTGTTGATTGCTAGGACCTTGTTGATTGTTGTATGGAACATTTCGGTTATAGTTCTGATTTTGATTATAGATTGGTCTTGGCGGTTGATAATTATTCTGATAATTATTTCCAGGCCTTTGGTTTATGTATGAAACATTCTCTCTTTGTTCCATTGTTAGTTCAATACTGAGACAATCTTTTGTCAAATGTGGTCCTCCACACTGCTCACAACTAATTCGTATTGAGTGAATATCTTTAGTCATCTTTTCCATTCATCTCTCGACAGCATCTATCTTTGCGGAAATGGAATCTAAGTCATGGCTAGAATCGACTCTAGCCGCTTTAGATGATCTAACAATATCTTTTTCTTGGTGCCACTCAAGTGAGTGAGAAGCGGTGTTATCAATAATTTTGTAAGCGTCAGTTGCTTTTTTCTTCATAATGGAACCACCAGCTGCTATATCTATGTCTTTTCGTGTAGTGATGTCGCATCCTTGGTAGAATATTTATACTATTTGACAGGTGTCTAAACCATGTTGCGGACATCCTCTCAATAATTTTCCAAATCTTGTCCATGCTTCATATAGAGTTTCGTTTGGATTTTGTGTGAACGTAACAATTTCTCCTCGAAGTCTTACGGCTTTAGATGCTGGAAAGAATTGTTTAAGAAAATTTTCAACTAAAATGTCCCATGCATCAATCGCCCCTTCAGGTAACGATTCTAACCAATCTTTGGCTTCTCCCTTTAAAGTCCGGGGAAATAACATGAGATATATCTGTTCATCCTCCACTTCTCTTATTTTAAATAAAGTGCAGATCCTATTAAATGTATGAAGATGTTCATTTGGATCTTCCTTCGGCGCACCACTAAATTGGCATTGATTAGTTACCATGTGTAGGATTTGTCCTTTGATTACATAATCTGGCGCATTAATGTCAGGTTGAGTAATTGTGTGACCTTGGCCAGTGCGTTTAGCTCTCATTCGGTCTTCCATACTTAGAGGTTCCAGATTTTCCATGATTGAATTTGTTGAATCTGAATCACTAGAGGATTCTGATTTAATGGGTTGTTCCTCGATAATCTCCGTTTGAATAATTGGTGGTTCTGGAGGAAAGATTAATGGTTCAGGATCTCGAAATCGTCCCTGAATATTCTCCGGATTCTCAATTGTGAGGTCGGGTTCAAAAAATGAATTATCGGAAATTTGAATTGGAGTACTTGGTCGACTGGATGACGATTCTAAAGAAAAATCAACGGCGACAATATTTGCTAGATGTCTTGATCGAGTTACAGGTGGTGAACGTACAAAAGGTGGTGAACGTTTTGCTCGGTGCATTCACTGAATATCCTATTAGTTATAAAAGATAAAAATTATATAAGTTATCAAATTAATAGACTTTTCTGCTTTTGCCCACGTTTCGAATAGCCAATAGATGCAGCAGGGAGCCAGAACCCTTTAAATCGGAAGCTCACAACTCAGCCACTAACAAATCCAACTATTACTACGAAACAGAAAATTTGGATGTCTATCAATTTAACCGCTTAAAATAATTTTTCGTTGAAATTTAAAGAAATTTAGAGAAGAAATAGAAAGTTCTAAGTCCTAAAAACTAGAATGTCGAGAAATAAGAAAGAAAAAGAACGCGTCGAAAAATAAAAGGTCGAAAAATAATAGGCGTTGAAAAATAAAAATAAGAAAGTAGCGTGTCGAAACTTAAAAAGGAACTAAAAACTAAGAATTAAAAGTTGCGTCTAAAAATATTAAAGCTTAAAAGAAAAACTATATCCCAAAACGGCAATAACTTAAAAAGGTACTAAAATTTAAAAACGGCGTCGCAAAATTCTAAAGCACCTAAATCTTAGTCTAAAGAAAAAGCACTTAAGGGATTTTACGGCAAAGCCTAAAAATCTAGAAATAAAAATAACTATGGCAAAAACTATGAATTAAAACTAAATACGAGCGAAAAATACAAATATTACGCTAAAACAAATAAAAGGATAAAAATAATCTTAAAGTTATAAAAAGTACTATTTTTATAAAAATATTATTTTTATATTATTTATTTTATAAAACTATTAATTTTGTAATTTAATTAAACTAATTAAACTTAATAATACAAATTAAATAAAAACTAAACTAAATAATTAAATAACTAAACCCTAATTAGGGTTTTAATTAAATATTAATAATAATAATAATTACACCCTACTGTCGGCTGAGGTTACCAGGCGAGTCAAATCAGGTCATGCGATCGCATGGCCTGACCGTTGAAATACCATGCGATCCCATGGTATGCGAATTTGGGCCACTGCAACAGTGATCGGGCCGAATGGTTTTATATATTCTTTTTTTTCTGTTTTCTGTTTTAATAAATAAATATATAAATAAATAAAAACTTGTATTTTAAAAACTAAAATAAAAATAAAGAAACTTTATAATTTTATATATATATGTAACAAATTCTTAAATATATATATATATATTTTGTATTAATTTTTTTTATATATTTTGCGTTGCGCTTTCGGCGTTTTAGCTTTTCCCCGGCAGTGGCGCCAAAAATACTTGATGTGTGCGAGGTGTACTAGGAAATAGTATTAATTTTTACAAGGAAATACTATTAAATACGATACAATTTTACACAAGTTATTTATTTATTTATAGAGTGGATATACCTAAACCTTGCTACAACACTTATAGGCAGTGTACCTAATCGTACAGTTGTGTAGTTTTTAGTAAGACCGGTTCGTTCCACAGGGCGACTTAGCCAAGTTTAATGCTATATTTTTTTTACTTATAATTGTAAAAATACAAAAATATATATAAGTAGTATTATTATTAAAGGGGGTTTTTACCGTTTAATGACCAGTTTGTCGATTTTTAAACTTTAGTCGCAGTTAAAACCTAATGTAAAATATTAAAAATAAATATAACTTAATTTAAAGCGTAAAGTAAATAACGATAATGAAATTGCGATAAATAAAAATGCGATAAATAAAAAGTACGACAATTAAAGAGTACGATAATTAAAAGTTCAATTAAATATAATGACAATAAATAAAAGTGCGATAATTAAAAGTGCAATTAAATATGAAAATAAAAGAATTATGCTTATTTAAACTTCCATAATCATGATGTTCGACGTGTTGTTTTTAGTTTATTCCCATGGGTTAATTGTTCTTTGTCCTGGATTATTCAATATGTCCATACGAATTTGTCCATAATAGTCCATCAGTCATAATCATAAAATGCGGAAGTCTTCGTCATATTATTCTTATTTCCGAAGTCAAATATTCCAACTAATTGAGGATTCGAATTGTAACAAGGTCTTAATACTTTATTTAATGAATACACCAGGTTATCGACTGCGTGTAAACCAAGGTTTCACTACTTTGTTAACAATTACACCAATTACCCTTGAATGTAATCCACCCCTATTTCAACAAGTCTATTAACTATTAATCCAGTTCCGTGTCCGGTAAAATGAATAATTATTGGTATTTATAGATATCCCGCCCACCGTACCCAGTCAAGCGTATGTGGTTATATATAAATACGTCAAATTATAAGTCTATATATTAACTCAATGAGGTATCATTTAATTAAACAAATATAAAGCCCATTAATAGCCCATAGTCTAATTTCTACAAGTGTCGTTCTTTTGTCCAAACCCCAATTATGGTACAAAGCCCAATTACCCAATTTTAATATTTTAGTCCAACATCATGATTACTTCGGCTTAAATAAGCATAATAATAACTTAGCTACGAGACATTAAATTAAAAATAACATTAACTATAACTTACAGTGATTAAAAATAGCGTAGCGTTACACGGACAGAATTTCGACTTATACCATTACAACATTCGCTAACATACCCTTATTATTAGAATTAAAATTAAAATTAAAATTATAGTTAATGTATATATATATATATATATATATATATATATATATATATATATACGTATGATAGATAGAGAGATGGATGGATATATGATAAAAACTGAGCCAAAACACGCGAATTTATAGCATGTGGCCTGGATTTCAGGGCCATCCGATCGCATGGAAAATAAGCCTACAGGCATGCGATCGCATGGATTTTTGCCTTCCAGGCCATGCGATCGCATGGCCCCTTTTTCCAGCTCACAAGAGTTTGGCTCCTAGCTTGCCGACGGTTTTTATTATAATATATAATATATAAATAATTTATATAATTATTTAAATATTATATTTTATTTTTGTGCATAGTTGACTTGTAATTTTTAGTCCATTGTGTCGAGCGTTGAGAGTTGACTCTGGTCCCGGTTCCGAATTTTCGAACGTCCTTACGTATAATTTAATATCTTGTACTTTGCGTTTCGCGTCTTGTACTATTGTAATTTTGAGACGTTTCTCATCAACAATTGGAACCACTTTGATTGTATTTTGTACTTTTGAGCTTTTTGGTCGTTTGCGTCTTCAATTCATCGAATCTGTCTTTTGTCTTCACCTTTTATTATTTAAACGAATATCACTTGTAAATAGAACAATTGCAACTAAAAGCTTGTCTTTCTTGAGGGATAATGCTATGAAATATATGTTCGTTTTTAGCATTATCAGAAGCTTACTTGCCTTAGGATTGTGTGTTTATGTGAAAATATATATTGCATGCTAAATACTATATTGATGCGTTTTGTGTATACTATGTGAATGATTGAATATGAATATATATATATATATATATATATATATATATATATATATATATATATATATATATATATATATATATATATATATATATATATATATATATATATATATATATATATATATATATATATATATATATATATATATATATAGTATATTACGTGTCATTGATGATTAAACATCGGGAGGATGTAATCATTCAATGTTAGGTAAAGAAAACTTGTCCTCGAGTATTCTATAGAACTTAAAAATCGTCAAAACGCGCTCGAAGAAAGAAGAAGTGAAGAAATAAGTGATCAGAAGGATCCACGGCAGCACCACGGCTGACCGTATACTCGACCGCAGATTCCTGTCCTGTACGTGTACAAATTCATGCACGGCTAACACCACGGTCGACCGTGTTTCGACCGTTCGTGGTCTGATTCTGTTTTAAATTAAATTAAACCCTCACTTTTATTTCTTTTCAACCCACTTCAAAACACACACACTTACACACAGCAGAGAAGATCGACCGCACAGAGAAGAATGCTCATTTCTTCAATTTCAATTCCTACTTTCGATATGATTAATCCTTGCTTTCCTAGCATTCAATTGTGTTTGTATGATGAATTAGGGTTATGAAGAAACCCTAACTAAAATGAATCAAAACCTAAATTGATACAAACAATTGAAATTGTTCTTGAAGAAAAACATGAAAACGATTGTAGTAGTACCTATCTATGCGTTAATTTAACATTGAATGATTCTAGGGTTCATTATACATCTAGGTTAGATTTTCATAGAAGCATTGTTCATATGATATGAATGACATTGTTGCTAATTGAGTGTAATAATGTTGAATGTCAAAACATGTGTTGATGATGATTTCAAAAGTCTAGAACACATATGAACTTTGTGAAAATCTTAATCTAGTTGCAAACTCATTGACACTAATGAAGAGTGAAAATGTGAAGAATATTAACATCAAAACATCTAAGTATTGATGATAATTAAAGTTTGTAAAACTTGTTGCCTACAATTGAATTGTACACTTTGAATTAATTTGAAGTGTCAATGTGCAGAAAATGGCCAATCGAGGAGAAAGCTCATCCAACTTTCGTCCGCACCAATCGACACTTAATAGAGAAAAAGTGAAAAATCGAAAAATAGCATAAGGAAGAAGAATTAAAGCAGAAGATTTTCCTGAAATGGTGGCAGCTTTCTCAGACTTAAACTGGGATGTATTTCTTGATCTAAATGGACCAATTTATCCTTCACTCATTCGAGACTTTTACTCTAGCTTCGTCTATGCCAACAGATCAGTTTCCTTTAGGCTAAAAACAATAAGAACGACTGTATCACTTCAAGAATTTGGAAAACTTTTAGGAGTTCCAGCAAGTGGACACATGTTCTTCCACACAGGACACAGTCTGACCTATCTTCCTGATTTCATCAATAAAGATGCTGCCATTCGAACACTGTGTGAAGACAATGCTCCAAGAGAAGAAATCCTTAGTCGAGGAGTACTGAGCAAACATCTGTGAAAGAAGTTTCGGGCATGGAACACAGTGATCGAATACAATATTTACTGTAGAATGGGAAATCGTTCACATATCCATGCTGTTCAGATGGCTCTCCTTTGGTGTCTAGAAATGCAAGAACCAGTGAACATGGCTTACTTTATGGCCATACAAATGAGTGATGTACCAGAGGACTCAACAAGAGCTCTTCCCTATGGAATGCATCTTACAAAGTTATTCGAAAGACTAAGAACAACAGATGACATTCGCATGAATCCAACCAATCAAATATTTAATCGCCATACATTAACATTGATGGGGTAAGATTTTTAAGATGACTCTGATGAGATTGAAAGAGCCTATGAAGCCATGACCAACTCTCAAATCAACTTGGAAGATATATCCAACAGTGATGAGGAACAGTTTGCGGATGAAGCTAATGATCCTTTTTATGGCTTGGATCGTGATTCAAAGGCTGAACGAATCTACCTAAATCAAGCTAAGATAAAGAAGTATCAATCCAAGATCCGTCTGCTACTGAAGAAAGCGAAAAAGGCTTTTTCATGTCGAAGTAGTAGCGATGTGAGAAGTAGAAGGTGAAGGAAGTGAGAGAAGATAAAATGTTGGTTGAATAACTTATTTTGTAATAATTGAATGTGTGACTATTTGAATTTGTTTTTAGCATCTATTTAAATTGAGTTGATTAATTTTTTTTTAACAGAACTCACACGGTCAACTACACAGTCGACCGTAGAATCGGTTGTGTATCAGTCTGACACTTCTTCCTCTCTCTCTCCTTGAAAAATAAATACACATTGAACCTCTCAAATCTAATTGGATATGTTTTCAAAGTATCATTCACAAACTAGCATACTTGAATATGATCAAAATTCTCAAAAGATTCAATTACTCCAAAAGGAAATGAAAGATTAAATAAAGGTTCATCTTTTTCCCTTTAAATTGAGAAGATTATGATGCAAAACTCACTACGCCATCTCACTCAAAATGAGTCAAGCAAACAACTCTCCCAACAATCCTTTTGTGATTGACTTGTCTTCTTCAGTTTCTGACTCCTTTGACAATCTCTTTCCTAACTCTCAAGAAGAATGAGATGTGATCAATCGCAACTGAGAAATGGTTAGCACTAGACCAATTGTAGAAGGTTGTTGGTTACTATTGAGCACTTTTCAAAAGAGCTTCTCGAAAACTTTGCTTACATAAAATGGAATTCATTCCTGACTCTGAAAGGTCCCATTCACTCCACTCTTGTTCGTGAATTCTACGCTAACCATGAATTCACTCCCTCAAATAACATCAAATTCCGGTTGTTTGATAAAGGGTTTTCCATGTCTCTCAAAGACTTTGGAAAATTCATGCATGTTCCCGATGAAAACGTGGAATGTTTCTCCTATAGTCCATATCTCCTCTGTCTTCCCGAATTTGTCACAAAAGGTGACATCATCAACACCTTTTTTCAAAGGCCCATCAATCACATTGAAATCCAAAGTGATGGTCTTAAGGCAAATCATCTTGCACCTAAGTTTGACCTTTGACTCAAAGTCATAAGTCAAAACATCTACTGTAAGGGGGAAACAATATCCACAAATATTCATGCTTGTGAAGCCTCACTACTCTGGTGTCTCCAACACCGAATTCAAGTTAACATGGCACTATTCATGGCAAAGAGGATGAATGGATTGGTGTACAATGAATCTCTCTCCCTTCCCTATGGGGCACACTAAACGAAGCTCTTCACACAACTGTGCATTCGTGACGTACATCCTGTTGGTCTAACCTCCCTCCCAATCAATTACGATTCGGTTCGACCTTTTAACGAAGAAACAGAAGGTGAGAACACACCTTCCTGGAGTGTTACGAGATCTGATGATAATATTGAAGATGACCAGTTCATTGCACTATTATCCTCCACTGAAATGTCCATCCTTCATCGTCAGAATCATCGAACTCACAAGATCCTGCCGTTTTCTAAACAATCTTGTTTGTGGAAAATGCTCATCTCACCCAAGCGCATCTCGTCCCATATAGAACAAACTTAGGATTGATCTACTGTACCTTCCATGCATATTTTCATATATGCATTACTATGTTTCTTGCTTACTTTGAATAAAAAGTGTGCTTGTTATGTTTTAATATATGTTTTCAAACGTGCACAATTTAAGGGGGAGTTTTGCTCTAAGGGCGAGCTTAGTTCTAGGGGGAGCTAATATTTTTGCTTCGATAAAAGGGGGAGAAAGATTGATACAAGTGATTGTTAACACTTGCGTATTTATAGCAAAATGTCCCTCATCACTTGTATGTTTGTCATCATCAAAAAGGGGGAGAATGTTGGTTGAATGTTGGTTAATGCACTAAACGATAATCTTAAGTATGATTAACTAAAGAATATGTTTCGATGATGACACACACATATGCATAAGTGATGACTGACATCTTAACATAAAACACGCAAGGTCACTAATCCATACTTTATCTTGCAAACGACCAAGTCAAACATAGGTTAAAGAATGAATTTAAAAGTTTAGCTAAACACACGGTTGAGGTACGGTCGACCGCATAGTCAACCGTGAAACCCCAAACTGAATTGCAATGCAGTTTTGTGAAAACAAGTTCCACGGTCGCCACTACGGTCAACCGCAGTGCGACCGCAGTTTTCTCTGTTACCATTTTCGACCAAATAAAGTTTGACTAGTTCCCGACATCTATAATTCATGAAACCTTTCTCAACATGCTTAGAATAGATGCCTTCTCCATACTCAATTGAGTTTTGGTCATAAAAACACTAATTGTGATTAATTACAAATTATGTAACGACCCCGGATTTTCCAACTTATATTTATTAATATTTATTATTAATACTTGCGCTTTAATAAATGTATTTTTATACATTTATTTGTTACCATATTTGACTTTACATGTCCCGACATGTCTTTGTGACACACGTACTTTTCACGAATAATATCTTCGAATATTATTTACATTCATGATTAATTAATATTAATCATTTTTAATTAACTAATGTTAGTAGTTAATTATGAAAGGACCCGTTCATATACATTATAAACGATTCACAATAGTTGATTACATTGTGAGGTATTTGACCTCTATATGATACATTTTACAAACATTGCATTCGTTTTTAAAAGACAAACTTTCTTTACATCGAAAATTGACAGGCATGCATACCATTTCATAATATCCACTATCCAACTATAAATTGATTTAATAATAATCTTTGATGAACTTAATGACTCGAATGCAACGAACTTCAAAATATGCTATGAAAGACTCCAAGTAATATCTTTAAAATGAGCAAATGCACAGCGGAAGATTTCTTTAACACCTGAGAATAAACATGCTTTAAAGTGTTAACCAAAAGGTTGGTGAGTTCATTAGTTTATCATAATAATTTATTTCCATCATTTTAATAGACCACAAGAATTTCATTTCCAGTTCTCATAAATATACGTCTCATACATAGAGACAAAAATAATCATTCATATGGTGAACACCTGGTAACCGACATTAGCTAGATACATATAAGAATATCCCCTATCATTCCGGGATCCTCCTTCAGACATGATATAAATTTCGAAGTACTAAAGCATCCGGTACTTTGGATGGGGTTTGTTAGGCCCAATAGATCTATCTTTAGGATTCGCGTCAATTAGGGTGTCTGTTCTCTAATTCTTAGATTACCAGACTTTAATAAAAAGGGGCATATTCGATTTCAATAATTCAACCATAGAATGTAGTTTCAATTACTTGTGTCTATTTCGTCAAACATTTATAAAAGCGCATGTATTCTCAGTCCCAAAAATATAAAGGGTAAAAAGGAAAATGGAACTCACCATACTGTATTTCGTAGTAAAAATACATATAACGTCATTGAACAAGTGCAGGGTTGGCCTCGGATTCACGAACCTAAATTAATTATATATAATTATGTGTTGGTCAATATTTGTCTAACAAATTAGGTCAAGTCATAGTGTACCACAATCCTAATGCTCGAGACAAATATGCAAAATTCAACAAAAGTAAATTTGACTCAAAATAATTTCCAAAAATCTATACATAATTAATATATAGTTTAAATATCGCCATTTTATATTTTTAAATATTTTTAAAAGATTTATTAGAGTAAATAATATAATTTATTTATTAATAAATAAAATTTTTATATTAAATTTATATAATAAAATATACTTTTATATATATTAAGTAATAAAATTTATAGGGTTCATTTAATATCATAAAGATAATATGATAGGTATTATTAAAGTAAGTTATTACACATAGTAAAATATGTTTGTATCACATATTTATTTGATAAAATAATATCTATAATGATAGTAAGTAAAAGTTGTATTATTTTGTAATAATAATTATTATTATAAAAATATCAATATTTATAATTACTAAGATGACATTATGATAAAACGATAATTCTAATTATGATAACTTTAATATTTACGATAATTTTTAATATTATCTTTAAAATAATAATTCTATTTAAAATAGTAATAATAATGATATTTTATAGTAACAATGACATTTCTATTAAAATGATAATTTTTGTTAAAATGATAGTTTTAATACTAACGATACTTTTAATAATAATAGTAATGATAAAAATAATAAGAACGATAATTTTATCTAAATCAATATCTTATAATATTTTAATTTCATCATGATACTCTTACTCATTATTTTCTAATCGTTTCGTTTAATAACTTTTAATTGTCTTTTATATCGTGTTCATAATAATGATAATTATAGTAATCAAAATAATTAGGTGTTACAAATATTTGTTTTAATTACACTAATATTAATAATGATAGTTACTATAACATTATTAACGATAATACTAATAATTATCTTAATGATAATATAGTAATAATAATAATAACAATAACAATAACCATTTTTAAATAATGATATATATATTAATAATGATAATAATAATAATAATAATAATAATAATAATAATAATAATAATAATAATAATAATAATAATAATAATAATAATAATTGGATAATAATAATAATACTAATTATAACTTTAACGATAATAACGATAGTAATAATAAAAAAAAATAACAATTTTTAATGATAAATCCCTTTTATTGATAAAGATAATAATAATGATAATAATAAGATAAAACTAGAACGACGATAAAAACGACGATAATAATAATCATTTTTAATAAAAATATCGAAAATTCAATTGATTATAACTTCTAATCCGTTCATCGAAACCATTCGATATCTAAAGGAAAAGTTCTTAATTTTACGCTAGCTTTCCAAGGACATGCATATCTTATACCTTATCTCAACCGCAAGTGTAACTAATTCAATATTCAACCTAACCTGTCTAAGGGCAATATCAAAAGTACAAGCATGCATAATCCTAAATACTCGAGCACTAGTCAGGGATACACTATTAGTATGTAAAAGTTAAATTATGAGTACTCACGTATCAATATTGAGATTCAATATTGCAGGAAAGGTACGTAGACGCAACGGAAATGATAAACACTATATTGACCTCACGAGCATACCCATGAACCATACTCAATCACCTCCATAGCTATAATCCCATAATTTCCTTAATCCTATCCTACTCGAAAAACAATTTCGAAATCACTCGGACAGCACTCCGTCGTAATATTTTATGTATACTAATAATATCTTGAAATAATACGGAGTAAATATATATATGTAAATCGATTGAGAGAGTTTAGAGAAAAATATTTTCAAGTTTCTATGAAATAATGAAACCTATTGAATTCTATTTATAATAGATTTTTGAATTATTAAAGTGAATTATTAAAGTATGAATTATTAAAGTGAATTATTAAAGTATGAATTATTAAAGTGAATTATTAAAGTATGAATTATTAAAGTATGAATTATTAAAGTATGAATTATTAAAGTATGAATTATTAAAGTATGAATTATTAAAGTGAATTATTAAAGTTAAAGTAAAGTAAAAATAAAGTAAAGGTAAAGTTTATAGTAAAAGTATAAAATTATGTACGTATAATACGCGTATAAATATATATAATATTAATTTAAATTGTTATATATATTTAATAAAATAAAATATAAATATCGTTATCTTTATCATACTTGTTAAGTAATGAGTTGTCAAAAGTGGTTCTAGATATTTATAAAAGTTATATACGTTTTAATAATAAAGTTCTTTTTAAACTGAAAACGTTTTTGTACGTTTGAAACTAAATAGATCAATCGAGTCTTTATGAGATTCAATCTTCCACTATCCTTTGTCTAGTTCTCAATGATTGACAATTTGTTCTTATTTATAAATCACTTTACTATTTTCCGAATATTGTTAAAATGGAAAGATTTCTCAAATCAATGTGGGCCTTTTAACAGAGACTTGTAATCATAATTCAATATATCTGATAATTCAATCATTTGATCTTATCTTCTAATTCCATTGATAAACATTTTGAAACAGATACAATCATATAAAGTATTTAATCTAATATTTTGTTTACGTTTCAAGTTATAATATATATACACATATACATATATAATCATATTCGTTTAATGGTTCGTGAATCGTTGGAACTTAGTCGAGGTTGAATGAATGTATGAACATAGTTTAAAATTCTTGAAATTTAACTTAACAAATATTGCTTATCGTGTCGGAAACATATAAAGATTAAAGATTAAATTTGGTTGGAAATTTTCGGTGTCGGAAACATATAAAGATTAAAGTTTAAATTTGGTTGGAAATTTTCGGGTTGTCACAGTACCTACCCGTTAAAGAAATTTCGTCCCGAAATTTGGGTGGAAAGGTCGTAAATGATAATAAGTATGTTTTCATGATGCATATGGGCTGAAAATTAGAGTTTTATCATTAGCGAATAATTTGGATAAACAATCCATTTATATGAAGAGTACGAATGAAGCTAACATAGAAGAGTGAAATGAGTAAGTGTAGATTCATCTTATAATTTGATGTAGATATGATTGATTCCCAGATTTCAAGGGATTTGAAGAAAATCTTCTTAATAAGATTTGACTCTCCGGTAATCAAGGGAATTAGGATCCGCTTTAAATGCGATCGTCCATTTTAATTGTTCTGTCGGAGATTTTCTTATAAATTCACCTCCTTCGTTTCTTTACAACTCACACCTTCTGTTGATGCATTTTATGCAAGTCCCTAGTCATCTACCCACGTCCATTGCAGGTACAACAGTTTACAGGCCACCATGATTGCTCGTTATTATCCTATCCGTGTTTGTATGTGGTTACAGGAACTGCAGGAACGAGATTTAGATGTTTAACTATGTTAGACTTAGTCAGAAGTACGAGTGAAGCCTCACTAGTACGGCTGACAGGCTCATACGCACGGTTGATGCTGAGCTAAGTCACAATTACAACCTAAATGAGAAGACACGAGTGAGTGATCACCCGTACGGCTGATGAAGCCAA
The DNA here is from genome assembly GCF_046630445.1 of Rutidosis leptorrhynchoides. Lineage (NCBI taxonomy): Eukaryota > Viridiplantae > Streptophyta > Magnoliopsida > Asterales > Asteraceae > Rutidosis > Rutidosis leptorrhynchoides. The sequence goes on along the minus strand of NC_092341.1, from coordinate 90,994,931 downwards.
CTCGTACGTGTGATGAATGAATCGTATGGGGTGAGTCAACAGCAGGGGTATATAAAGTCTTATGTTCTTCATTTTAGGTTAAGCCTCTCATTTGTTACACACACTCAGATCTAGTGAGCTCCTCCGATTCTCTCTCAGTCCAAATCACCCAGGTGGTGAATAATAGCTCTAGGTGTTGATCTAATCACACTTGATTTAGTTGTGGTTTGACTAAATTAATCAAAAAAAAAACTTAACCTATTCACTAGAGGGTTTGATTCACTTATTCTGCCATTGGGTGAGTTAAATCTGTTAATTTCTAAGTTCCTAGTCATGTTTCATCACCTTCTATTCTTTCCCCCTCAACTCATATTTTAAAGTATTCATCAATATGCTCCATCCAGTTCTGATTCTCGATATACTTCTAACTTTCATATCGGTCATTCTTCTTTTTCATCTACCGTCGGAAGAATCTATTTACTTCTACTATACTCTTGGGTTTATAGTGTTTCTAGTTCTCCCGTATCTTTATATTGCTATATGCATCGGTATATATGGTTTATAATTTCTGGTTTGTCATTGGGATTTATATGTTCCCTTATATTTCAAAGTCTCTGCTTCTGTCTTCTATAATCATTATCATTCACAGTTAATGCTCTCTTTTATTTGCTGCAATTTATACCCCAATTTCTATTTCGGAGTTTTGTCCTTTCATTTCTTCTTCTTGCGATTAAGCACCGCTTGTAATGGTCCAGAATTCACAGATATGAATTTCGGAATGAACATTGTTAATGTTCTAGGAAGGAAATTGTGATGGCACGATCTTGACTTGTCAAATTACTAGAATACCTTGGAAAAGGCCGAATCATCAAGAAATATTTTCTTGATATTTTAGAGGTTAAATAGAATACAAGAGTCGTATAACATGGCACATGATGATGTTATGATCTGTGAATCATCACGTTCCATTTAGAAACTCAGCATGACTTACTGTAATATAATCACATTGATCAAGTGTCATTATATTATACTAATTCATGCTTCAGTTCCCAACATTACTTCAAAATATTCCTATTTTAAACTTGAATGTTTCAGAATTTAGAAAGTAAAATAGTTTCTTTTATGATGTAATATAGATAGCGCGAAGAGGTAAATGATTTCAAATAAGAAAAATTTAGAAAATATCTTCAGAAATATGGAGGATATTTATAATGAAAGATATGATGATATTTTAGAATTTATAATATCAGAGGATGATGAAGAATATTGTCCGCAGGGGTTTAGAGTCAGGAGCAAGGTATTCGTTAATGACTTCAGCAGGTACTGAATCATTTGGATCCTTTGAAGTTAGGTTCAGTCTTTGTAATTTGTCCACAGCCTCCTTCCTACTTTGCTCAATCCGTTTTCCAGTTCCAAAACTTCTCTTTTTCTATGCTTTGCCAGCACATTTCATCATTATCATCCAGCTTTTACCGTTTAAAGTCGTTTATAGTTTTTGCTGCTTCATCAGCATTTTTTTTTTTCATTTTCGGAGAACCAATTCGTAGTTCGGAGTGTTTTTCAGAAACTTCACATTCAAATTAAGTCCAGAAGATAGACGTTATATATACACATATAACTGTTGGCGTAGACATCCTGCGAGATTTCAAAATACTGATTGCTAATTCCCAATGATTCGTATGGCAATTCTCATTACAAGATGCGAATGAGTAAATGATGGGGTTTCAATGAATAATTATAATGACTTTTTGGAGAGGCTAAAGTCAAAGGGTAATGAAGTTGTTGGTACATCTGCTAATAATGTGATGGAATGTAAAAGGTTCCCTGGTAACGATGGTGTATATCTCAAGGTTATAATAAGGTTAGTCTGACTGAAAAGTTGAAGTTGACTTGCTGGAGCTGTGACAAAACTGGCTACTTTGAATAGGGGTCGCAAAGTTATTTTTGCTAACAAATGCCAAAGAATCTGACATTGTTTAAACTTTTACTTTGGTTTCAAGAGTTTTTCGGGTACATAACTGTGGGTAACATGTGGTTGGATCATTATCTCGATTGCTCATCATTCGAAGTGTCTTCAGAAATTTTCGAAGGGTTTGAACACATATTGTAATCGTTAACATACATTTGATGTTCTAACACAGTTTTGAAGTCAAAATATAGCTTGTGAAAGATGTAAGGATCTAAGAGTGATGATTTTGGTCATATCTCAAGTTGAATTTTGAGATTTCAAAATCAGAATATGTAATTAAATTTTGAATGAGTATGGTTGTTTTGATTTCTATAAAAGAATGTATATTGTTGTGAAAGTAGGGAGTATAATGGATGATTTGCTGAATCAGATTCGAAGAATGTAACATATTAATTGTGAATTTATATATCTCTCGGGTATTACCTACCCGTTAAAAAAAATTTCACAATTAATATTTTGTACAAAAGAATTTTATTACAGTCTTTATGAATATATATATATGTATATTTTCTTCAGATGTAACATAGATTTAATGAGTTAATGTTAAATTAAACTCATTTGATTTACGGTTGAAACTAGAATTGAATAATCCCTAAAGGCTTTAAAAAGTACATAACTTTTACGCAGTATTTCTTTAATGACATTGAAATTATGAATCAATACTTCGTTATTTGTTGATGTATGATGTTTGGTTCGTGGAATTCTTGTGAATTTCGCAAAGTACGAATGATGTTATCTGAAATGTTTCGGGTACATCGATGATGAAAGTGTAAAATCAAATATATACTTGATTTATTATGAATTGGAATTTGTTGAATTGCGACAGAGATTGTAGTTAACGCTGGTTAAGTTGCGGCCGAAGGACGTACATTATTGCATATTTGTATTATGAATTAACTGAGTAGTTAAGATTCACACACAATAGCTTAGCACGGAAAGATTTATTTCAATATATATATATATATATATATATATATATATATATATATATATATATATATATATATATATATATATATATATGATATACATATAATTTCTTCAGAGGGAATGAGTTAATTCTTCATAACTCGTTGATACAATATACACGTTATTGATTCGTAATAATGTCCACAGTGATTCTTGAACTGACGGAGTTTGTGATGTTATCGGTGTTGTTGATTCGGATGTTGACTGTACTGACGATGCTGGTAACGCTGACGGTACTGTTGATGCTGTTGGTAAAGCAAGTTTAGTTTGTTAATCACACACCATTTTTGTCAGGGTTTCTACTCTTCCTTCTATCATTTTGGTTCGCTTAACTGATTTATGGTTAGGGCTAGATTAGATAATCTCTAAGACTTTAGAGATTACATAATCGCCGCGGAATGTTTCTCCAATGAAGTTATGAATTAATACTTCGTCAGTTATTATTGTTGGTACTCCTTGGTATCTATGGTACGTATGACGTTGATGCTCGTGGGACAGATTGTGAAGTTGAGGATTATGACGCGGTTGTGGTTGGAGGTGGTAATGGTACTGTTGGCGTTGATGATGGTGGTACTGGTTATGCTGCTGATGCTGCTGCTGGTGTTTGTAATCTCTGCACCATATTCTCCAAAGCTACTACACGAGCGCGAAGCTCGTTGACTTCTTCTATTACACCGGGGTGATTGTCGATTCGGATGAGCGGATAAATAAAATCTAAAATTTGATGTAATATATAATCGTGACGAGATACTCTGGAAATGAGCGAGAAAATGGTGTTTCGGACAGGTTCGCCGGTAAGTGCTTCAGGTTCTTCGTCAAGAGGGCAATGTGGTGGATGGAAGGGATCACCTTCTTCTTGTCTCCAATGATTGAGGAGGCTACGAACCCATCCCCAATTCATCCAGAATAGGTGATGACTGATTGGTTGATCTATTCCGGTCACACTGCTTTCGGAGCTTGAATGGGATTCCATTTCGGAATCTGAGTGACTTGAACTGATGACGAATTCCATTTCGTACGATTGGATAAAGGATTTTTTTTTATGAAATGATTTTGGCTAACGGATGGTATTCTAATTACATAGAATATATATATATATATATATATATATATATATATATATATATATATATATATATATATATATATATATATATATATATATATATATATATATATATATATATATATCAAAAGATTTCGTAGATTACGGAAGACTTTGCGGGATATGTCAGGTAAAGTTTAAATTAACAGATACGATAAGATATGATTTAGCAGATATGCTAAGATATGAATTTTTTTTTTTGTCTATACACTATTCTTGCAATCAATGTAGCAAGACGTGTCTTAGACTAAAAATGATAAGTAGGTAATTTCCTGAGGATGATAAGTAGTTAATTTTCGACACAAAATGATAAGCAAAACTTTTGACATGCAGACACGGTCGAAGTCCAGACTCACTAATGCATCATATCGACTTATCAGTTAGACACACTAATGCAGACCTGGTTCGCTAAGATCACCGCTCTGATACCAACTGAAAGGACCCATTTATATACATTATAAACGATTCACAATAGTTGATTACATTGCGAGGTATTTGACCTCGATATGATACATTTTACAAACATTGCATTCGTTTTTAAAAGACAAACTTTCTTTACATCGAAAATTGACAGGCATGCATACCATTTCATAATATCCACTATCCAACTATAAATTGATTTAATAATAATCTTTGATGAACTCAATGACTCAAATGCAACGAACTTTGAAATATGCTATGAAAGACTCCAAGTAATATCTTTAAAATGAGCAAATGCACAGCGGAAGATTTCTTTAACACCTGAGAATAAACATGCTTTAAAGTGTTAACCAAAAGGTTGGTGAGTTCAATAGTTTATCATAATCATTTATTTCCATCATTTTAATAGACCACAAGAATTTTATTTCCAGTTCTCATAAATATACGTCTCATACATAGAGACAAAAATAATCATTCATATGGTGAACACCTGGTAACCGACATTAACTAGATACATATAAGAATATCCCCTATCATTCCGGGATCCTCCTTCGGACATGATATAAATTTCGAAGTACTAAAGCATCCGGTACATTGGATGGGGTTTGTTAGGCCCAATAGATCTATCTTTAGGATTCGCATCAATTAGGGTGTCTGTTCCCTAATTCTTAGATTACCAGACTTTAATAAAAAGGGGCATATTCAATTTCGATAATTCAACCATAGAATGTAGTTTCAATTACTTGTGTATATTTCGTCAAACATTTATAAAAGCGCATGTATTCTCAGTCCCAAAAATATAAAGGGTAAAAAGGCAAATGAAACTCACCATACTGTATTTCGTAGTAAAAATACATATAACGTCATTGAACAAGTGCAAGGTTGACCTCAGATTCACGAACCTAAATTAATTATATATAATTATGTGTTGGTCAATATTTATCTAACAAATTAGGTCAAGTCATAGTGTACCACAATCCTAATGCTCGAGACTAATATGCAAAATTCAACAAAAGTAAATTTGACTCAAAATAATTTCCAAAAATCTATACATAATTAATATATAGTTTAAATATCGTCGTCTTATATTTTTAAATATTTTTAAAAGATTTATTAGAGTAAATAATATAATTTATTTATTAATAAATAAAATTTTTATATTAAATTTATATAATAAAATATACTTTATATATATTAAGTAATAAAATTTATTGGGTTCATTTAATATCATAAAGATAATATGATAGGTATTATTAAAGTAAGTTATTACACATAGTAAAATATGTTTGTATCACATATTTATTTGATAAAATAATATCTATAATGATAGTAAGTAAAAGTTGTATTATTTTGTAATAATAATTATTATTATAAAAATATCAATATTTATAATTACTAAGATGACATTATGATAAAACGATAATTCTAATTATGATAACTTTAATATTTACGATAATTTTTAATATTATCTTTAAAATAATAATTATATTTAAAATAGTAATAATAATGATATTTTATAGTAACAATGACATTTCTATTAAAATGATAATTTTTGTTAAAATGATAGTTTTAATACTAACGATACTTTTAATAATAATAGTAATGATAAAAATAATAAGAACGATAATTTTATCTAAATCAATATCTTATAATATTTTAATTTCATCATGATACTCTTACTCATTATTTTCTAATCGTTTCGTTTAATAGCTTTTAATTGTCTTTTATATCGTGTTCATAATAATGATAATTATAGTAATCAAAATAATTAGGTGTTACAAATATTTGTTTTAATTACACTAATATTAATAATGATAGTTACTATAACATTATTAACGATAATACTAATAATTATCTTAATGATAATATAGTAATAATAATAATAACAATAACAATAACCATTTTTAAATAATGATATATATATTAATAATGATAATAATAATAATAATAATAATAATAATAATAATAATAATAATAATAATAATAATAATAATAATAATAATAATAATAATAATAATAATAATAATTGGATAATAATAATAATACTAACTATAACTTTAACGATAATAACGATAGTAATAATAAAAAAAATAACAATTTTTAATGATAAATCCCTTTTATTGATAAAGATAATAATAATGATAATAATAAGATAAAACTAGAACGACGATAAAAACGACGATAATAATAATCATTTTTAATAAAAATATCGAAAATTCAATTGATTATAACTTCTAATCCGTTCATCGAAACCATTCGATATCTAAAGGAAAAGTTCCTAATTTTTCGCTAGCTTTCCAAGGACATGCATATCTTATACCTTATCTCAACCGCAAGTGTAACTAATTCAATATTCAACCTAACCTGTCTAAGGGCAATATCAAAAGTACAAGCATGCATAATCCTAAATACTCGAGCACTAGTTAGGGATACACTATTAGTATGTAAAAGTTAAATTATGAGTACTCACGTATCAATATTGAGATTCAATATTGCAGGAAAGGTACGTAGACGCAACGAAAATGATAAACACTATATTGACCTCACGAGCATACCCATGAACCATACTCAATCCCCTCCATAGCTATAATCCCATAATTTCCTTAATCCTATCCTACTCGAAAAACAATTTCGAAATCACTCGGACAGCACTCCGTCGTAATATTTTATGTATACTAATAATATCTTGAAATAATACGGAGTAAATATTGTCATAACCCGTCCTTAACCGTAAGAACGTGTTAGATAACGTATGATTTCATTGCGAGGTATTGACCTCTATATGCGACATTTTTAAAAGAAAAACTGCATATATTATACATTACAAACCATGATTCTTATTTTTGATACAAGCTTTGGACGAAATAAAGATGATTATCGTTTAGCGATAATCTTCGACTTAGAAACTTTACAAATGATGATAACAACACGATTTCTAGCATATTTTACAACACAAGTTCTTGGATATGCAGTCTTATTTTTGACACAAATATGCGTACGCAAGATCCTGCTCAAATTCAACATAATGCAGCGGAAACTTCTAATTATCACCTGAGAATAAACATGTTTAAAACGTCAACATAAAGTTGGTGAGATATAGGTTTAGTGTCGGCAGCAATATATATATAGACCACAAGATTTCGTATACAAACAGTTTAATAAAAATATTCTAAGTGGTTGAGCACTTGGTAACCATACTTAACAATTAATCACGTCGCATATTCCCTTTAATATGAAATCTTACTACACTGTACCAAGTGTAGTCACGAAACGAAGTACTGTGCAACCGTTGAATACTGGTCGTCCAGTCCGGCTGGGGTTGTCAAGCCCGATAGATCTATCAACAGGATTCGCGTTTACAATACCGCTGTAAATATTAGTTACCAAGCTACAGGGAAGTATGCCAGTGGTATAACTCAACGTAGAATATATTTTTCAGTTACTTGTGTCCATAACGTAAAACATAAAATACATGTATTCTCATCCCGAAATATTTAGAGTTTAAAAGTGGGACTATATACTCACTTTCGTCTTGAAGATATATATATTTTGACTTGGTCTCCCGGTTGATATCACGAACCTATCCATATATAATATATCAATACCTTTTCTTTTTAAACAACGTCACATATATATTCTTGTTATACTTTTAATACTTTTTATAATTCCTTAGTCCGTAGTTAGCAGTTCGTTGTTAGTAATTCAATTTTAATGGTTCATATTTAAATGTTTAATAAACCCCCAACGAAATAAATAAAACCCCCAACGTATATGTATTGGTCGAGATTAATCTTGACCCACGGTACCGGTGTTGTCAAATGACGTGTTGCGTACATAAAGTACCGGTGTTGTCAAATGACGTGTTGCGTACAAACATGGGATCTTATGATTAATCTTCTCGTGTTGTTTACGGGTGATCCTGAACCATATAAAATTGAATTATGAGTACATATATATAAAATATCATGTTATCTTAAAAAGATGTGATTTATTTTAATTTTCTCCAATTAATCCCGAAGTTAAACTAGTCTTGGATAGCCAATTTTGTTTCGGTCATAGTTTCTTCGTTACAACTCCGTTTTCGTTGATTCAACTTGCCATCTCCTTGGATCGAGTTCCTCTTTAAGACTATGAACTGTAAATATCTTAGTTTGTATTCAAAATCACACGGCATAGGTGAAACTTTAGTAAAACTTATGAAGTTAAACCTTTTCCTTTATGTAGGCAACCTTAAATGATTATTTTTCTAAAAATACTTATACTTTGAATTAAATCATGAAATTTTTATGTGTTACCATATTCATAGTAAAAATCATTTTTCCAGAACATAAACCTTCAATTCAAAGTTTAAGATGGTTTTTAATTATCCAACCCAAAACAGCCCCCGGTTACACTCCGACGTCGTAAAAACAGTTTTTAAGGTGTTCTTTGAAAAACCATGTTATACCTTGTTAAATTAGCATATATTTAAGTTATATTACAGGTCTTGAAATATTTTAAAAGTTAAGTTAGAAGGATCTATTTAGTTTGCAAACAAGTTTGAAAACATTCAAACTATGTTCTTGTTGTTAAAATTGTATACCACAAAATATGATAGCTATATATATATGAATCGAATAAGGTTATGAACATAGATACTACCTCAAGTTCCTTGGACAAGGTTTCTGTAAAAGAGGAGTAAGAACCTAGAACCAAAAGGGTGATGGAATTGGATGAAAGATTGGAAGTAAGTTTGTGTTCTTGGAAGGATTTCTTGAAGTGTTTTTGTAAGGTTTTCTTATGAGATTTAAGTGTTGTTTTTGAAGCTAAATGATGGAGAAAATGCTTGGAGATGATCAAGTATGAAGTTAAGAGTATTTTGAGAGAGAAATGGAAGTGTAAGTATGAGAAAATGGGGTGAAGAAATGGTGTGCATGCATAAAAACGTTTTTAGGTTATAAAGGAAAAAAAGATACCTAACTTTGTTTTCTTGCTAAATAATACATGCTACTTGACAAATGGTTGGTTCCACATGTTTCTTAATCATTTAAGGCTGCTAAGGAGCAGATTTTTATTGGTATATACCAATAGTAAATACATCTAGAAGGTGCGTATGATACGAGTACATATACTCTAGATATACGTATAGAAATTTTGTGAAAAATGGAATGAGGATTCAAATATAGCTATCTTTTGTGAATACACTTATATGGTTTTATGTATTTAAGTTCTTAAAAGTGATTAAATTCATTACTTATACGATATATGTATAAACATTATAGGTCATAAGTATTTAAGTCAAATAACGTTGCGTATGGTTATCGTTTTGAAAACTTAAGTTAGTAGTTTCAAAATATACATATAACTTATTGTTATTAATACAAAATGAGATATTAAAACATTCTTAGATCATGTTAAATATGTATATATACATATATATGCACAAACGTATAATTATCATATGTTATATAGTTCGTGATATCATCGGTCAAACTAGACGGTCAAACGTTGTGTAAAACTCTTTTCAAAAACATAAATCTCAACAATTTGGATTGCTTATCATGTTGGTAAGGTTTAATTTATGTAAATATTAATCTTACAAGTATAGAATGATCGAAAAAGTGCGGGTCATTACAGTACCTACCCGTTAAATAAATTTCGTCCCGAAATTTTAAAATTGTACCTATTTTGCGTCATCGGGAAACAAGTGTGGATACTTTTGTTTCATTTGATCCTCTCGTTCCCAAGTAAACTCGGGACCCCTTCGAGCATTCCAACGAACCTTAACGACCGGTATGTTGCTCTGCTTGAGCCGTTTAACTTCACGATCCATGATTTCGATTGGTTCTTCGATGAATTGTAGTTTCTCGTCGACATGGATTTCTTCAAGAGGAATGGTGAGGTCTTCCTTTGCAAGACACTTCTTAAGGTTTGAGACGTGAAAGGTATTATGTACTCCGGCGTGTTGTTGCGGTAACTCGAGTCGATAAGCTACCGGTCCAATGCGTTCGATGATCTTGAACGGGCCTACATACCTTGGGTTTAGTTTACCCCTTTTTCCAAAACGTATTACACCTTTCCAAGGTGACACCTTTAACATAACCATGTCACCGATCTGAAACTCTAATGGTTTCCTTCGAACATCGGCGTAGCTCTTTTGGCGACTACGGGCTGTTTTCAATCTCTCCTTGATTTGTACTATCTTCTCAGTCGTTTCGTGTATGATCTCGGGACCAGTTAATTGTCGATCTCCTACTTCATTCCAACAAATAGGAGATCTACACTTCCTTCCGTACAATGCTTCGAATGGCGCAGCTTTAATGCTCGCATGATAACTATTATTATACGAGAATTCTGCTAATGGTAGATATTTATCCCATCCGTTTCCAAAATCGATCACACATGCCCTGAGCATGTCTTCAAGAGTCTGAATCGTTCTTTCACTCTGCCCGTCGGTTTGCGGATGATACGCGGTACTCATATCCAAACGAGTTCCTAGGGCCTCCTGTAGTGATTGCCAGAACTTTGATGTAAATCTACTATCACGATCGGATATAATGGAAATAGGTATTCCATGCCTTGAAACAACTTCCTTTATATACAATCGTAATAGTTTCTCCATTCTATCCGTTTCCTTTATAGGCAAGAAGTGTGCAGACTTGGTGAGACGATCAACAATCACCCAAATGGTGTCGTATCCCCAGGCAGTCTTTGGTAACTTCGTGATGAAATCCATGGTAATACCATCCCATTTCCATTCTGGGATTTCTGGTTGTTGAAGTAACCCTGACGGCTTCTGGTGTTCAGCTTTGACTTTGGAACAAGTTAAACATTCCCCAACATATGTTGCAACGTCTGTCTTTAAATTAGGCCACCAATAATGTGTCTTAAGATCTTGGTACATCTTTCCAACTCCAGGATGTATCGAGTATCTTGTCTTATGTGCCTCATTTAATATCAACTTCCTTAATCCACCCAACTTCGGTACCCAAATACGATTTGCAAAATATCGAATTCCATCTTCCCGCATAACGAGTTGCTTCTCATACTTCTTCATTATTTCATTTCCTATATTTTCTTTAGTAAGTGCTTCTCGTTGAACCTCTTTGATTTGTGAGTTGAGATTCATGCGAATTTTTATGTTCATCGCTCGTACTCGAATTGGTTCTCGTTCCTTTCTGCTTAAAGCATCGGCCACCACGTTCGCCTTCCCGGGATGATAACGAATTTCACAATCATAGTCGTTTATTAACTCGACCCACCTACGTTGCCTCATGTTCAGCTGTTTTTGATCGAAAATATGTTGAAGGCTTTTATGATCAGTAAACACAGTGCATTTAACCCCATACAAGTAGTGTCTCCATATCTTCAATGCAAACACAACTGCTCCCAGTTCTAGATCATGCGTCGTATAATTCCGCTCGTGAATCTTTAATTGTCGGGATGCGTATGCAATAACTTTCTTTCGTTGCATAAGAACGCAACCAAAACCTTGTCGCGAAGCGTCACAATATATTTCGAAATCATCGTTCCCTTCTGGTAACGATAAAATAGGCGCCGTAGTCAACTTCTTTTTCAGTAATTGAAATGCACTCTCCTGCTCAGAAGTCCATTCATATTTCTTCCCTTTTTGCGTTAACGCTGTTAACGGCTTAGCTATTCGGGAAAAATCTTGAATAAACCTTCTATAATAACCGGCTAAACCCAAAAATTGGCGTATCTGCATTGGTGTCTTAGGAGTCTCCCATTTTTCAATGGCTTCAATTTTTGCTGGATCAACCTGAATTCCTTTGCTACTAACAACGTGGCCAAGAAATTGCACTTCTTTCAACCAGAAAGCACACTTAGAAAATTTAGCGTATAGCTGTTCTTTTCTTAACAACTCTAATATCAACCTTAAATGCTGCTCATGCTCTTGCTCACTCTTGGAATAGATAAGAATGTCATCAATGAAAACGATAACAAACTTATCTAAATATGGACTACAAACTCGATTCATGAGGTCCATGAATACAGCTGGCGCATTTGTCAACCCAAACGGCATAACCAAAAATTCGTAATGACCATAACGTGTCCGAAAAGCAGTTTTCGGAATGTCCTCTTCTTTGACACGTAATTGATGATAGCCCGACCTTAGGTCAATTTTTGAGTACACACATGATCCTTGGAGTTGATCAAATAAGTCGTCAATTCTCGGTAGTGGATACCGATTCTTGATAGTTAACTTATTTAATTCACGATAATCTAAAAGATCCATCTTTCTTTTTAACAAATAGAATCGGAGCTCCCCACGGTGAAGTACTTGGTCGTATGAATCCATGATCCAGTAATTCTTTTAACTGACTCTGAAGTTCTTTTAACTCGGACGGTGCAAGTCTATATGGAGCACGAGCCACTGGTGCAGCTCCTGGTACTAAATCTATTTGAAATTCTACAGATCTAAATGGAGGTAATCCCGGCAACTCTTCCGGAAAGACTTCAGGAAAATCTCTTGCCACAGGCACGTCATTGATGCTCTTCACTTTTTCCTTCGTTTCGACTTTATTAACATGTGCTAAGATAGCATAGCACCCTTTCTTCAAGCACTTTTGAGCTTTCAAATAACTAATGAGTTTTAGCTTTGAGTTACCCTTCTCTCCATAAATCATTACTGGCGTTTTATCCTTACGAGGAATGCGAATTGCCTTCTTGGCACACACAACTTCAGCTCCTATTTTGGACATCCAGTCCATGCCGACTATTACATCAAAACTTCCTAATTCTAAGGGTATTAAGTCAATTTTAAACGTTTCTCCGGCTAAATTTATTTTACAATCACGGCAAATTTTATCGGCTTTAATTAGTTTACCATTAGCTAACTCAATCATGTACTTAGCATCTAGAGGTAATGATGAACAATTCAATTTAGCGTGAAAGTCTCTACACACGTAACTTCTATCAGCACCAGTATCAAATATAATAGATGCGGATAAGTTATTAATGGTAAACGTACCCGTAACAAGCTCCGGGTCTTCACATGCCTCTTTAGCATTAATAACAAATGCTCTTCCACGTGCAGGTCCGATATTCTTCTCTGGATTCGGGCACTGGCTCTTATAGTGACCTTGTTTTCCACACCCAAAACAAGTAATGGTAGCCAAAGCAGTTCTATTTGCATTGGTGGCAGGAGTCTTGGTACCATTTGTATTTGTAACGAGAGCCCTACAATCTTCAGCAAGATGACCCTTTCGATTACATTTGTTGCATACCACATTACAGTAACCAGAGTGATGTTTGTGGCATCGGTTGCATAAAGGATTTTGTCCTTTATAACCAAAGCTTAAACCACTACCCGTACCTTGCGTGTTTTCTTGTTTCTTAAAAGATTGTTGTTGGTTACCTCGATCATAATTTCCATTCCACTTTCTTTTGTTACCTGATACCTTCACATCAGTATTGGATACTTTCTTATCCATGATGACCTGATCCATTAGCTCGTTTGCCATGGTTATAGCTTCATGAATTGTCTTAGGTTTCGATGCTGTAACATTTGCTTTGACCTTTTTGGGCAAACCATCTTTGTACATTTCAATCTTCCGTTCTTTTGTTGGAACCAATTCAGGACATAGCAAAACTAATTCCATGAATCGCTGATTGTAGTTGGTGATTTCAGTACCAATAACCTTCAGACTTCGTAACTCATCTTCCAACTTCCTAACCTCGTTCCTTGGACAATATTCATTGATTAACATTGTTTTGAATTCTTCCCACGGAGTATCATAAGCTACATCTCCTCCTACAGCCTTCACATAATTTTTCCACCACGTGAGTGCACTATCTTGTAAAGTGCACGATGCGTATTTGGTCATGTCCTTTTCAACACAACCACTGATTTTGAACACAGTTTCCATCTTTTCTATCCACCGGGTTAAACCGATCGGTCCTTCTGTTCCACTGAATGATGAGGGCTTGCAAGCTTGAAAAGTTTTGTAAGTGCACCCCACACGAGGATTTGGGTTAACTGCAGCACCTCTTGCAGCCTCGACCCATAACATTCTGTCGTTCACTCGCTGATTGATGAGTTCCTGGATTTCTTGTTCCGTCATTCGGTTCAATCGCGCCATATTCTTCTATAAGAATGAAAAGAAAATAATTATTCACATGGAATATTATAGATGTAGTGTATATTTACAGTACATTATAGCTTATTAATAATATGAACCAGGTATTATTATAAAAGCCTTTTCTTCTTATTAGCGTTTTATAATTATATCTAGGGTAGTACCTACCCGTTAATGTCCATACTTAATAGCTTAGTACAGAATCAATTACTACCATCTAAATAATACTTAACCATGGAAAATTATTGCATTTCACACTTCACTATTTTACATATGCTTATGTTACATCGAACATTAAGCAAACCACACTAATAATATTATACAAAACATTATATGATCCCATGGTTTAATACGGCAGCGCATCGTTTGGTCTATTTTCTAGGACGTTTAGGTTCAAAGAATTGCTTAACGCTTATCCTGGCTGTCTGCCTATATTTTGGCTGTGGGACTGAAGAACTGGATGCCGGGATAGAACGAATAGGAATAGCGGGAATAGGGGTGGTAGTGTCTAGTGGAGTTGGTGCCACATCATCCTTACTAAACTCGGGATTTGAATTTTCTAATTCATTAGCCTTTAGTTTCTTTCCTAGTTCGAACTCGTCTTTTGTAATTTCCTGTATTTCTTCCTCGGGTTCACTTTCCTCCTCGGGTTCACTTTCCTCCTCGGGTTCACTTTTCGGGTTCTCTATAGTCGGTTCATCCGGAATTTGTGAGTCTTCCCCAAAGATATTATTTTCGTCATCGGATAGGTTAATGACTGGAACACCATCTGAAGATTCTGGTTCGGAGTCGCTGAATGTGATGACAAGTTTTGAGCCCGACATCTATCACACAACAACTAACCCATTAGTACTACATAATATTTACATATAAATTTTAACCAACAATGATAAGCAATGTTTTTAAATCAGACCCGGTCAAAGTCCAGACTTACTAATGTATCCTAACGACTTATCAGTTAGACACACTAATGCAAACCTGGTTCGCTAAGACCACCGCTCTGATACCACATGTCATAACCCGTCCTTAACCGTAAGAACGTGTTAGATAACGTATGATTTCATTGCGAGGTATTGACCTCTATATGCGACATTTTTAAAAGAAAAACTGCATATATTATACATTACAAACCATGATTCTTATTTTTGATACAAGCTTTGGACGAAATAAAGATGATTATCGTTTAGCGATAATCTTCGACTTACAAACTTTACAAATGATGATAACAACACGATTTCTAGCATATTTTACAACACAAGTTCTTGGATATGCAGTCTTATTTTTGACACAAATATGCGTACGCAAGATCCTGCTCAAATTCAACATAATGCAGCGGAAACTTCTAATTATCACCTGAGAATAAACATGTTTAAAACGTCAACATAAAGTTGGTGAGATATAGGTTTAGTACCGGCAGCAATATATATATAGACCACAAGATTTCGTATACAAACAGTTTAATAAAAATATTCTAAGTGGTTGAGCACTTGGTAACCATACTTAACAATTAATCACATCGCATATTCCCTTTAATATGAAATCTTACTACACTGTACCAAGTGTAGTCACGAAACGAAGTACTGTGCAACCGTTGAATACTGGTCGTCCAGTCCGGCTGGGGTTGTCAAGCCCGATAGATCTATCAACAGGATTCGCGTTTACAATACCGCTGTAAATATTAGTTACCAAGCTACAGGGAAGTATGCCAGTGGTACAACTCAACGTAGAATATAGTTTTCAGTTACTTGTGTCCATAACGTAAAACATAAAATACATGTATTCTCATCCCGAAATATTTAGAGTTTAAAAGTGGGACTATATACTCACTTTCGTCTTGAAGATATATATATTTTGACTTGGTCTCCCGGTTGATATCACGAACCTATCCATATATAATATATCAATACCTTTTCTTTTTAAACAACGTCACATATATATTCTTGTTATACTTTTAATACTTTTTATAATTCCTTAGTCCGTAGTTAGCAGTTCGTTGTTAGTAATTCAATTTTAATGGTTCATATTTAAATGTTTAATAAACCCCCAACGAAATAAATAAAACCCCCAACGTATATGTATTGGTCGAGATTAATCTTGACCCACGGTACCGGTGTTGTCAAATGACGTGTTGCGTACATAAAGTACCGGTGTTGTCAAATGACGTGTTGCGTACAAACATGGGATCTTATGATTAATCTTCTCGTGTTGTTTACGGGTGATCCTGAACCATATAAAATTGAATTATGAGTACATATATATAAAATATCATGTTATCTTAAAAAGATGTGATTTATTTTAATTTTCTCCAATTAATCCCGAAGTTAAACTAGTCTTGGATAGCCAATTTTGTTTCGGTCATAGTTTCTTCGTTACAACTCCGTTTTCGTTGATTCAACTTGCCATCTCCTTGGATCGAGTTCCTCTTTAAGACTATGAACTGTAAATATCTTAGTTTGTATTCAAAATCACACGGCATAGGTGAAACTTTAGTGAAACTTATGAAGTTAAACCTTTTCCTTTATGTAGGCAACCTTAAATGATTATTTTTCTAAAAATACTTATACTTTGAATTAAATCATGAAATTTTTATGTGTTACCATATTCATAGTAAAAATCATTTTTCCAGAACATAAACCTTCAATTCAAAGTTTAAGATGGTTTTTAATTATCCAACCCAAAACAGCCCCCGGTTACACTCCGACGTCGTAAAAACAGTTTTTAAGGTGTTCTTTGAAAAACCATGTTATACCTTGTTAAATTAGCATATATTTAAGTTATATTACAGGTCTTGAAGTATTTTAAAAGTTAAGTTAGAAGGATCTATTTAGTTTGCAAACAAGTTTGAAAACATTCAAACTATGTTCTTGTTGTTAAAATTGTATACCACAAAATATGATAGCTATATATATATGAATCGAATAAGGTTATGAACATAGATACTACCTCAAGTTCCTTGGACAAGGTTTCTGTAAAAGAGGAGTAAGAACCTAGAACCAAAAGGGTGATGGAATTGGATGAAAGATTGGAAGTAAGTTTGTGTTCTTGGAAGGATTTCTTGAAGTGTTTTTGTAAGGTTTTCTTATGAGATTTAAGTGTTGTTTTTGAAGCTAAATGATGGAGAAAATGCTTGGAGATGATCAAGTATGAAGTTAAGAGTATTTTGAGAGAGAAATGGAAGTGTAAGTATGAGAAAATGGGGTGAAGAAATGGTGTGCATGCATAAAAACGTTTTTAGGTTATAAAGGAAAAAAAGATACCTAACTTTGTTTTCTTGCTAAATAATTCATGCTACTTGACAAATGGTTGGTTCCACATGTTTCTTAATCATTTAAGGCTGCTAAGGAGCAGATTTTTATTGGTATATACCAATAGTAAATACATCTAGAAGGTGCGTATGATACGAGTACATATACTCTAGATATACGTATAGAAATTTTGTGAAAAATGGAATGAGGATTCAAATATAGCTATCTTTTGTGAATACACTTATATGGTTTTATGTATTTAAGTTCTTAAAAGTGATTAAATTCATTACTTATACGATATATGTATAAACATTATAGGTCATAAGTATTTAAGTCAAATAACGTTGCGTATGGTTATCGTTTTGAAAACTTAAGTTAGTAGTTTCAAAATATACATATAACTTATTGTTATTAATACAAAATGAGATATTAAAACATTCTTAGATCATGTTAAATATGTATATATACATATATATGCACAAACGTATAATTATCATATGTTATATAGTTCGTGATATCATCGGTCAAACTAGACGGTCAAACGTTGTGTAAAACTCTTTTCAAAAACATAAATCTCAACAATTTGGATTGCTTATCATGTTGGTAAGGTTTAATTTATGTAAATATTAATCTTACAAGTATAGAATGATCGAAAAAGTGCGGGTCATTACAAATATATATATGTAAATCGATTGAGAGAGTTTAGAGAAAAATATTTTCAAGTTTCTATGAAATAATGAAACCTATTGAATTCTATTTATAATAGATTTTTGAATTATTAAAGTGAATTATTAAAGTATGAATTATTAAAGTGAATTATTAAAGTATGAATTATTAAAGTGAATTATTAAAGTATGAATTATTAAAGTGAATTATTAAAGTATGAATTATTAAAGTATGAATTATTAAAGTGAATTATTAAAGTTAAAGTAAAGTAAAAATAAAGTAAAGGTAAAGTTTATAGTAAAAGTATAAAATTATGTACGTATAATACGCGTATAAATATATATAATATTAATTTAAATTGTTATATATATTTAATAAAATAAAATATAAATATCGTTATCTTTATCATACTTGTTAAGTAATGAGTTGTCAAAAGTGGTTCTAGATATTTATAAAAGTTATATACGTTTTAATAATAAAGTTCTTTTTAAACTGAAAACGTTTTTGTACGTTTGAAACTAAATAGATCAATCGAGTCTTTATGAGATTCAATCTTCCACTATCCTTTGTCTAGTTCTCAATGATTGACAATTTGTTCTTATTTATAAATCACTTTACTATTTTCCGAATATTGTTAAAATGGAAAGATTTCTCAAATCAACGTGGGCCTTTTAACAGAGACTTGTAATCATAATTCAATATATCTGATAATTCAATCATTTGATCTTATCTTCTAATTCCATTGATAAACATTTTGAAACAGATACAATCATATAAAGTATTTAATCTAATATTTTGTTTACGTTTCAAGTTATAATATATATACACATATACATATATAATCATATTCGTTTAATGGTTCGTGAATCGTTGGAACTTGGTCGAGGTTGAATGAATGTATGAACATAGTTTAAAATTCTTGAAATTTAACTTAACAAATATTGCTTATCGTGTCGGAAACATATAAAGATTAAAGTTTAAATTTGGTTGGAAATTTCCGGTGTCGGAAACATATAAAGATTAAAGTTTAAATTTGGTTGGAAATTTCCGGGTTGTCACAAATTACTTGCGCCTTTTATTTATTTGTTGGTTACTTGGACTTGGGCTTTTATTACATGGACTAGTAAGCCCACCCTACACATTTAATGGACTAGTGAGCCCATGTTTTATGCTAGTATTACATTAAGAATAATCATGGGTTAATTAAGCTTAGTTAGGAGACAAATACTACAAGCATACAAGACCTTTCTCCCATGCAATTTAACTTATACCTCATTCTAGCTCTCACCATCCACCCATGCTTGAAAGTCACATTTTGACTTCCCTTTTTACCCATTAAACCGTTGGCATTCAAGGGCTTGGAGGGAGTTCACATTTTCATTTTTTTGATTACTTATTTGCTAGTTCACTTCATTTTTACACACACTCCATTCTTATACTTCATTTTACTCTCTTTTTCTCTCAAACTTGTAAGTACAAAACCTTATTTCTTCTTCTTTCTTCCTCTAAAAACTGAAACCATCTTCATCATTTACTTACTTCTAGTTTGTTGTTTGTTGTTCAAGATCAAACTCTATAGTTTGTATCTTCATGAATCTTGTTACTTCCATCTTTTGTTTGATGAGAAGTCAAGAACAAGGATCTAAGTTCCTATATCTTATGATTCTACACTTAAATGTTATGAGATTTAAAGTTCATGAGCTTTATAATCATACTTGTGTTCATGTTTGTAGACTTAAATCCTATGATCCAAACTTTGATTTGAATCTTCCTAAGTATGAAACAAACATGAACTTAATACTTGTAAATTTAGTTTATTTCTTCATTTTATGCACTTTAAATACGTGATCTATATATTGGTCAAGTATTTACTAGTTAATCTTGATCTCATTATTCTTGAAACTTTGTAAGTTCAAGAACATGGAAGTTTAACTTTCTAGTTACAACTTCATACACTTATGTTAGATCCAAGTTTCTATAGCTTATGGTCTTCAAATGTTGTTGTGAACAAGAGCTTATAAGCTTACATACATTTTACAAGATGAAAATATAAGTTTCATAACTTATGGTTTTGTTAAAGTAAAGATCCAAGTCTTATAACTTAGGATCTAACTTAAGAACACTAGATCTAGACTTTCTAGTCTAGGATCTTTAAGATCTAACTAAGATCTAAGTTCTACAACTTAAGATCTTGTTTATTTAGTTTACTTTCAAGTTTATAAGTTAATATTATTATTAGAACTATTGTATGTGTCGGATCTAAGATCTTGATGTAACTTTGGTTCATCAAACCTACTTACAACACTTAAATGAGTTGTGCTACTTATCTTATACATACACTAGTGTTATGATGGTCAAAACTTGGTAAATATGATGCAAACACATCAACGAGTTGTACACTTGAAGCTATAAGCATCAAGAATGAGAACCGTGATGAGCATCAAGCACCAAGAACCCACCGGAACACCTTATCTACTGTTTTCTGGGTCTGATCAGGTCATTTGTGTAGTGACCCGAACTTTTCCATGTTTATATATATTAATGGAGATTGATATTTACATGATTAAATGTTTCCAACATGTTAAGCAATCAAACTTGTTAAGACTTGATTAATTGAAATATGTTTCATATAGACAATTGACCACCCAAGTTGACCGGTGATTCACGAACGTTAAAACTTGTAAAAACTATATGATGACATATATATGGATATATATATAGTTAACATGATACTATGATAAGTAAACATATCATTAAGTATATTAACAATGAACTACATATGTAAAAACAAGACTACTAACTTAATGATTTTTAAACGAGACATATATGTAACGATTATCGTTGTAAAGACATTTAATGTATATATATATCATATTAAGAGATATTCATACATGATAATATCATGATAATATAATAATTTAAAATCTCATTTGATATTATAAACATTGGGTTAACAACATTTAACAAGATCGTTAACCTAAAAGTTTCAAAACAACACTTACATGTAACGACTAACGATGACTTAACGACTCAGTTAAAATGTATATACATGTAGTGTTTTAATATGTATTTATACACTTTTGAAAGACTTCAATACACTTATCAAAATACTTCTACTTAACAAAAATGATTACAATTACATCCTCGTTCAGTTTCATCAACAATTCTACTCGTATGCACCCGTATTCGTACTCGTACAATACACAGCTTTTAGATGTATGTACTATTGGTATATACACTCCAATGATCAGCTCTTAGCAGCCCATGTGAGTCACCTAACACATGTGGGAACCATAATTTGGCAACTAGCATGAAATATCTCATAAAATTACAAAAATATGAGTAATCATTCATGACTTATTTACATGAAAACAAAATTACATATCCTTTATATCTAATCCATACACCAACGACCAAAAACACCTACAAACACTTTCATTCTTCAATTTTCTTCATCTAATTGATCTCTCTCAAGTTCTATCTTCAAGTTCTAAGTGTTCTTCATATATTCTACAAGTTCTAGTTACATAAAATCAAGAATACTTTCAAGTTTGCTAGCTCACTTCCAATCTTGTAAGGTGATCATCCAACCTCAAGAAATCTTTGTTTCTTACAGTAGGTTATCATTCTAATACAAGGTAATAATCATATTCAAACTTTGGTTCAATTTCTATAACTATAACAATCTTATTTCAAGTGATGATCTTACTTGAACTTGTTTTCGTGTCATGATTCTGCTTCAAGAACTTCGAGCCATCCAAGGATCCGTTGAAGCTAGATCCATTTTTCTCTTTTCCAGTAGGTTTATCCAAGGAACTTAAGGTAGTAATGATGTTCATAACATCATTCGATTCATACATATAAAGCTATCTTATTCGAAGGTTTAAACTTGTAATCACTAGAACATAGTTTAGTTAATTCTAAACTTGTTCGCAAACAAAAGTTAATCCTTCTAACTTGACTTTTAAAATCAACTAAACACATGTTATATATCTATATGATATGCTAACTTAATGATTTAAAACCTGGAAACACGAAAAATACCGTAAAACCGGATTTACGCCGTCGTAGTAACACCGCGGGCTGTTTTGGGTTAGTTAATTAAAAACTATGATAAACTTTGATTTAAAAGTTGTTATTCTGAGAAAATGATTTTTATTATGAACATGAAACTATATCCAAAAATTATGGTTAAACTCAAAGTGAAAGTATGTTTTCTAAAATGGTCATCTAGACGTCGTTCTTTCGACTGAAATGACTACCTTTACAAAAACGACTTGTAACTTATTTTTCCGACTATAAACCTATACTTTTTCTGTTTAGATTCATAAAATAGAGTTCAATATGAAACCATAGCAATTTGATTCACTCAAAACGGATTTAAAATGAAGAAGTTATGGGTAAAACAAGATTGGATAATTTTTCTCATTTTAGCTACGTGAAAATTGGTAACAAATATATTCCAACCATAACTTAATCAACTTGTATTGTATATTATGTAATCTTGAGATACCATAGACACGTATACAATGTTTCGACCTATCATGTCGACACATCTATATATATTTCGGAACAACCATAGACACTCTATATGTGAATGTTGGAGTTAGCTATACAGGGTTGAGGTTGATTCCAAAATATGTATAGTTTGAGTTGTGATCAATACTGAGATACGTATACACTGGGTCGTGGATTGATTCAAGATAATACTTATCGATTTATTTCTGTATATCTAACTGTGGACAACTAGTTGTAGGTTACTAACGAGGACAGCTGACTTAATAAACTTAAAACATCAAAATATATTAGAAGTGTTGTAAATATATTTTGAACATACTTTGATATATATGTATATATTGTTATAGGTTCGTGAATCAACCAGTGGCCAAGTCTTACTTCCCGACGAAGTAAAAATCTGTGAAAGTGAGTTATAGTCCCACTTTTAAAATCTAATATTTTTGGGATGAGAATACATGCAGGTTTTATAAATGATTTACAAAATAGACATAAGTACGTGAAACTACATTCTATGGTTGAATTATCGAAATCGAATATGCCCCTTTTTATTAAGTCTGGTAATCTAAGAATTAGGGAACAGACACCCTAATTGACGCGAATCCTAAAGATAGATCTATTGGGCCTAACAAACCCCATCCAAAGTACCGGATGCTTTAGTACTTCGAAATTTATATCATATCCGAAGGGTGTCCCGGAATGATGGGGATATTCTTATATATATGCATCTTGTTAATGTCGATTACCAAGTGTTCACCATATGAATGATTTTTATCTCTATGTATGGGATGTGTATTGAAATATGAAATCTTGTGGTCTATTATTATGATTTGATATATATAGGTTAAACCTATAACTCACCAACATTTTTGTTGACGTTTTAAGCATGTTTATTCTCAGGTGATTATTAAGAGCTTCCGCTGTCGCATACTTAAATAAGGACGAGATTTGGAGTCCATGCTTGTATGATATTGTGTAAAAACTGCATTCAAGAAACTTATTTTGTTGTAACATATTTGTATTGTAAACCATTATGTAATGGTCGTGTGTAAACAGGATATTTTAGATTATCATTATTTGATAATCTAAGTAAAGCTTTTTAAACCTTTATTGATGAAATAAAGGTTATGGTTTGTTTTAAAATGAATGCAGTCTTTGAAAAACGTCTCATATAGAGGTCAAAACCTCGCAACGAAATCAATTAATATGGAACGTTTTTAATCCATAAGAACGGGACATTTCAGTTGGTATCCGAGCGTTGGTCTTAGAGAACCAGAATTTTGCATTAGTGTGTCTTATCGAGTTTGTTAGGATGCATTAGTGAGTCTGGACTTCGACCGTGTTTACTTGAAAAATGATTGCTTAACAAATTTTGTTGGAAACTATATATTTTTAACATGTGAATATTATGTGATATATTAATCTCTTAACGCGTTTGATATTATGTGATAGATGTCTACCTCTAGAACAAGTCCCATTGACTCACCTAATAATAATGAAGAGTCAAATGTAAATTGGAATGATTCGTGGACTGATTCACAAGTTCCCGAAGAGGAACCGGAAGAAGAGTCGGAACCAGAAGAAGAATCGGAACCGGAAGAAGAATCGAAACCGGATGAAGAAATAGAACCGGTGGGGGAAATAATAAAACGGTTAAGTAAAAGAAAATCCTCAACCAACCGACCAAGGTTAATTATGGTCAATGGTGTTTCCGCTAAGGAAGCAAAATATTGGGAGGATTACCAATTCTCCGATGAATCGGATTCTGACGAGAATTCCGATGATGTTATAGAAATTACCCCAACTGAATTTAAAAAGGCAAAAGAAAATAATAAGGGAAAGGGCATAAAAATAGAGAAATCTAATTCCAACCCCGATGAACTTTATATGTATCGTCAACCCCCGAAGTCCTTAAGTTGTAACAATGACCCGGGAACCTCTAAACCACCAGGTTTTTCTAAACCAATGTGGAAAATAACGGCTCGTATTAGGGGAACATCATATATCCCTAGAAACTTGGCAAAACGAACCAAAACCGAAGAAGAAGAAACAAGCGAGTCGGAATAAGATAGTTGTATTCGTGTGGTGTAATATATGTAATATAGTGTGCTTATGCTTTATGATATATGTAAAAATTGCTTGTTTTAATAAGTATTTTTTATTTATGAATCTAACTCTTGTCTATTTTACAGTATAAAAACACAAAATGGATAGACAACCCAATATTCTAAGAGACCTACCCGGAGACATGATTGATGAAATCTTGTCTAAAGTCGGTCAGAATTCTTCAGCACAACTATTTAAGGCGAGATCAGTTTGTAATACATTCGAAGAACGTTCCAAGAATGCCTTGGTTTATAAAAGGCTTTCGTTCGAAAGATGGGGGATATCACATTGGGAAATCTATAAGTTACGATGTGTTTACTTTGACGCATATATTGCGGGGAACCCAAATGCTATTTTACGCAATGGGTTAAGAAATTATTTTGACTCAATATATCCGAATATTGGACTTCGTGATTTAGAAAAAGCGGCTAACATGCAACATAAAGAAGCATGTTATGCTTACGGATTAGTAATGTTCGCCTCTCACCAAAGTGAGAACAAGAACATCGGCCTACAACTATTAAACAAAACGTTCCCACAAGTGACGGAATCGGTAATTGGGGTAAGAAATGAGGTTTTTAGATTGTTACGGGACTGTTGGACATTACGTAACCCTCGTCCCTTTGACGACGTTACAACACGCTGTCTTATCAACGGCCATAACGGTTATGTTCCACAAGACCAAGGATGGGAAGTAGTCCTAGTAAAACCAGAATGCATGACTTGTTTCTGGACGTATGAATTACGTGTCTTTATTGCCCTTGCTGAACGAGTTGTGTACTAGCTAGAATTATCTTCACAACTATCTTGTATCAAAGTAATTGTGTGCTATATTTCATGCTTTATGTAAAATAAGCGGTATTGTAAGTTTGTAAAATATTGTATAAAAGTTTGAACGCGAAATATTATTATAATCAGTTTTTCATATAGAATTGTAGTAGTTGAATTGTATATTAGCTACTAAGTATGAACTTAACGGGTAGGTACTACCCGAATTTAAACTTATAAAACGCTAATATGAAGAAAAAGCTTTTATAAATGAGTTCATATTATGCTACGAAATACTATTAACTACTCTTAATATTCTGTATGATTAACTTGTTCCATTTAACTATTTTGAAGGAAATGGCACCGACTACTCGACACACCGTGAATATGAATGAAGAGGAATTCCGTACTTTTCTAGCTTCAAACATAGCCGCAGTACAGGCTGCTCTACATACCAACAATAACCTTGGATCTAGCAGTACAGGAAATCGTGTAGGATGCACCTACAAAGAATTCACTGCCTGCAAACCTTTGGAATTTGATGGAACCGAAGGACCGATCGGATTGAAACGGTGGACCGAGAAGGTCGAATCGGTGTTTGCCATAAGTAAGTGTACTGAAGAGGACAAAGTGAAGTACGCTACGCATACCTTCATAGGTTCTACGTTAACATGGTGGAATACCTATCTAGAGCAAGTGGGACAAGACGATGCGTACGCACTACCGTGGTCAGCATTCAAGCACTTGATGAACGAGAAGTACCGTCCCAGAACCGATGTCAATAAGCTCAAGACATAACTTAGAGGGTTACGAACCCAAGGATTTGATATTACCACGTACGAAAGACGATTCACAGAATTGTGCTTATTGTGTCCGGGAGCATTCGAAGATGAGGAAGAGAAGATCGACGCGTTTGTGAAAGGATTACCGGAAAGAATCCAAGAAGATATAAGTTCACACGAGCCCGCCTCCATACAACAGGCATGTAGAATGGCTCACAAACTAGTGAACCAGATTGAAGAAAGAATTAAAGAACAGACTGCTGAAGAGGCCAATGTGAAGCAAGTCAAAAGAAAGTGGGAGGAAAATGGTGATAAGAATCACCAATACAACAACAACAGCAATCGCAACAATTATCCCAACAATCGCAACATCAATCGCAACTACAACAAACGGCCCAACAACAACAACAACAACAACAACAACAGCAACTACAACAATCATCCCAACAACAATAATAACCGCAACAACAACAACAATCAGAAGCAGCTATGCCAAAGGTGTGAAAAGTATCACTCGGGGTTCTGCACCAAATTTTGCAACAAGTGTAAAAGAAATGGTCATAGCGCGGCGAAGTGTGAGGTCTACGGACCAGGGGTTAATAGAACGAAAGGAACAAATGGTGTCGGAACGAGTAATGGAGGAGCAAGTAGTGTCGGAGCAAGCTATGCCAATGTAGTTTGTTATAAATGTGGAAAACCGGGCCACATTATTAGAAATTGCCCGAACCAGGAGAACCCAAATGGACAAGGCCGCAGAAGAGTTTTCAATATTAATGCGGCAGAGGCACAGGAAGACCCGGAGCTTGTTACGGGTACGTTTCTTATTGACAATAAATCTGCTTACGTTTTATTTGATTCGGGTGCGGATAGAAGCTATATGAGTAGAGATTTTTGTGCTAAATTAAGTTGCCCATTGACGCCTTTGGATAGTAAATTTTTACTCGAATTAGCAAATGGTAAATTAATTTCAGCAGATAATATATGTCGGAATCGAGAAATTAAACTGGTTAGCGAAACATTTAAGATTGATTTGATACCAGTAGATTTGGGGAGTTTTGATGTGATAATCGGTACGGACTGGTTGAAAGAAGTGAAAGCAGAGATCGTTTGTTACAAAAATGCAATTCGCATTATACGAGAAAAAGGAAAACCCTTAATGGTGTACGGAGAAAAGGGCAACACGAAGCTACATCTTATTAGTAATTTGAAGGCACAAAAACTAATAAGAAAAGGTTGCTATGCTGTTCTAGCACACGTCGAGAAAGTACAAACTGAAGAAAAGAGCATCAATGATGTTCCCATTGCAAAAGAATTTCCCGATGTATTTCCGAAAGAATTACCGGGATTACCCCCACATCGATCCGTTGAATTTCAAATAGATCTTGTACCAGGAGCTGCACCAATAGCTCGTGCTCCTTACAGACTCGCACCCAGCTAGATGAAAGAACTGCAAAGCCAATTACAAGAACTTTTAGAGCGTGGTTTCATTCGACCAAGCACATCACCGTGGGGAGCTCCTGTTTTGTTTGTCAAGAAGAAAGATGGTACATTCAGGTTGTGTATCGACTACCGAGAGTTGAACAAACTTACCATCAAGAACCGCTACCCACTACCGAGAATCGACGACTTATTTGATCAACTACAAGGCTCGACTGTTTATTCAAAGATTGACTTACGTTCCGGGTATCATCAAATGCGGGTGAAAGAAGATGATATTCCAAAGACTGCTTTCAGAACACGTTACGGTCATTACGAGTTTATGGTCATGACATTTGGTTTAACTAATGCACCAGCTGTGTTCATGGACCTTATGAACCGAGTGTGTGGACCATACCTTGACAAGTTTGTCATTGTTTTCATTGATGACATACTTATTTACTCAAAGAATGACCAAGAACACGGTGAACATTTGAGAAAGGTGTTAGAAGTATTGAGGAAGGAAGAATTGTACGCTAAATTTTCAAAGTGTGCATTTTGGTTGGAAGAAGTTCAATTCCTCGGTCACATAGTGAACAAAGAAGGTATTAAGGTGGATCCGGCAAAGATAGAAACTGTTGAAAAGTGGGAAACCCCGAAAACTCCGAAGCACATACGCCAATTTTTAGGACTAGCTGGTTACTATAGAAGGTTCATCCAAGACTTTTCCAGAATAGCAAAACCCTTGACTGCATTAACGCATAAAGGGAAGAAATTTGAATGGAATGATGAACAAGAGAAAGCGTTTCAGTTATTGAAGAAAAAGCTAACTACGGCACCTATATTGTCATTGCCTGAAGGGAATGATGATTTTGTGATTTATTGTGACGCATCAAAGCAAGGTCTCGGTTGTGTATTAATGCAACGAACGAAGGTGATTGCTTATGCGTCTAGACAATTGAAGATTCACGAACAAAATTATACGACGCATGATTTGGAATTAGGCGCGGTTGTTTTTGCATTAAAGACTTGGAGGCACTACTTATATGGGGTCAAAAGTATTATATATACCGACCACAAAAGTCTTCAACACATATTTAATCAGAAACAACTGAATATGAGGCAGCGTAGGTGGATTGAATTATTGAATGATTACGAATTTGAGATTCGTTACCACCCGGGGAAGGCAAATGTGGTAGCCGATGCCTTGAGCAGGAAGGATAGAGAACCCATTCGAGTAAAATCTATGAATATAATGATTCATAATAACCTTACTACTCAAATAAGGGAGGCGCAACAAGGAGTTTTAAAAGAGGGAAATTTAAAGGATGAAATACCCAAAGGATCGGAGAAGCATCTTAATATTCGGGAAGACGGAACCCGGTATAGGGCTGAAAGGATTTGGGTACCAAAATTTGGAGATATGAGAGAAATGGTACTTAGAGAAGCTCATAAAACCAGATACTCAATACATCCTGGAACGGGGAAGATGTACAAGGATCTCAAGAAACATTTTTGGTGGCCGGGTATGAAAGCCGATGTTGCTAAATACGTAGGAGAATGTTTGACATGTTCTAAGGTCAAAGCTGAGCATCAGAAACCATCAGGTCTACTTCAACAACCTGAAATCCCAGAATGGAAATGGGAAAATATTACCATGGATTTCATCACTAAATTGCCAAGGACTGCAAGTGGTTTTGATACTATTTGGGTAATAGTTGATCGTCTCACCAAATCAGCACACTTCCTGCCAATAAGAGAAGATGACAAGATGGAGAAGTTAGCACGACTGCATTTGAAGGAAGTCGTCTCCAGACATGGAATACCAATCTCTATTATCTCTGATAGGGATGGCAGATTTATTTCAAGATTCTGGCAGACATTACAGCAAGCATTAGGAACTCGTCTAGACATGAGTACTGCCTACCATCCACAAACTGATGGGCAGAGCGAAAGGACGATACAAACACTTGAAGACATGCTACGAGCATGTGTTATTGATTTCGGAAACAGTTGGGATCGACATCTACCGTTAGTAGAATTTTCCTACAACAACAGCTACCATTCAAGCATTGAGATGGCGCCGTTTGAAGCACTTTATGGTAGAAAGAGCGGGTCTCCGATTTGTTGGAGTGAAGTGGGGGATAGACAGATTACGGGTCCGGAGATTATACAAGAAACTACCGAGAAGATCATCCAAATTCAACAACGGTTGAAAACCGCCCAAAGTCGACAAAAGAGTTACGCTGACATTAAAAGAAAAGATATAGAATTTGAAATTGGAGAGATGGTCATGCTTAAAGTTGCACCTTGGAAAGGCGTTGTTCGATTTGGTAAACGAGGGAAATTAAATCCAAGGTATATTGGACCATTCAATATTATTGATCGTGTCGGACCAGTAGCTTACCGACTTGAGTTACCTCAACAACTCGCGGCTGTACATAACACTTTCCACGTCTCGAATTTGAAGAAATGTTTTGCTAAAGAAGATCTCACTATTCCGTTAGATGAAATCCAAATCAACGAAAAACTTCAATTCATCGAAGAACCCGTCGAAATAATGGATCGTGAGGTTAAAAGACTTAAGCAAAACAAGATACCAATTGTTAAGGTTCGATGGAATGCTCGTAGAGGACCCGAGTTCACTTGGGAGCGTGAAGATCAGATGAAGAAGAAATACCCGCATCTATTTCCAGAAGATTCGTCAACACCTTCAACAGCTTAAAATTTCGGGACGAAATTTATTTAACGGGTAGGTACTGTAGTGACCCGAACTTTTCCATGTTCATATATATTAATGGAGATTGATATTTACATGATTAAATGTTTCCAACATGTTAAGCAATCAAACTTGTTAAGACTTGATTAATTGAAATATGTTTCATATAGACAATTGACCACCCAAGTTGACCGGTGATTCACGAACGTTAAAACTTGTAAAAACTATATGATGACATATATATGGATATATATATATAGTTAACATGATACTATGATAAGTAAACATATCATTAAGTATATTAACAATGAACTACATATGTAAAAACAAGACTACTAACTTAATGATTTTTAAACGAGACATATATGTAACGATTATCGTTGTAAAGACATTTAATGTATATATATCATATTAAGAGATATTCATACATGATAATATCATGATAATATAATAATTTAAAATCTCATTTGATATTATAAACATTGGGTTAACAACATTTAACAAGATCGTTAACCTAAAAGTTTCAAAACAACACTTACATGTAACGACTAACGATGACTTAACGACTCAGTTAAAATGTATATACATGTAGTGTTTTAATATGTATTTATACACGTTTGAAAGACTTCAATACACTTATCAAAATACTTCTACTTAACAAAAATGCTTACAATTACATCCTCGTTCAGTTTCATCAACAATTCTACTCGTATGCACCCGTATTCGTACTCGTACAATACACAGCTTTTAGATGTATGTACTATTGGTATATACACTCCAATGATCAGCTCTTAGTAGCCCATGTGAGTCACCTAACACATGTGGGAACCATAATTTGGCAACTAGCATGAAATATCTCATAAAATTACAAAAATATGAGTAATCATTCATGACTTATTTACATGAAAACAAAATTACATATCCTTTATATCTAATCCATACACCAACTACCAAAAACACCTACAAACACTTTCATTCTTCAATTTTCTTCATCTAATTGATCTCTCTCAAGTTCTATCTTCAAGTTCTAAGTGTTCTTCATATATTCTACAAGTTCTAGTTACATAAAATCAAGAATACTTTCAAGTTTGCTAGCTCACTTCCAATCTTGTAAGGTGATCATCCAACCTCAAGAAATCTTTGTTTCTTACAGTAGGTTATCATTCTAATACAAGGTAATAATCATATTCAAACTTTGGTTCAATTTCTATAACTATAACATTCTTATTTCAAGTGATGATCTTACTTGAACTTGTTTTCGTGTCATGATTCTGCTTCAAGAACTTCGAGCCATGACGACCTCATTGTTAGTCATGACGACCTCTATCAAATTTCGGGGACGAAATTTCTTTAATGGGTAGGTACTGTGACGACCCGGAAATTTCCTACCAAATTTAAACTTTAATCTTTATATTATTCCGACACGATAAGCAAAGTTTGTTAAGTTAAATCTCAAGAATTTTAAACTGTGTTCATACATTCATTATAACCTCGACCAAATTCGGACGATTCACGAACCGTTATATATAAATAGATATGTATATGTATATATATATTATAACTTGAGAATATTAATAAAGTATTTAACGTATAATACTTTACACGAACGTATTTGTTTCAATATGATTTTCGACGAAAAAATATATATTAAATGATTGAATTATCAGAAACATTGAATTATGATTACAAGTCTCTGTTGAGAGGTCCACTATGATTTTAGAAAATCTATTCCTCTTAACGATATTCAGAATAATTTGTAAAGCTCTTTATAAATAAAAACAAAAAGTGTCATTTACGAAAGTTAGACAAAAGTTAGTGGAGAATTGGTTTCCATAATATTCTATTAATCTATTTTCAAATGTACAAAGACATTTAAGTTTAAAAAGAACTTTATTATTAAAGCGTATATAACTTTTATAAATATCTAGAATCACTTTTGACAACTCATTACTTAACTAGTATAATAAATATAACGATATTTATATTTTATTTCATTAAATATATATAACGATTTAAATTAATATTATATATATTTATACGCGTATTATACATACATAGTTTTTTATACTTTTACTATACTTTAACTTTACATTTACTTTACTTTTACTTTACTTTAACTTTAATAATTCACTTTAATAATTCATACTTTAATAATTCACTTTAATAATTCATACTTTAATAATTCACTTTAATAATTCATACTTTAATAATTCACTTTAATAATTCATACTTCAATAATTCACTTTAATAATTCATACTTTAATAATTCACTTTAATAATTCATACTTTAATAATTCACTTTAATAATTCATAATTTAATAATTCACTTTTAAAATTCAAAAATCTATTATAAATAGAATTCAATAGGTTTCATTATTTCAAAGAAACTTGAAAATATATTTCTCTAAACTCTCTCAATTGATTTATATATATATATATATATATATATATATATATATATATATATATATATATATATATATATATATATATATATATATATATATATATATATATATATATATATATATATATATATATATATATTTGCTCTGTATTATTTCAAGATATTATTAGTATACATAAAATATTACGACGGAGTGCTGTCCGAGTGATTTCAAAATAGTTTTTTTGAATGAGTCGAAGCTAAGGAAATTATGGGTTATAGCTATGGAGGTGATGGGTATGGTTCATGGGTATGCTCGTGAGGTCAATCTAGTGTTTATCATCTCCGTTGCGTCTACGTACTTTCCTGCAATATTGAATCTCAATATTGATACGTTCGTGAATCCGAGGCCAACCTTGCACTTATTAAATGACATTATATGTATTTTTACTACGAAATACAGTATTGTGAGTTTCATTTGCTCCCTTTTATATATATTTTTGGGACTGAGAATACATGCGCTGTTTTTATAAATATTTTACGAAATAAGCACAAGTACTAAAACTAATTCTACGTGGGTTTAAACCAGAAATATACCCTTAGCTTGGTAACATTAAACTACTTGTCTATGTACGGTAGGCACAAATCCTAAAGATAGATCTATTGGGCCAGACAAACCCCATCCTGACTATGGGATGATTTAGTACTTTGAGGTTATTTTAAACACACCTGATCTGGTGTACTTCAGAGGGTAAAACATGAACGTTAAGGCTTGTTACCTGGTGCCTACAACTTATAGAATACTTTTATACACTTGCGAGTGTACATATATTTATAAACAGAAATCTTGTGGTCTATTAATATATTGAAATGATTGTTATGATAAACCTGTGAACTCACCAACCTTTTGGTTGACACTTTAAAGCATTTTTATTCTCAGGTATTAAAGAAATCTTCCGCTGTGCATTAGCTCATTTTAAGGATATTACTTGGAGTCATTCATGACATATTTTGAAAGACGTTGCATTCGAGTCATTGAGTTCATCAAGATTATTATTAAGCCAATTATAGTTGGATGTATTATGAAATGGTGTGCATGCCGTCAACTTTCGTTGTAAAGAAAGTTTTTCTTTTAAAAACGAATGCAATGTTTGTAAAATGTATCATATAGAGGTCAAATACCTCGCGATGTAATCAACTATTGTGAATCGTTTATAATGTATATGAATGGGTCCTTTCATAACTTGACTTTTAAAATCAACTAAACACATTTTCTATATCTTTATGATATGCTAACTTAATGATTTAAAACCTGAAAACACGAAAAACACCGTAAAACCAGATATACGCCGTCGTAGTAACACCGCGGGCTGTTTTGGGTTAGTTAATTAAAAACTATGATAAACTTTGATGTAAAAGTTATTCTTCTGGGAAAATGATTTTTCTTATGAACATGAAACTATATTCAAAAATCAAGGTTAAACTCAAAATGGAAGTATGTTTTCCAAAATGGTCATCTAGACGTCGTTCTTTCGACTGAAATGACTACCTTTATAAAAATAACTTGTAACCTGTATTTTTGACTATAAACTTATACTTTTTTTGTTTAGATTCATAAACTTAAGTTCAATATGAAACCATAGCAACTTGAATCACTCAAAACGGATTTAAAACGAAGAAGTTATGGGTAAAACAAGATTGGATAATTTTTCTTGTTGTAGCTACGTGAAAATTGATAACAAATCTATATTAATCATATCCTAGCTAACTCATATTGTATTATACATGTATTCTAATATATTATGTAATCTTGGGATACCATAGACACGAATACAATGTTTTGACATATCATATCGACCCATCTATATATATATTTCAGAACAACCATAGACACTCTATATGCAGTAATGTTGGAGTTAGCTATACAGGGTTGAGGTTGATTCCAAAATATTATATATACTTTGAATTGTGATCTAGTCTGAGGCTTGTATACACGAGGTCGTGGATTGATTCGAGATAATATATATTGCTTTATTTCTGTACATCTAACTGTGGACAACTAGTTGTAGGTTACTAACGAGGACAGCTGACTTAATAAACTTAAAACATTAAAACGTATTAAAAATGTTATAAATATATTTTGAATATACTTTGATATATATGTACATATTTGTTATCGGTTCGTGAATCGACCAGTGGCCAAGTCTTACTTCCTGACGAAGTAAAAATCTGTGAAAGTGAGTTATAGTCCCACTTTTAGAATCTAATATTTTTGGGATGAGAATACATGCAGCTTTATAAATGTTTTACAAAATAGACACAAGTACATGAAACTACTTTCTATGGTTGAACGATCGAAGCCGAATATGCCCCTTTTACTTGGTAACCTAAGAATTAGTAAACCAGTTTCATGACTCGTCCTAATCCATCTGGAAGAATACATTACATTTGGTTACATCGCGAGGTACTTGACCTCTATATGATTC
Source organism: Rutidosis leptorrhynchoides (assembly GCF_046630445.1). Lineage (NCBI taxonomy): Eukaryota > Viridiplantae > Streptophyta > Magnoliopsida > Asterales > Asteraceae > Rutidosis > Rutidosis leptorrhynchoides. The sequence continues at coordinate 90,959,321 of NC_092341.1, read as the reverse complement.
ATTTTACAAACTTTGCATTCGTTTTTAAAAGACAAACTTCCATTACATCGAAAGTTGACAGCATGCATACCATTTCATAATATATCCAACTATAATTGACTTAATAATAATCTTGATGAACTCAATGGCTCGAATGCAACGTCTTTTAAAATATGTCATGAATGACTCCAAAATAATATCTCTAAGATGAGCAAATGCACAGCGGAAGATTTCTTTCGTACTTGAGAATAAACATGCTTTAAAGTGTCAACCAAAAGGTTGGTGAGTTCATTAGTTTATCATAATCGATAATTTTCATCATTTTTATAGACCACAAGATTTTCATTTCCATTTCTCATAAATATACGTCCCATGCATAGAGACAAAAATAATCATTCATATGGTGAACACTGGTAACCGACATTAACAAGATGCATATAAAAATATCCCCTATCATTCCGGGAAATCCTTCGGACATGATAAAAACAACATCGAAGTACTAAAGCATCCGCTACAACGGATGGGGTTCGTTAGGCCCAATAGATCTATCTTTAGGATTCGCATCAATTAGTAGATCGGTTTACTAATTCTTAGGTTACCAAGAAAAAGGGGCATATTCGGCTTCGATCATTCACCCATATAATGTAGTTTCAATTACTTGTGTCTATTTCGTAAAACACTTATAAAAATTGCGCATGTATTCTCAGCCCAAAAATATAAAGGGTAAAAAGGCAAATGAAACTCACCATACTGTATTTTGTAGTAAAAATACATATGACTATATTGAACAATGCAGTGTTGGCCTCGGATTCACGATCCTATATCATTCATATGTGTATTAAAACGTATTCTTGTAATCGATCAAATATTTATATCATTATTAGTGATAATTTTTATATTAATATTATATTTATATTTCATATATTCCTTTTATAAAATAAAATATTTTGTTATGTTATATGTGTTAAATATATATATTTATGTATTTCATTTGTTTATCAAAACAGTAGTTCTAATTATACTAAGTTAATATTAGTAATGATAAAAATAATGATAATAACATTAATAATATACTCATATTAATAATAATAGTTCTATTATTTATAAAATGATAATAATATTAATGTTTATGAAAGTACTAATAAATTGTATCATTTTTATAATAATGATAATATTCAAAAAATTAAGTTAGTAATAACAATAATTAATATATCCATCATCTTAATCATAATAATTAATAATAACAATAATGATACAATAATAATCATACCAATAATAATAATAGTGTTAATACTAATAACATTAATAAATGATAATAATTAGTAACATATTAATATTAGTAAGTAATAATAATAACGTAGCAATAACGATAATAACAATAATAATAATAACAATAATAATAATAATAATAATAATATGCTACCTCAAAAGAATAGGCTTTCAAAAGAAAATAAATGCCACGGCCTAGACTTGAACCCGAGACCTCTCGTTCCACGCAACCACACCCAACCGTCCCTCTGTTAATACTTTTTTGTGTTAACTTATATCCTAAAATATTTAACCTATATTTCTACTGTCTTCATAATACAACATCCACATATATCTTTATCATCATCATCATCATCATCATCATCATCATCATCATCTACCATTATCATATCATCATCTTAACATGTATCATCATGAATTCAATATCATCATCATCTTTATAACTTCATCACCGAAACCACCCTCCTCATTGTACGTTCTTCTTCTTCCTCGTTCACTTTCGTTATCTTCATCTTCACATGTCATCATCAATATACTCATACGTCATTATGCCATTTATCACCATCATTATTACACATCATGGAAAAAAATAAAGCATGATAGCTCTTGGCTTGATCGATTTAAACAGAAACTGAGAGAGTTTGCAATTTGTGGCCCATGATACCTCACGAGCCCAATATTAGCCCGATACAAAACAGATTGGCCCAATTTGAATCAATGGGTGAGTGTTGTAATATCGTCCAGCCCAACGGGAAGTAAAGTAGCCACAACATATAAGAATAAAGAGTTTTTGATTATATAAAGTCGTAAAAAAAATTACAAGTTGCAGCAGCCTTGTACGACTTTTCTATCATCTTCTTAATCGTTTCTTTTATTTCCACATACATCATCATATTCTTTTTAAACCCTCATCATCGTAGTTATTTTATTTGTTACCACAATGACAGGAACCCGGTGAAACTAACAGCTGCAATAGTATTTCTTTAAACGAACCCCTACAGTTGTGGTTTTGTGACTATAGAATAACAGTAAACGGAAACAAAATGGGTAACAACAGTAGTAACAAAGGATGGTGATGGCTGTGTTCGATATGGTGTGGGTTTCGAATAACATGATGATAATTGTTGAAGATGATGCTACTGTACATCATCATCTTTATCGCTATTGTTTCCGTACCTCATTATCTTTTATTCTTCGTTGTAGCAGTAAAAAAATGGAGCTGTAGCAGCCATCGAAAATAAACAGGAACATCAGCGTATAATGGTTGAGCTGCTACAGTAAGTGTGGTGTTGTAGAGGTGGCTCGATGGTGAAGTGGGTTTGATGAGTATGTTTAGAAAAAGTGAGAGAGAGGTAGAGAGAGAGAGTAATGGTGACGGGTTATTGTGGGACGAATCATTCAAACAGAAACCGTAACGAGTAGCATGGTGATTGTTCTTGGTGGTGGAACCTATGATGAAGGTGGAGGTCCGGTGATGCTCACGGTGGTTGGGTGATTGTAGGGTGGTAGTCTTGATCGTTGATGGAACAATGGAGAGTGTGGTTGATGTTTTGTCGAAGAAGAACAAGGAAACCGCAAGTGGTGTTGGTTGTGGTGGTCCTTGGTGGTTAGTGGTGGCGGTTAAAGTAGATGATGGTGAGGTGGGGGTGAGCTTGGGTGGCCGGAGGTGATGAAGAGGATGCCGGTGGTAGTTTGTGTATTCTCCATTTCAATCTAACTCTCTTGTTATATATATATTGAATTATATATAAAATAATAATTATAATATTAAATAATAATACCAAAGTTCACATGAATTGAAATGGACACAGTACGTAAACAGTTTAGCAGCATCATTATTGTCATATACTACCGACAGTTTATCCCGGATGGCCATATCGTGTCCATTGCTAAACAGTGAATGTATAAAAGTGTCCCTAAAAATCTCAAAATTTTATATTAAACATATTTAATTATTTCACTCATTACCTGTTTGAAACCTGATCAAAAAGGTTCAAAAATTATTTATTTTCTGTTCCGATTTATATGTACGGAGTACTAATATTTAAACTTAAAAAGGTAAAAATACTTTTAACAAATCTAAAATCTTCGTAATCTATTTAAAGTTCAACTTTTATTTTAATCCATCATAAACTTATATTAAATCTATATGAACGCTAACGAAATGTCAACCGAAAGTTACAGACATTTACCATTTAAGCTCAAAATTAATTATATTTAATATACACTATGTATATATATAAACAGTTTTAAATAAAAAAATTTACTACGCACATAAATATATATTAAATAATTAAATTAAATATTACAATATATATATACAAGAAATATACATATAAAATAATAGTTTTTATTACAATGTATTTTATTGTACATATTTATTTATAACAATAAATGTATATAATAGTTTATTAATGTTCATGTTATTATATATATTATACATATATTTATATATACACATATTTATATATATCCACATATTTACAAGCAGTGGTTCGTGAATCATCGGGAGCAGTCGAAGGTCAATTGAATATATGAACATTGTTTCAAAATTTTCTAGACTCAACATTACATACTTTGCTTATCATATCGAAATCTTATAAAGATTAAGTTTAAATTTAGTCGAAAATTCCAGGGTCGTCACAGTCAGTCTACTAATTGACGCGAATCCTAAAGATAGATCTATTGGGCCCAACAAACCCCATCCGTTGTAGCGGATGCTTTAGTACTTCGAGTTTTTATATCATGTTCGATGGATGTCCCGGAATGATGGGGATATTCTTATATGTATCTTGTTAATGTCGGTTACCAGGTGTTCACCATATGAATGATTTTTATCTCTACGTATGAGATGTATATTGAAATATGAAATCTTGTGGTCTATTATTACGATTTGATAAATATATAGGTTAAACCTATAACTCACCAACATTTTTGTTGACGTTTAAAGCATGTTTATTCTCAGGTGATTATTAAGAGCTTCTGCTGTTGCATGCTAATATATGGACAAGATTTGGAGTCAGCATGCTTGTATAATATTGTTTAAAACTGCATTCGAAATTTACTTTGTTGTAACATATTAATATTGTAAACCAATATGTATTGGTAGTGTGTAAGTATGATATTTTTAGATTATCATTTCTGATAATCTAGGTGGTGTCCTTTTAACCTTGTCGATAAAATAAAGGTTATGGTTTGTTTTAAAAATGAATGCAGTCTTTGAAAAACGTCTCATATAGAGGTCAAAACCTCGCAACGAAAGTAATTAATATGGAACGTTTATAATTAATATGAACGGGACATTTCAGTTGGTATCCGAGCGTTAGTCTTAGAGAACCATAAATTTGCATTAGTGTGTCTTATCGAGTTTGTTAGGATACTGATGTGTGCGAGGTGGGGTACGAAATACTATATATTTTTAATACGAAATACGTTTCAAATTACACAAGTTTTAATTATTTATTTACAGATCGGATATACCTAAACCTTGCTACAACACTATAGGCAGTGTACCTAATCGTAGAGTAGTATAGTTTTTGGTAAGTCCGGTTCGTTCCACAGGGAGACGACTTATTTTACACTATATTTTTAAACAATTATATTTGTACAAAATATATTATATATAGTAATAATATATAAAGGGGGTTTACCGTTTAATGACCGGTTTGTCAATTTTATATTTTAAGCGAAGAGTAAAGTAAATGACAATAATTAAAGTGCGTAAAATAAATAACAATAATTAAAATAACAAAAAAAAATAAAAGTACGAGGAAATATGAAATAAAATATATCATGCTTATTTAAACTTCCGTACTCATGATGTTTGACGTTTTAATTTTTATTTATTACCCTGGGTTAATTGTCCTTTGTCTTGGATTATTCGATAAGTCCATCTGGTTTTGTCCATAATAGTCCATCGGTCATAATTATAAAGTGCGAGGGTCTTCGCCAAATTAACCTTATACTCGAAGTCGAATATTCCAACTAATTGGGGATTTAAGCCGTAATAAGGTCTTAATACTTTGTTTAATGATTACACTAGGTTATCAACTGCGTGTAATCAAAAGTTTTAATACTTTATTAACAATTACACCAATTACCCTTGTATGTAATCCACCCCTATTTTAATGAGTCCATTGATTATTAATCCATTCCCCGTGTTCGGTCAAATGAACAATTATTAGTATTTATAAATATCCCGCCTACTGTACTCGATCAAGCGTATGTGGTTATATAAAACTACGTCAAATTGTAAATCTCTATATTAATCAAATATAAAGTCCATTAATAACCCATAGTCTCATTTCCACAAGTGTCATTCTTTTGTCCAAATCCCAATTATGGTCCAAAGCCAATAACCACATCTTAATATTTAGCCCAACATCATGATTACTTCAGCTCAAATAAGCATAATAATAACTTAAGCACGAGACATTAATTTAAAAAGGAGAACATAGCTTACATTAATTATTTATCGCGTAGTGTTACACGGACAGAACTTCGACTTTAAAACCCGTAAAATAACCGTTACAATACCCAAACTAATCTAATATAAAATTGAAATATATATATATATATATATATATATATATATATATATATATATATATATATATATATATATAGGGAGTATATATATTTTTTGGTATGTTCTCTCGGCTGAATTCGATGGCTTTTATAGGCCATTTCTGAAATAGACAGCTCCGCGAGTGCGGAGTTTTTACCATTTTCAGCTCCGCGAGTGCGGAGCTTCAGATTCCAGCTCACCAAATTTTGGATCCTAACTTTGTCGACATATTTATTATATATATATATATATATATATATATATATATATATATATATATATATATATATATATATATATATATATATATATATATATATATATATATATATATATATATATATATATATATATATAAATAATTTATATAATTATTTATATATTATATTTTATTCTTGTGCATAGTTGACTTGTAATTTTAGGTCCGTTGCGTCGCGCATTTACGCCCGGTTTATGTCCCGGTTCCGGATTTTCGAACGTACTTTCGTACGCGTAGATATCTTGTACTTTGCGTTTCGCGGCTTGTACTCTTGTAATTTTTAGACGTTTCTCATCAATAATTTGAACCACTTGAATTGTATCTTGTACATTTGAGTTTTTTGGACGTTTGCGTCTTCAAATCGTCGTTTTCTTCTTTTGTCTTCGTACTTGTTTATTTAAACGATTATTACATAAAAATAGAATAATAGTAACTAAAAGCTTTACATTTTGGAAGGATATTGATACTAAATATATGTTCATTTAGAGCACTATCAAATATCCCCACACTTGAACGTTGCTTGTCCTCAAGAAATACATAACTTGAAATTAAATCACACTTCACTTGAATCACTTTTTTTATTCTCACAGTTTATACAACAGTGATTTTAATACGGCAGTATAAACAATGATAGCAACGATGTGGTTTACAGTCCCACATGACTATAAAAATTTAGATCCTTTAATGAAATTGGATCTTTATGAAAACATTTGATCTTTTGAAAATTCATTCTAGCTTTTACCCTAGATAAGTTTTCTGATTTGACCCACCATCGATGTTGCAAAATATATTTGTGGATCAATATTTTGGCTAAAAACTTTTAGGTTCGTGTAATCCACTGCTATCCCTGTATCGAAAAGCACACATCCAGATTACTTGTTCTGTATATTACCTTTCGGCAAACTACCATCCAGTTGTAAAGGAAAGCGATGAACAAGAAACTGTTAAGGCAATGTCTAATGACATGCATTTGTTCATGGTCTAAAACGTGTCAGATGCAATTACTATCCTTTGTAGGAGCAATAGTAAAGATCACCCTATGATTTTTTCGGTCTGGCACAAGGTCCTGTCTCCGACCATGCTATGCAACCACCGTTCTTACGGTTGACACCCGATTTGGTTCAAGTGACCTAATGAATTCTGATGAATTCTTAGGATTTTACGTTCAATGGTAATGAACGCATTGAAAAGAGGTTTTCAGAAAACAAATCGGTTTGTAATTTTGATCAAAATATTTTCTCGTTCAAGCTCGAGTTTAGATATCATCGAATTCCATGAGTTTGTAATTCTCAATCTTTAAGGTCAATCTCAAGGATTGACTAATATCAGGCTTAAAAGCTGATTTTTAATCTTTTAGGAGATTATCCGTTCTGGGGTCTGATTCATTAGTCTTATCAAGCTAATTTGCACGGCGCCCTACCCATTTTACGAGACAGATCCTCTCATGGTTAGGATAAGTCTGACCACTTGGCGACCCTGTTTGATGCCGAGGTCCGTGGATTTCCTACTGATTTTAGTGATGACTTTTCTAGATTTTTCACCTAGCTACATTTCGTCAACCTACAACTTCTTGACCTAAATCAAGAAGCGCGTGTCTTTTTAGGAAGACTTTACTTCCTTTTAATGATGGAATTGATTCATCGTGTAGATCCCTCTCTCTTTCAAATATATTACAGTAAACCGGGTAAAACAGTTAATTTAGTCCAAAACAAAAGCACCTGCAATAAATTTTTACAGAAACATGTGATAGATAGTTTTTAATTGAATAACTTGGTACATTCTCCCCACACTTGGCTTTTTTCATGCATCTTTTTATATCTTAATAAATAAATTCAAGCGTTTTAGTTGTTTCTCAATTTATGTCCTTTTCGAGGTAACGATAATTTCGGCATTAACACCTAGTTTTATCGTTCATAAATATATATAAACATGATTTTGAATTCATTTAGTTGAAAATTTTTCAAATTTTCATAAAATTTAGAAAATAAACCAAGTACAAACCCGAGAGAATTTATAACCCTTCCCCACACTTGAGATCATGCAATGCCCTCATTTGCATGAAATCAGACTATAATTATAAATTCATGAGGGTGATTAGTGTAGAAAAGTGATTAAGAATACCCAGTTTGTAATTTCAAAGCTCGTCGAATGATAGATGCTGCACCTCATCGTTCATTCCTTCTTATTTTATCACACATGTTTTTCTTCAAAAACGGCTGCTTTTCTGAACTGTTTACTAATATTTGAAAATGCGTCTTTTACCCTTACTCATTATGCTTGTTTATTAACGAGTTATGCACTAACCCGAACCCTAATTTAACGTTAAGTGGGGTTAAACTTCCCCACACTTAGCTGACGACATGTGAAGTCGGTAGAATAAGTTCCACGAATTAGAATAGTGAGCCAGTTATTTACATCTCGGGTGGTGTATAATATATCAATGGATTTAAAGTTTAGACCCATCCGATCGTCACTAAATATTTCTTTTTTAAGTGTAGCTTTTAGTAAATGGATATGTCTCTTTTCTGGTTCTTGGTCAAATGGATTGATATACACCGACATACATATTTCTTTAGGGTGGAAAATTCCTAACATTTCCTTCCGTTCATTCTCGGAATCAAAGTTTTCACCTCTATTACCCAATTGGGTGAAATTCGAGGTGTCACTATCTATTACAGCTCGTAGTTCATCTTCGGTAGATGACTCGTCTAGCGAGAATATTGGGTTGGAAGGTTGTGGCTGGATCGAAGCAAATTCTTCTTCATTAACGGACCTTATCGGTTCCACTACTTTGGTCTCAGGGGTAAAATTTTCAACGTTATCGTTTTCCCAAGAGTACCAATTTGTCACCCTTACTTCTTCTTCATCCATTGATGGATCGATGATTTTGTCGGTAGAGGCTAATGTGTCGATATGTTGTGAAATTGTTAAGACTGAATAAAAAGTATCATCGGGATAGTTGGTGATTTCGGAGCTCTCGAATTCAACAAAATTCGATGATATGAGATTTTCTTGCACAATACTCCTCAGATCAATAGGTTTGTAATCTGATAGAGTTTCAGCTTGCCCATTTACAAACTCTCTCATTTGTTCATTTTGAGCATCAAGTTCTTCGAGTTTGATTTTCATATAATCTAAAGAATTTTTAGACACATAATTTTCCTCGTCCTCTGGTTGTTGAGTTTGGATATATTCTTAGGAATAATCCCAATTTGAATTGTATTCTTCATAATCATTCTATTCAGGTTCCATGGGTGCGTAATTTTCCATAGGAACATAATAATAACATTCTCATGTTGAATGATAATCTTCACAGATTTCACAACCAGTTATTGTTTCGTCATTCGTGATCCAAGATTGACCGAACGAATTTTTATCAACACCCGTTTAAGAGTATTGATTTCGTATGTCATAAAGAGTTTCTAACATATTCTCGAGGTTTTCCATACTACACTTATTACTAAATTTTAGCTACAATGTGGTGCATTTATTAATTATCCTATTAGTTATAAAATAAAATAAAAAAATTATATAAGTTATCAAATTAATAGACTTTTTTGATTTTGCCCACGTTTCGAATAGCCAATAGATGCAGCAGGTAGCCAGGACCCTTTAAATCGGAAGCCCACAACTCGCCACTAACAAATCCAACTATTACTACGAATCAGAAAATTTGGATATCTATCAATTTAACTGCTTAAAATAATTTTTCGTTTTGAAATTTTAGAGAAGAAATAGAAAAAATTCTAAGTCCTAAAAACTAGAGCGGCGAGAAATAAGAAAGAAAAAGAGCGCGTCGAAAAACGTCGAAAAATAAAAGGTCAAAAAATAAAAATAAGAAAATAAAGCGTCGAAACTTAGTATTCTAAAAACTAAATATTAAAAGTTATGTCTAAAGGTATTAAAGCTTAAAAGAAATTCTATATCCAAAACGTCAATAACTTAAAAAGTACTGAAATTTTAAAATGGCGTCGCAAAATTCTAAAGCACCTAAATCTTAGTCTAAAGAAAAGGCACTTAAGGGATTTTACGGCAAAGTCTTAAAAGCTAAAAATAAAGTAACTACTGCAAAATACTAGTCTTAAAACTAATTACGAACTATAAATATAAAAATTACGAATTAAGCGATATAAATATACAATTTATAAAAAGAAACTAAAAATGATAAAATTACAATTTTTATAAAAATATTATTTTTATATTATTATTATATAAAAATATTAATCTATAGATTTAATAATAATATTAAAACTTAATATTACTAATTATATATTAAAACTAGAAAATTAAATAAACAAACTCTAATTAATAAAAATAATTTAATTAAACCCTAAAAATTAAATAATAAATAAAAATTTAACCTAAATTCGTAATTAACGCAGCTAGGGTTGACCTATGAGACGACTCCGTGAGTGCGGTCTGCTGGTGCCAGAAAAGCTCCGCGACTGCGGAGTTAACTGTGCAGGCTCAAACTGGTTCGACAGGTTCAGTTTTTTTATTATTATTTTTGTAACTTTTATATTGTTTTTCTAAAAATTATATATAAATATATTTATAAAAATATAAATTAAAAATATAGCATTTCACTGAGTCCCCGGCAGCGGCGCCAAAAACTTGATGTGTGCGAGGTGGGGTACGAAATACTATATATTTTTAATACGAAATACGTTACAAATTACACAAGTTTTAATTATTTATTTACATATAGGATATACCTAAACCTTGCTACAACACTATAGGCAGTGTACCTAATCGTAGAGTAGTATATTTTTTAGTAAGTCCGGTTCGTTCCACAGGGAGACAACTTATTTTACACTATATTTTTAAACAATTATATTTGTACAAAATATATTATATATAGTAATAATATATAAAAGGGGGTTTACCGTTTAATGACCGGCTTGTCGATTTTATATTTTAAGCGAAGAGTAAAGTAAATGACAATAATTAAAGTGCGTAAAATAAATAACAATAATTAAAATAACAAAAAAAATAAAAGTACGAGGAAATATGAAATAAAATATATTATGCTTATTTAAACTTCCGTACTCATGATGTTTGACATTTTGATTTTTATTTATTACCCTGGGTTAATTGTCTTTTGTCCTGGATTATTCGATAAGTCCATCTGGTTTTGTCCATAATAGTCCATCGGTCATAATTATAAAGTGCGAGGGTCTTCGCCAAATTAACCTTATACCCGAAGTCAAATATTCCAACTAATTGGGGATTTAAACTGTAATAAGGTCTTAATACTTTGTTTAATGATTACACCAGGTTATCGACTGCGTGTAATCTACGGTTTTAATACTTTATTAACAATTACACCAATTACCCTTGTATGTAATCCACCCCTGTTTTAATGAGTCCATTGATTATTAATCCATTCCACGTGTCCGGTCAAATGAACAATTATTAGTATTTATAAATATCCCGCCTACCGTACCCGATCAAGCGTATGTGGTTATATATAACTACGTCAAATTGTAAATCTCTATATTAATCAAATATAAAGTCCATTAATAACCCATAGTCTCATTTCCACAAGTGTCGTTCTTTTGTAAAAACCCCAATTATGGTCCAAAGCCCAATAACCCCATCTTAATATTTAGCCCAACATCATGATTACTTCGGTTCAAATAAGCATAATAATAACTTAAGAACGAGACATTAATTTAAAAAGGAGAACATAGCTTACATTGATTATTTATCGCGTAGTGTTACACGGACAGAACTTCGACTTCAAAACCGGTAAAATAACCGTTACAATACCCAAACTAATCTAATATAAAACTAATATATATATATATATATATATATATATTATATTAAACAGAGGGAGTATATATATTTTTTGGTGTGTTCTCTCGGCTGAATTCGATGTCTTTTATAGGCCATTTCTGAAACAGACAGCTCCGTGAGTGCGGAGTTTTCCCCTTTACAGCTCCGCGAGTGCGGAGATTCAGATTCCAGCTCACCAAATTTTGAATCCTAGCTTTGTCGACATATTTATTATATATATATAATATATAAATAATTTATATAATTATTTATATATTATATTTTATTCTTGTGCATAGTTGACTTATAATTTTAGGTCCGTTGCGTCGCGCATTTACGCCCGGTTTATGTCCCGGTTCCGGATTTTCGAACGTCCTTTCGAACGCGTAGATATCTTGTACTTTGCGTTTCGCGGCTTGTACTCTTGTAGACGTTTCTCATCAATAATTTGAACCACTTGAATTGTATCTTGTACATTTGAGCTTTTTGGACGTTTGCGTCTTCAAATCGTCGTTTTCTTCTTTTGTCTTCGCACTTATTTATTTAAACGATTATTACATAAAAATAGAACAATAGTAACTAAAAGATTTACATTTTGAAAGGATATTGATACTAAATATATGTTCATTTAGAGCACTATCAGGTACATTAGTGAATCTGGACTTCGACCGTGTTTTCTTTAAAAATGATTGCTTAACACTTTTTTTGAAAACTATATATTATTAACATGTAAATATTATGTGATATATTAACCTCTTAATGTGTTTTATACTGTGTGATAGATGTCTACCACTAGTACAAATCCCATCAACTCACCTAATAATAATGAAGAGTCGAATATACTTTGGGAAGATTCACAAATTCCCGAATAGGAACCGGAAGAGGAGGAACCGGAAGAGGAGGAACCGGAAGAGGAGGAACCGGAAGAAGAGGAACCAGAAGAGGAGGAACCAGAAGAAGAAGAGGTTCCGGAGGAAGAAATATTGATACCTACAGTAAATCGATTAAATAAATGAAAATCCTCAACCAACGGACCAAAGTTAAAAATGGTCAATGGTGTTTCCGCCAAGGAAGCAAAATATTGGGAAGATTACCAATTTTTCGATGAATCGGATCCCGATGAGGATTCCGATGATGTTATAGAAATTACCTCGACCCAATTTAATAAAGCAAAAGAAAATAATAAGGGAAAAGGTATAAAAATAGAGAAACCTGATTCCAACCCCGATGAACTTTATATGTATCGGCAACGTTCGTATTTCCTAAATTGTAACAATAACCCGGGAACCTCTAAACCACCAGGTTTTTCTAGACCATTGTGGAAAACGACGGCTCGTATTAGAGGAACACCTTATATCCCTAGAAAATTAGGAAAACGAACCAAGTTCGAAGAAGAAGAAACCAGTGATACAGATTAGAGGGTTGTAATCATGTTGTGTATTATATGTATTGTAGTGTGCTTGTACTTTTATGTTCTATGTAAAAATTACTTGTATTGTTTGTTATTTATCTTTTACGAATCTAATTCTTGTATATTTTACAATATAAAAACAAAATGGACGTTAAGGGTAGACAACCGAATATTTTAGAAGACCTACCAGAGGATATGATTAAGGAAATCTTGTCTAGAGTCGGTCAGAATTCATCAGCACATTTAGTTATGGCGAAATTAACTTGTCAAACATTTGAAAGACTTTCTAGAAATGCCTTAGTTTATAAAAGGCTTTCCTTTGATAGGTGAGGTATATCACATTGGGGAGACCGTAAGTTACGCCATGTTTTCTTTAAAGCGTTAAATGCGGGGAACCCAAATGCAATTTTACGCTACCGGTTAAGAACCTATTTTGACTCAACATATCCCAACATAGGATTTCGTGAGTTAGAAAGAGCTTCTAACATGCAACATAAAGAAGCATGTTATACTTACGGGTTAGTAATATTCGCTTCTTACTAAAGTGAGAAAAAGAACATCGGATTACAACTTTTAAATAAAACCTTCCCACAAGTGACGGATTCAGTAGTTGGGGTGAGAAACAAGGTTTTTAGATTATTACGGGGCTGTTGGACATTACGAAATCCTCGTCCTTTTGGACATTACAACATGCTACCTAGCCAATGGTCATAACAGTTACTTTCCACAGGACCAAGGATGGGAATTCGTCTTAGTAAAACCAGAATGCATGCCTTGTTTTTGGACTTATGAATTATGTGTCTTTATTTCTTTTGCTGAACAACTTACGTATTAACTAGAAATGCATTTATAGCTGCCGAGTAGCAATGTTATTATGTGCTATATTTCATCCTATATGTATAATAGCGGTATTGTAAGTTTGTAATATTTTGTATGAAGTTTGAACGCGAAATATTATTGTAATAAGTTTTTCATAAAGAAGCGTAGTAGTTGAGTTGTATAGTAGCTAGTAAGTATGAACTTAACGGGTAGGTACTACCCGAATTAATACTATAAAAATGCTAAAATGAAGAAAAACTTTTATAAATAAGTTCATATAATGCTACGAAATACTATTGACTACTCTTAAATTCTATATGATTAACTCAATTCTTTTGGCTATTTTTGAAGGAAATGGCACCGGCGACTCGTCAGAACTTGAACATGAGTGAGGAAGACTTCCGTGTTTTCCTTGCTGCTAACATAGCCGCAGTACAGGCTGCGATGCAAAATAATAATAACTCTGGATCTAGCAGTGGAACTAATTCTGCAAGAAATCGTGTAGGATGCTCCTACAAAGAATTCACTGCCTGCAAACCTTTGGAATTTGATGGAACCGAAGGACCAATTGGATTGAAACGGTGGACCGAGAAGGTCGAATCGGTGTTTGCCATAAGTAAGTGTACTGAAGAGGAAAAAGTTAAGTATGCTACGCATACCTTCACAGGTACGGCGTTAACATGGTGGAATACCTATCTTAAGCAGGTAGGACAAGATGCTGCTTACGCACTACCATGGTCAGCATTCAAGCAATTGATGAACGAGCAGTACCGTCCCAGAAACGAGGTCAATAAGCTCAAGGTAGAGCTTAAAGGACTACGAACTCAAGGTTTTGATATCACCACGTATGAAGGACGATTCACAGAATTGTGCCTATTGTGTCCCAGAACGTTCGAAGACGAAGAAGAGAAGATCGACGCATTTGTAAAAGGGTTACCAGAAAGAATTTAAGAAGATGTGAGCTCACACGAACCCGCCTCCATACAAAAGGCAAGTCGAATGGCTCACAAATTAGTGAACCAGATCGAAGGAAGGATTAAAGAGCAGGCGACCGAAGAGGCTAACATGAAACAAGTCAAGAGAAAGTGGGAAGAAACCAATGACAAGAGTCACCAATACAACAACAACAATCACAACCACAATCGCAATAACTATCCCAATAACCGCAACATCAATCGCAACAACAACTTCAACAAACGTCCCAACAACAACTACAATAACTGTCCCAACAACAATAACAATAACAACAACAGCAACAATAACAATCCCAACAACAATCTCAATAACAACAATGACACCAAAAACCAAAAACAGCCATGCCAAAGATGTGAAGAGCATCACCTGGGGTTCTGCACGACATTTTGCAACAAGTGTAAAAGAAATGGTCATAGCGCGAAGAATTGCGAAATCTACGGACCAATGCATAACAGAACTAAAAGAACAAACAATGTCAGAACAAATAACACCGCCATAGTTTGTTTTGGATGTGGAAAACCGGGCCACTTTAGTAGAAATTGCCCGAATCAGGGGAATACTAATGGGCAGGGTTGCTGAAGAGTTTTCAATATTAATACGACAGAAGCGCAGGAAGACCCGAAGCTTGTTACGGGTACGTTTCTCATTGACAATAAATCTGCTTATGTTTTATTTGATTCGGGTACGGATAGAAGCTATATGAGTAGAGATTTTTGTGCTAAACTAAGTTGCTCACCGACGCCCTTGGATAATAAATTTTTACTCTAATTAGCAAACGGTAAATTAATTACAGCAGATAATATATGTCTGAATCGAGAAATTAAACTGGTTAGCGAAACATTTAAGATTGACTTGATACCAGCAGAGTTAGGGAGTTTTGATGTGATAATCGGTATGGACTGGTTGAAAGAAGTGAAAGCAGAGATCGTTTGTTACAAAAATGCAATTTGCATTATACGAGAAAAAGGAAAACCCTTAATGGTGTACGGAGAAAAGAGCAACGCGAAGTTAAATCTTTTTAGTAACCTGAAGGCACAAAAACTAATAAAAAAAGGTTGCTATGTTGTGCTAGAACACGTTGAGAAAGTCAATTCCGAAGAAAAGAACATCAATGATGTTCCCATCGCAAAAGAATTTTCCGATGTATTTCCGAAAGAATTACCGGGACTACCTCCACACCGATCCGTTGAATTTCAAATAGAGCTTGTACCAGGAGCTGCACCAATAGCTCGTGCTCCATACAGACTCGAACCTAGCGAAATGAAGGAACTTTAGAGCCAATTACAAGAACTTTTAGAGCGTGGTTTCATTCAACCAAGCACATCACCGTGGGGAGCTCCTGTTTTGTTTATCAAGAAGAAGGATGGTACATTTAGGTTATGTATCGACTACCGAGAGTTGAACAAACTTACCATCAAGAACCGCTACCCACTACCGAGAATCGACGACTTATTTGATCAAATACAAGGCTCGTCGGTTTATTCGAAGATTGATTTACGTTCTGGGTATCATCAAATGCGGGTGAATTAGGATGATATTCCAAAGACGGCTTTTAGGACGCATTACGATCATTACGAGTTTATGGTTATGCCATTTGGATTGACGAACGCACCAGCTGTGTTCATGGACCTCATGAACCGAGTGTGTGGGCCATATCTTGACAAGTTTGTCATTGTTTTCATCGATGACATACTTATTTACTCGAAGAATGATCAAGAGCACGAAGAACATTTAAGAAAAGTGCTAGAGTTGCTGAGAAAAGGAAAACTGTACGCTAAGTTTTCAAAGTGTGCATTTTGGTTGGAAGAAGTTCAATTTCTCGGTTACATAGTGAACAAAGAAGGTATTCAGGTGGATCCAGCAAAGATTGAAACCGTTGACAAATGGGAAACCCCGAAAACTCCGAAGCATATACGCCAATTTTTAGGACTAGCTGGTTACTACAGAAGGTTCATCCAAGATTTTTCCAGAATAGCAAAACCCTTGACTGCATTAACGCATAAAGGGAGGAAATTTAAATGGAAGGATGAACAAGAGAAAGCGTTTCAATTGTTAAAGAAAAAGTTAACTATGGCACCTATATTGTCATTACCTGAAGGGAATGATGATTTTGTGATATATTGTGATGCTTCAAAGCAAGGTCTCGGTTGTGTATTAATGCAACGAACGAAGGTAATTGCTTATGCTTCTAGACAATTGAAGATTTACGAGTAGAATTATACGACGCATGATTTGGAATTAGGCGCGGTTGTTTTTGCATTAAAGACTTAGAGGCACTACTTATATGGGGTCAAAAGTATTATATATACCGACCACAAAAGTCTTCAACACATATTTAATCAGAAACAACTGAACATGAGGCAGCGCAGGTGGATTGAATTGTTAAATTATTACGACTTTGAGATTCGTTACCACCCGGGGAAGGCAAATGTGGTAGCCGACGCTTTGAGCAGAAAGGACAAAGAACCCATTCGAGTAAAAGCTATGAATATAATAATTCACAATAACCTGACTACTCAAATAAAGGAGGCGCAACAAGGAGTTTTAAAAGAGGGAAATTTAAAGGATGAAATACCCAAAGGATCGGAGAAACATCTTAATATTCGGGACGTATAGGGCTGAAAGAATTTGGGTACCAAAATTTGGAGATATGAGAGAAATGGTACTTAGAGAATCTCATAAAACCAGATACTCAATACATCATGGAACGAGGAAGATGTACAAGGATCTCAAGAAACATTTTTGGTGGCCGGGTATGAAAGCTGATGTTGCTAAATATGTAGGAGAATGTTTGACGTGTTCTAAGGTCAAAGTGGAGCATCATAAACTATCAGGTCTACTTCAACAACCTGAAATCCCGGAATGGAAATGGGAAAACATTACCATGGATTTCATCACTAAATTGCCAAGGACTGCAAGTGGTTTTGATATTATTTGTGTAATAGTTGATCGTCTCACCAAATCAGCACACTTCCTACCAATAAGAGAAGATGACAAGATGGAGAAGTTAGCACGATTGTATTTGAAGGAAGTCGTCTCCATACATGGAATACCAATCTCTATTATCTCTGATAGGGATGAAAGATTTATTTCAAGATTCTGGCAGACATTACAGCAAGCATTAGGAACTCGTCTAGACATGAGTACTGCTTATCATCCACAAACTGATGGGTAGAGCGAAAGGATGATACAAATGCTTGAAGACATGCTACGAGCATGTGTTATTGATTTCGGAAACAGTTGGGATCGACATCTTCCGTTAGCAGAATTTTCCTACAACAATAGCTTCCATTCAAGCATTGAGATGGCGTCGTTTGAAGCACTCTATGGTAGAAAGTGCAGATCTCCGATTTGTTGGAGTGAAGTGGGGGATAGACAGATTACGGGTCCGGAGATAATACAAGAAACTACCGAGAAGATCATCCAAATTCAACAACGGTTGAAAACCGCCCAAAGTAGACAAAAGAGCTACGCTGACATTAAAAGAAAAGATATAGAATTTGAAATTTGAGAGATGGTCATGCTTAAAGTTGCACCTTAGAAAGGCGTTGTTCGATTTGGTAAACGAGGGAAATTAAACCCAAGGTATATTGGACCATTCAAGGTTATTGATAGCGTCGGACCAGTAGCTTACCGACTTGAGTTACCTCAATAACTCGCGGCAGTACCCAACACTTTCCACGTCTCGAATTTGAAAAAATGTTTTGCTAAAGAAGATCTCACTATTCTGTTAGACGAAATCCAAATCAACGAAAAACTTCAATTCATCGAAGAACCCGTCGAAATAATGGATTGTGAGGTTAAAAGACTTAAGCAAAACAAGATACCAATTGTTAAGGTTCGATGGAATGCTCGTAGAGGACCTGAGTTCACCTGGGAACGAGAAGATCAGATGAAGAAGAAATACCCACACTTATTTCCAGAAGATACGTCAACACCTCCAACTGCTTAAAATTTCGGGACGAAATTTATTTAACGGGTAGGTACTGTAGTGACCCGAACTTTTCCCAAGTTTATATATATTAATTGAATTTGATAATTACATGATTAAGTGTTTCCAACATGTTTAGCAATCAAACTTGTTAAGACGTGATTAATTGAAATAGGTTTCATATAGACAATTGACCACCCAAGTTGACCGGTGATTCACGAACGTTAAAAATTGTAAAAACTATATGATGACATATATATGGTTATATATAGTTAACATGATATTATGATAAGTAAGTATCTCATTAGGTATTTTAACAATGAGTTATATACATAAAAATGAGACTATTGATTTAAGAAACTCGAAAACGATATATATAACGATTATCGTTATAACAACGTCTTACTAAATACATGAATCATAATAAGATATTGATAAACTATGTTTAATCATGATAAATGATAAGTAAAAATGTCATTAAGTATATTAACAATGAACTACATATGTAAAAGCAGGACTACTAACTTAATGATTTCGAAACGAGACATATATGTAACGATTTTCGTTGTAACAATATTTAACTGTATATATATCATATTAAGATATATTAATACATCATATTATCATGATAATATAATAACTTAACATTTCATTTGATATAATAAACAATGGGTTAACAACATTTAACAAGATCGTTAACCTAAAGGTTTCAAAACAACACTTACATGTAACGACTAACGATGACTTAACGACTCAGTTAAAATGTATATACATGTAGTGTTTTAATATGTATTCATACACTTTTGAAAGACTTCAAGACACTTATCAAAGTACTTCTACTTAACAAAAATTCTTACAATTACATCCTCATTCATTTTCATCCACAATTCTACTCATATGCACTAGTATTTATACTCATACAATACACAGCTTCTAAATGTATTTACTATTGGTATATACACTCCAATGATCAGCTCTTAGCAGCCCATGTGAGTCACCTAACCATTTGAGAACCATCATTTAACTTCTAGCATGAAATATCTCACAAAATTACAAACTAATGGAGCCTATATGGAGAGACTAAGTTCACGTGAATGAGGGAGCTCACAAACACATTCACTTTACAATTTTATTGAATCAAATTACTCTCTCTCAAGTGTTCTTACTTTGTTCTAAGTGTTCTTCATCATCTTCAACAAAATCTAGCTCAATCTAGTTCATAAATCCATACATAAAGCAAGTTATAAATCAACTACTCAAGAACACACCAACAACACTTCCAAGTTTGCTAGCTTACTTCCAATCTTGCAAATCCACTTTGAGTGATCATCCAACCTCAAGAAATCTTTCTTATTTACAGTAAGATATCTTTTTAATATAAGGTAATACTCATATTCAAACTTTGATTCAATTTCTATAACTTTAACAATCTTATTTCGAGTGGAAATCTTACTTGAACTTGTTTTCGTGTCATGATTTTACTTCAAGAACTTTCAAGCCATCCAAGGATCCTTTGAAGATAGATCTATTTTTCTCATTTCCAGTAGGTTTATCCATAAAACCTGAGGTAGTAATGATGTTCATAAAATCATTCGATTCATATATATAAAACTACCTTATTCAAAGGTTTAAACTTCTAATTACTAGAACATAGTTTAGTTAATTCTAAACTTGTTCGCAAACAAAAGTTAATCCTTCTAACTTAACTTTTAAAATCAACTAAACACATGTTCTATATCTTTATGATATGCTAACTTAATGATTTAAAACCTGAAAACACGAAAAACACCGTAAAACCGGATATACGCCGTCGTAGTAACACCGCGGGCTGTTTTGGGTTAGTTAATTAAAAACTATGATAAACTTTGATGTAAAAGTTGTTATTCTGGGAAAATGATTTTTCTTATGAACATGAAACTATATCCAAAAATCATGGTTAAACTCAAAGTGGAAGTATGTTTTCCAAAATGATCATCTAGACGTCGTTCTTTCGACTGAAATGACTACTTTTACAAAAACGACTTGTAACCTGTATTTTAAACTATAAACTTATACCTTTTCTGTTTAGATTCATAAACTTAAGTTCAATATGAAACCATAGCAACTTGAATCACTCAAAACGGATTTAAAACGAAGAAGTTATGGGTAAAACAAGATTGGATAATTTTTCTTGTTGTAGCTACGTGAAAATTGGTAACAAATCTATATTAATCATATCCTAGCTAACTCATATTGTATTATACATGTATTCTAATATATTATGTAATCTTGGGATACCATAGACACGAATACAATATTTTGACATATCATATCGACCCATCTATATATATATTTCAGAACAACCATAGACACTCTATATGCAGTAATGTTGGAGTTAGCTATACATGGCTGAGGTTGATTCCAAAATATTATATATACTTTGAGTTGTGATCTAGCCTGAGGCTTGTATACACGAGGTTGTGGATTGATTCGAGATAATATATATTGCTTTATTTCTGTACATCTAACTGTGGACAACTAGTTGTAGGTTACTAACGAGGACAGCTGACTTAATAAACTTAAAACATTAAAACGTATTAAAAATGTTATAAATATATTTTGAACATACTTTGATATATATGTACATATTTGTTATAGGTTCGTGAATCGACCAGTGACCAAGTCTTACTTCCCGACGAAGTAAAAATCTGTGAAAGTGAGTTATAGTCCCACTTTTAAAATCTAATATTTTTTGGATGAGAATACATGCAGCTTTATAAATGTTT
This sequence comes from Rutidosis leptorrhynchoides, assembly GCF_046630445.1. Classification (NCBI taxonomy): domain Eukaryota; kingdom Viridiplantae; phylum Streptophyta; class Magnoliopsida; order Asterales; family Asteraceae; genus Rutidosis; species Rutidosis leptorrhynchoides. Next base: position 90,937,565 of record NC_092341.1, on the reverse strand, counting down.
TACAAAATAGACACAAGTACATGAAACTACTTTCTATGGTTGAACGATCGAAGCCGTATATGCCCCTTTTACTTGGTAACCTAAGAATTAGTAAACCAGTCTACTAATTGACGCGAATCCTAAAGATAGATCTATTGGGCCCAACAAACCCCATTCTTTGTAGTGGATGCTTTAGTACTTCGAGTTTTTATATCATGTCCGATGGATGTCCCGGAATGATGGGGATATTCTTATATGCATCTTGTTAATGTCGGTTACCAGGTGTTCACCATATGAATTATTTTTATCTCTATGTATGGGATGTATATTGAAATATGAAATCTTGTGGATTATTACGATTTGATAAATATATAGGTTAAACCTATAACTCACCAATATTTTTATTGACGTTTAAAGCATGTTTATTCTCAGGTGATTATTAAGAGCTTCCGCTGTTGCATGCTAATATATGGACAAGATTTGGAGTCAGCATGCTTGTATAATATTGTTTAAAACTGCATTCGAAATTTACTTTGTTGTAACATATTAATATTGTAAACCAATATGTATTGGTAGTGTGTAAGTGTGATATTTATAGATTATCATTTCTGATAATCTAGGTGGTGTCCTTTTAACCTTGTCGATAAAATAAAGGTTATGGTTTGTTTTAAAAACGAATGCAGTCTTTGAAAAACATCTCATATAGAGGTCAAAACCTCACAACGAAATCAATTAATATGGAACGTTTATAATCAATATGAACGGGACATTTCATGATCTTTTGTAAATAGAAACTCTGATTGACTCCTGGAGTACACGGTTGGCCTCAGGCTATGCCACTATAGTTAGTAGCATTTACACATCGCATGTATATGAGGAGACACACCGGGTGTAGTACTCTATGCCTCTACTATGTATGACCATGGAAACGGTTCAGTGTGGATAATGTACATTTACACCATAATGCGGTCTCGGGCATTGTACTTCTCTTGAGGGATTCTTTAGTTAATTCAGGAACTATTTGTTTAACTCATAAAGGATTGAACTGTTAGGATAATTGAACGTGTTCATGGAGTTTACACTTGTAAATCTGGTCATGGTGTTCATCATGGTTGACTTTATTTTAAATAAGAACCTAACTGATCTTTTACCAAGCATTAACAAAAGCATCGAAACATATCACGTCTCTTCGTTACGATATGCCTTTTATTCTAGCTATACTTAAGAAACTTTAGACTTGAAGGATCGTTAATACGCCACTTACCGGATCGCTTCTGTTGATGAGTCGTCTAGTGTATTCACGTAGTCGTGTTGCTCTGGCGTCGGGGGTATGTGGTGCTGTTGTCTATTCAGAATCTTCAAGCCTATCGGTATTACCCAGTGACATGTCTTTGATAGGGTCGTTTAGGATAGTATAGCTGGTACCTGGTCATAACGTACCCATGAGCCGACATTACACATATCCAGCATCGTACTAACAAAAGTAATAGCATGCACTAGCTTTAGCCTTATCTGAAATACAAATTTTATCCTTTACTGCTTTATTCAATTATATATATATATATATATATATATATATATATATATATATATATATATATATATATATATATATACTTATTATTCAGAATTTAGAAAACCAAAACATATTCCAACTACTTCTTAGAATAATACTAGGATTACACTATAACGAAAAGTTCAATTCTGTTGACTTCTTAAATGAACGACCCTCGGTCATACTTCACTTGCTCACTTATAGGAAGGAGTAGTAGATTTATGCCCCGCAATTATAAATTTAAAACCACTCATCTCTGTTGATCACTTAATAGACGTTTAGTGACCTAACGACACCGCATAAAATAACCGGCCGTTTTCTACACATCAGTATTCTTGTTTTCTTTGATTCTAGTGATATTATCATGAATACTTTGGTTATCTTTTGTTTTGTTGATTCTTTCATGTATATGTCAGGCTAAATCCTTTAGTGTTTGCTCAGATGTATTAACTTTTGAATGTTGGATTGTTCTTTATTCCTTGGATTTAATGTTTGATTGATTTTGTTATTATGTTTGATCAAAGACCCATTGTTATGTATGCTTTCTACTTTAATTCGATTATACATGTTATCAATTAGTTATTGTGAGATAAATAGTGATAGATAATATGTACTTCAACACTTCTGTGATCTAGACGATTAGGGATTTGATTTCAAGTGATTGAATTGGATGTTTAATCGGTAATTGAATGGTAGTTTGGCATCTTAATAGTGATAATTACGTTGATTGATATATCTTTGTAGGTAGGATTTTAAGTGATTTTAATCCGGATCAATCTTAATAGCGTAATCTTATTGATTAGTAATTATTGTGGTTCACCAAAAGATCCATTATTGTGTTTATCGAGTGATCGTAGTAACTAAGGTTTTATGTGAGTTTTACCTAGGTTGAGTTACAATATTCTAATTATATATAAGTTGATTGTTTGAATGAGATTAATGTGGGTCAGTCACGTTTAAGTGATTAAGTTATAATTTATTAGACATTTAATCTGTTAACTGAAAAAACAATTAACATCATTAGCGAATCATCCGAATGAACAGTGCTTCGTCCATCTAGTTATTCGTTTATTTACTTTTCGTATTTAGTTTAATTATAAAACTCCCACCTTTACAACTTTTACTTTAGAATAGTTATTAGTCAATTAAATTCTAGACAACTACTCTCTGAGGAATGAATCTGTACATGCTAGATATTCACTACATTGATCGGGATAATAGCCTGATTAGTGTGTTAAAACCATTTAGTTAGTATAAATAATTTAGGTGTGATTTTACCACATCATCATCCGAATCCCAAATATCGAAAAGTTTAAATAAAGATTTCATATTAAAGTTTGTTTATAAAACATTATAGAAATAATAAGAGAATATTGAAAGAAAAGTGTGGAAAATCTGATACGAGAAATTTTGTATGTATAAAAATTAATTTAATTTTTTTATATTTATAACGGCTACATAGCCGTTTAATTCAAACTGCCCCAACACGTGGCTCATTCTGATTCGCTACCACCACCTCACGCCATTTCTCCTTCGTGTGATGCAATGATCACGCTAGCAAAAATTGTCAACATCACGCTGCACAGTGGTGTCATAAACCCACTTTACGCTCATAGTTGCGTGATGGTCTAAAAAAAAAAACCCTTTACACTTCACTTTGAAAGGTCTAATGGAGTACGTTTTATCCTTAGTTTAATTTACATTTACATTTATAGTTTTTATTTATAGTTTTTATGATCGGAGTGAATCATATATATTGTGTCTTCACAATTCCTAACATAACGCTCTGAGCACATATCTTCTACAATCATCCTACAAGATCCTTACGATTGCAAATGCTCTCTCTCATTCACCTTCAAAACCATTGGTTGCAAATCTGAGCCATTCAACTTTGTGGGCCAACCTCCATCTGATCGTCTGACATCTGCTTTTGTTTACTATATTTGCATTATTATTTCAGGTCATTTTAATATTGCATGGAATTTGTTGCTTTCTATATCTATGCAACCCTTTTCTGTAATGCCTATCTTATTCCAAATGTAACTTTTATTCTATTACTTGTTCTTAAATCTACTCCACATTAATAGATGTTCACAGTAAAATGAACAGAGAAAAAGTTAATGCAAAGTCAAAGTTTTGGAATTTTAAATAATAATTACATTGATAGAAAATCTTCTCAATAAGTATTGCAGTGCTATCCTCTCGAACTCTTGGGTATAAAAAAAAAGTATAAACTGTGCGGGATCATCATTATTTTTCAAATATAAGATAAGATGTAACCATATAAGAACAATACAATACTTTATATAATCATATATAGAATATAGATACATACTATAGATTTAAGATTTGTGTTTGTATTAATTTATATAGATTTAGAGCTTATATTTCCGAAGTAAATGATATAAAGCCACAGGTGAGCAAGCTCGTGATGTCTTTAAGCTAAAATATACCAATAACAATGCTTAGTATTATGCAAAATGTTTAGGTGCATGTAGAAGAAAATATTAACAATGATATAAAATAATAAATAAAATTTGAGATTTTCTTATGGTATCACATGCAATGAACAAATCATGTTTAAGACTTGATATTATATAATTGTAGACGATAAATCTATGGATCTTAGGTCGCTTGAACTCTAAACTAAAGGCGGAACACAATAGAATAGAGGTAAATCGAGATACGGGTCGTTTCGGGATCGAATTGGACGAACCTAGTGCAAAACCTAGATTAGATCGACACCTAGACGATGTATTTTGGTGGTATTCGGTGTTAGGGTTTTCTGGAGACGAAAACCAACGATTTGGAACAAATGGGACGAGTAACCTCATCAAAGAAGTCTAAACCCGTATATATACTGCAAGTCAGACACACTCGGTCGAGTGTGTCTGTCAGTCGGTCGACTGACTTACACAGTCGGTCGAGTGTGTACACACACTCGGTCGACTGTGTGCAGTTTAACATATTGATTATTTAATAAACTAAGAACGCACAATCACCATAGTAATCAATAGTCACTAGTAAATAACATTATTACATAACCGAATGTACTAAACGTAAGAATAAACTATGGCTGGGGATTCATGCACCAACAATAATGTCAATCATTTGTTATGTTACCAAATAGAAACTTTGGATAATATCACGGATTCATGTACTTGATATTCGTCAATAATGACAACGACTTATAAAATACATAAAATACAATAATGGGAAACCATTGAAAAAAAATAAAGAAAATAGGGATAAGCCCACCAACTTTGTGACATATTTATATATTTCCATTATTATTATTATTATTCAATTATTCTATATATTCTGCATGCTTTAGATAAAAACCTCAAAATAAAATATATAATCTATAAATAATAATCAACAACTTGTTATATATATAGATGGACTATTCATGTTGTTTTCTTGCAACAAAACTAAACTCCAACAATTTCTCTCTTTGTTCTCTCTATTTCTCTGCAACTTTCTGATACAACTTCTAGTCTACCTCCCTCCTCTTTACTCAACCCATCTCTCAGCCCATAATAATTGGTCATTAGGGTTACTATAAAAGGAAAGATTTGTTCAACAATGGACATTGAGTTTCTAAAGTCTATTTCTGAGGATCAAACCGAGATGATGATGCTTATGCAACACGAAAAACTTCCTGATTTTACTGGTATGTACGGAGATGATCACAACCCATCAACCGAATTTACGGATCCTAACATGTCACATTTTGAAGATCCGAATTATAGTTCACATACATTCATGAACAATAATAACTCATCAACCATATCATTTACTTCTCATACACAATTACAATCCAGTGGTGGCGAAATGCACAAGCGGAATTCAATGGCTGCTATGAGGGAAATGATATTCCGAATAGCAGCCATGCAACCAATTCACATTGACCCTGAATCGGTGAAACCACCAAAAAGAAGGAACGTGAAGATATCGAAAGATCCACAAAGTGTGGCTGCAAGACATCGAAGAGAGAGGATTAGTGAAAGGATTAGGATACTTCAAAGACTTGTACCGGGTGGTACGAAGATGGATACGGCTTCTATGCTCGATGAAGCGATTCATTATGTCAAGTTTTTGAAGGATCAAGTGAAAACACTCGAGAAAGTTGGTGATAATCGATCCCCGCCGAACTCTACAGCTGGGATCGGGTTTCCTGTTCCGATGTCCAGTGGGAATTATGTTCCCATGGGGACATCGACAAAGGGTTATCACCAGTCTGGACAAAATGTCCAACATTATTTAGGTACTTAATTAGATAAAAAGAGATAAGTATTTATGGTATAATAGATTATATGAGTATTGTGCTTTATTGAGAGACATAATTGAAACTAGCTTGAGGGTTGTATTTAGTAACCTTTTAAAAAATTATTGCTACATGAAATGTTAGGATATGGAAACCATGCAAGTTGTACTATTGTTATGAAATAATCCTTCCTTTCTCTGAAAATTGGTTCAGTATTCCCTATCATTTTGAAATGTTATTGATTTGAGAAAATAGGTAGCTAATTTACTTTAATGGATGATACGTAACTAATTACTAAATTAAGGCACTGCTTATTATATTAAATACTACGTAGCTAATTCTGTTGAGGTCTTTAATTTTAATTTTAATAGTAATCATTTTAGCTAGAAAAAAATGTTGGTCTAGTGTGTATATATATATATATATATATATATATATATATATATATATATATATATATATATATATATATATATATATATATATATATAGTGGTAGGATCAAGAGGGAGGTAACCATTCGGGGGGAAGCGGGGGGAAGCAAAAACTTTTTTTTTTTCGTTTTTTGAAAAAACTTTGTTCACGAACATTATAGATGAGATGAAAATATGAACATTTAGTAGAGACACTTTGTGATAAATGTTTTTATTTTGGCGGGAAAACGCTCGAAGAAGTAATATATAACAATTATCGTGTTTTTCGAGCGTATTTTGAGGTTTTAGCTTTTGGGATTTAGATATTAGGGTTTAGATATTAGGGTTTATAGGGTTTAGATATTAGGGTTTAGAAATTTAGGGTTTAGGATTTACATTTAGGGTTTAGATTTAGGATTTAGATTGAGTTTTTAACACGAACGGTTTAGAGTTTAGGGTTTAGGGTTCAGGGTTTAGGGTTTAGGGTTTAGGGTTTGGTGTTTTGGGTTTATGTATAAACCCAAAACACCAAACCCTAAACCCTAAACCCTGAACCCTGAACCCTGAACCCTAAACCCTAAACTCTAAATCGGGCTAAATTTTACTTCACAAAACATGGAAAAAAAACGTTCATATTCTTCACGAACAATATTATCTTGAATGTTATTTTTGTCGATCGTTTTTCCGCCTAAATAATAACATTCATCATGAAGTGTCTCTTCTAAATGTTCATATTTTTGTGTGATCTTGATGCCGGAAAAAAAAAATTCAAAAAAAATGAAAAAAAAAATTTTGCTTCCCCCCGATTGGTTACTTCCCCATTGATCCTGCCCATATATATATATATATATATATATATATATATATATATATATATATATATATATATATATATATATATATATAATATAATACAGAGTGCATATCATTAAAAAAGTCACATGTAATTAAAAAAAAAAAAAAGAGCTCTAGATAACCTAAAGTTTTATGAGTATTTAGTCATCAATTTAAAAACAAATACTATACGGCCTAAGAATATAATTAAAACTTTGAGCAATAAACTAGGGAGTAGCAGTTTTAATTTAAACTTCAAATCAAACTAAAGTTATATAGTGTGTCAGTGTTAGTCAATACGTATTTATTAGTCAGTAAACCTAGTTATAAAAATGAGTTTGGGGGACTAAAATAAGCATTGTGAATTATCATCATGTTACACATAACGACTATGATCGCTTTTAGTGATGAAATGGTATGAGCCAAATTATCAAAAGTAGAATAAAGGAAAGGAACCCAAATAATGGCACAATATAATTCTTTGTATTCCTATTCATAAATTCAACGTCTTTTTTTTTTATTTTTTTTTATTTTTTTTTTTTGACTTGGGATTATCAAGAGAGACTTAACATGTTAACCACCCACGCGTTTATCTCCCGTAATTACATAAGCAACCCTCAACTACTGCTCTGGAGAAAACTCGACCAATCCGAAGGCATGGCCGGTAAAACCCCTCTTCCTGCTGCTCCGGTACTAAACGAAAGATGACCTGGATGGATACTTCAGATCAGGGATAATATTGAGTGCGATGTTGCAACTCAGCAGAGTCGAACTCCTGATAGGCATCTCACTATCAGCTGAGCTACAACTTAACTCAATGTTATAAATTCAAAGTCTTCTTAATTTTCATTTATATTTTTTTTTCGGCGAAAAAGACGATAACTTTATTAACTATCCATTTCATCAAAAAGATGAAGAATTCAAAACGAGAAGATACAAAGGGAAAACCACATGCCTCAGAGCAAGAAAGCAAACCCAACTAAACAAACTATCTAACATCGATCCTCGCCTTAACCAGCGAACAAACCAAACGACTTAAGAAAATCTATAGCAAAGCACAAAAGTAACAAGAAATCACATAACGAAACCTAACGACCACCATCCTTCACCGAACCGGAAGAAACGATCTTGCCCTTGTCTTTGATAATCGGCCTCGAAAACTTACCTTCGAGTTGTTCGTACGTAACCATTTTCTTACTTGTAGATTTAAATGTAAATCTAGTAGGAGAGCTGACATTGGATGAAACAGAAGGACCCTCAATCCCATCAATACCAGACTCGGATCCGATGTCTTCCTTAGCCTGAACACCATTCGCTGCAACCTGCGAGCTTTCCACGACACCATCTTCATCCCTTAAGTGCAAAGGAGCGGGAACAGAGGCAACTATCTTCTTGGACTTATTCATGAAACCCTTCGACCTACCAACTTTGAGCCTACTAACAATATCACGTTTAACTTGTCCCGACCCAATAATAGAAGATGGGTATTTATCATTCATGAATCTAACGAAGTTCACTTGTTGAGCAGATAACCCGTTACCATTCAAACTTTTGTTATCCGCCTCGATTGTAGTCTCAGAATTAACCATATCGAGCTTAGGGGACAAAATATCCAAAGGGGCACAAAAGCTTCCAAATTGTAAGTCTGGCTCGACATAACCACTACCATCACCATCATTCGAACCAACTTCAGTAGCAATACACGGTGTTGAAGAGGCCGCGACATCATTCTGATGATCTCGGGGAAAAAAGGCACATCAAATCCCATTGCACAAACAATCCGAACCATGACTAAACGGCTTGAATAACTCTGTCTCTTGTGAATTATTCAGCTCAGTAGGCACACTATTATTACCATCAACAACAACATTAGGAGAGATTTGGTAAACAACTTCATTATTCTCATCTTGGGCAGAAGCATCATTAAACAAGTTAGCCTTCTGAGGAACGCCACCATGAATAACCGACCCTTTATTATAAATATCAAAATGGTTAGAGTAAACCTTGCGAGATTCGACCATAACTTCCGGGATAACCCGAGACCCACCACCTACACCATCTTCATCACCCATCATCACTTGATGATTCAACGAATCGACTCAATCCACCGGGACACCATCGTTAAACACCCGCTCCGTGACTATAGAGTCGCTAACTTCGTTAACCCAAATAGAAGAGTTGCAACTCTCACCCAAATCCACCAAAACAACGTCTATTAACTCATGGATATGTTTCATGGCGGTCTATTCAACAAACACATAAAGAGACCCAAAATCACCAAGCGAAACTGATACAACCATACCAAATAATTGAGCAATCTCCTTTGCATTAGTCTCTGATATATAACGGACCGGGACACCAGGAATTTCGATCTTAACAAACCTAAAGAAATGATTCATCTTGGACGCTAAAAGGGAGATCACTGGAAAACTGTCACAACCTGATGCCGAATCAAAGATCTTATTGACATCGTAATCATCTGAGCAAACCAATAAGCACCCAAACGTCCTTGGGTCAACATGACCTTACGTTGCACCAAGAAAGAGCGCAATTTTCCCATATCCATCGAAACCACATCGGCCACGATAACCGAACGATTTAAACCCAACTCCACAGAAACATTAGGAGCAAGGTTAGAGTATTTGCTTTTAGGGATAATAGAATGACTAGAAAAAAATCCTTTACCTCTTCGGTTGGGCCATCCAACGTAGATCGGACGATCAAAGATGTTAGACCCATTAAGCTTCTCCACGGCAGCCTGAGCAGAACTTGAAGAAGTGTAAGTCACGAACGCGTACCGACGATCTAACCAAAACATAACTTCGAAAATCTCTCCTTCTTTCCCAAAAACACTGCAAAGCATATGGCGTGTGCATTTCTCGAGTCTTCCGACGAAGATCTTGCCACCAGAAGACCTAGAAGAGTCCGATCTACCTTTTTCAGAAGTAGACACAACACCACCGTTAGCCGCCAAGGAACCAACCGGAGGCAAAACATCAGGAAAACCCGAAACTCGTCTCGATCCATTCAACCCAGGAGCAGAGAGATCGTGAGTATGGAGCGAAGGTGTTGCCTGAAAACCCTCGCTGGCCGGATATGGATGGAGAGTATGAGGGAAATTAGTAGGGTTTGAATTTTGAAATGAAAAGGGATGGTGTGTGGAAGGGAGCGTTTTTAGAGAGAGGGTATTTACTTTTATTTACGATATTTAATCATCCTCACAACGTACCCCCACCATATATGGTTCTCTCTTGAAAGATTGAAAGATCTACTACGTGTTTGTGTGTGATAGAGAAATTTCATTCCCAATCAATAAAATTTGTGTATTCATGAGTACTTTCATATGTTAGAAACCTAAAATAAATTTTTTAGAATCCTCTGAAAAAATTTAGAAGGTGGTTCAATTCGTATAAACGATGGTCCTTTTATCATATCTCACTACTAGATTAAAGTTTAGACTTTTTTTTTTTTTTTATTTCTTCTTATTTGTCATATCTCACCCTCCTTTTACAACATAAAAACATAAAAACAAGAAAATTTTTACTTTTATTTTGTATTTAAGTATTGTTTCATATTGTAACGACTCGTCAAAATCGCTATTGACGCGATACGTTATTCATTGATTTCATAGTGAGGTTTTGACCTCTATATAATACATTTTGTAAACATTGCATTCTTTTGAAAATGCACACCATAAATGAATATATAAATCCAAGGTTTTCGACATCTGATGATTTCTACGTATAGATAATCACTGTAAACAATAGTTTACAATACTACATCCGTTGACAATACAGTCAAAATAAGTTACATGGTGATGATTTTGTGAATGCAAGTTTTCTCGAATAAAGCATGTATGACTCCATGCACATAGCTTGTATAACGTATAAGCAAACAGCGGAAGACTTCTAGAAACCTGAGAATAAACATGCTTAAAAGTGTCAACACAAAGGTTGGTAAGTTCATAGTTTTAATGTTGCGTATAATCTGTATATAAAGGTGGATCACAAGATTTCAGTTGTTTCATCCAGAAACGTTTATCAAAATATTCTACAAGATTGAGCACTCTGGTAACTAAGTTTTAACGTTATAATAAGTACCTCTGTTTTAACATACATGTAACTAACATGTACAATACACGCAATCCAACGTGTACTAACCTCAAATAGCATACGTCTGTTTTATAGTTCAGGCTAGGGTTTCTATACCTGGAACAGACGGGGATGTCAAGCCCTATGGATCCATATACAACTATTCACACCCACCAGTTCTTATAACTGGCAGTTACTAGTTACCAATGCTAAGGGATTTTCGGTTCAAACTCAGTGTAGAATTTAGTGTGTACTTGTATCCATTGCGTTTAAAATAAAGTGCATGTATTCTCAGCCCAAAAATATAGTTTGCAGAAGCAATTAAAAAGGGATCTATAAACTCACAATACTGTATTTCGTAGCAATTATGCACAAGACGGCACTGAACAAGTGCAGGGTTGGCCTCGAATTCACGAACTTATATTAGTATATGTTGATCAATAACTGTCTAACAAGCTAGGTCAGGTCATAGTGTATCACAAATCCTAATGCTCGAGACCGACATGCAAAAGTTAACAAAAGTCATTTCAAAAAGTCAACTTTGACAATTGTTTAACAAAACGAGATGTGTCTTATATAAGAATTCATTTACTCGACTAGTAGTATTCAAAAATCCAATTTATTAATCTTATAAACAAGTTTTTTAAATATTAATTGTAGATTCAAAATCAATTTCAATTAACGTCAATCATAATTCAGTTGACCATAACTTTTAATTCGTTCATCGAAATCACGCGATTTCTAAATGAAAATTATTAATTTTTCGCCAGCTTTTCAACAACATGCATATCATATACTTTATATCCGTAGTACATGTATTAAATTCGTGATTCGTCATAAAACTACCTAACGACGACATTTAGCATACAAGCATGTATAAACATATATACTCAAGCATTAGACATGGATACCCTATTAATAAATAAAAGATAAGATATGAATGCTCACGTATCAATATTGTGATTCAATATTGCAGGAAAGTACGTAGATGCAACGGGAATGATAAATGAAAGGTTAGCCTTTGATTCACCCATGGTACCCACAAATATTACCCATAACCTCCATAGCTATAACCCATAATTTCCCTAACTTCATCCCTAACCCATAAAAGCCGCCCATGTTTTGTCATTTCTACCGACAGTTTTCACGGACCGATATTTCGTACTTTGTTGCTAATAATTGACGGGTAAAAGTATAAATAAAAAGAATTCCACTTTTTATAATTGAATACATATATCTATTTTGGTCTTAAGCTTTATAAAATTAGTTGTAAAAAGGTCCATTTATTTATAAAATTACTATATACGTTCGATGTAGAGTGTACGTACTAGTCTGCTGATCATTCTGTGCCATCGTGAATTATTGAATTCGTTTAATTCAAACGAATTAACGAATTTTAATATTTTTAAAAGTCGTATTTATTAAATAATTCAGGGGTATTTTATGTAACTTATAATTAATAATTTCTATCATATCGCTTTCATGTGAATAGTAAATTAATTAATTTCGTTTCATTTACTATTCATATGAATAGTAAATGAATTAATTTTGATTCAACTATTTAAGTTACGTTGTTGTACGTTGTGCTTTACAACTTGTACATCTTTGATTTAACTTCGTGTCTTTTTAAAAACTAAAAAAAATACATCATAAAAATAAAACGATTATATACGTAAACTTTTTAATTCGAAACTACATCATTCAATAGTAAATTTTTATCATTTCGTATATAAATATTATTCGCATGTTTCCGAATATATATATATATATATATATATATATATATATATATATATATACACACACACACAATTATATACTTATCACAAGTAACGACGTTCGTGAATCGTCGGACAAACAGGGTGGTCAACTGTTATTTAAAAACTCATTTTCAAAAGTTTTAAAACTTGTCAAAATTCATTACTTATCATGTCGGAAACATTAAATCATAACGAGAATTTGGTTCAAATTAAGTCGAAATTTCCGGGTCATCATAGTACCTACCCGTTAAAGAAATTTCGTCCCGAAATTTGATTGGGATCGTCATGGCTGACAATAAGTATGTTTTCATGACGCATACGAGTTGAAAATTAGAGTTTTATCATCAGTAAGTAATATGGATAAAACAATTTGTTTATGTGAAGAGTACGAGTGAAGCTATCACAAATGAGTGAAATGAGTAAATGCAAGTTCATCTTAAACTGTGACGTAGTCAAGGTTAATTTCCGGAATTTAAGGGATTTAGAGAAAATCTTTGTAATAAGATTTGGTTCTTCGGTAATTAAGGAAATTAGGATCTTCTTTGGTTAAATGCAATAATCTATTTCGATTGCTCTGTCGAATATTTTACTATAAATCCACTCCCTTTTTTTCCTTATTTCCACAACTCACACTTTCTATTCTTTCTCCCTCAATTCACACTTTAAAGCATTCGTCAATATGCTCCATCCAGTTCTGATTCTTGATATACTCCTAACTTTCATATATGTCATTCATCTTTTTCATCTACCGCTGGAGGAATCTATTTACTTCTATTATTCTCATGGGTTTATAGTGTTTTTAGTTCTCCCGTGTCTTTATATTACTATACGCATTGATATACACGGTTTGTAATTTCTGGGTTGTTGTTGGGCTTTATATCTTTCCTTATATTTCGGAGTCCCTACTTCTATCTTTCTATAATCATTAATGAAATGTCCCGTTCATATCGATTATAAACGTTTCATATTAATTGATCTCTTTGCGAGGTTTTGACCTCTATATGAGACGTTTTTCAAAGACTGCATTCGTTTTTAAAACAAACCATAACCTTTATTTTATCGACAAGGTTAAAAGGACACCACCTAGATTATCAAGAAATGATAATCTAAAAATATCACACTTACACATTACCAATACATATTGGTTTATAATATTAATATGTTACAACAAAGAAATTCTCGAATGCAGTTTTAAAAAATATTATACAAGCATGCTGACACCTAATCTTGTCCATATTTTAGCATGCAACAGCGGAAGCTCTTAATAATCACCTAAGAATAAACATGCTTTAAATGTCAACAAAAATGTTGGTGAGTTATAGGTTTAACCTATATATTTATCAAATCGTAATAATAGACCACAAGATTTCATATTTCAATATACATCCCATACATAGAGATAAAAATCATTCATTTGGTGAACACCTGGTAACCGACATTAACAAGATGCATATAAGAATACCCCCTATCATTCCGGAAAATCCTTCGGACATGATAAAAACGAATTCGAAGTACTAAAGCATCCGGTACTTTGGATGGGGTTCATTAGGCCCAATAGATCTATCTTTAGGATTCGCGTCAATTAGTAGATCGGTTTACTAATTCTTAGGCTACCAAGCAAAAGGGGCATATTCGGCTTCGATCATTCACCCATATAATGTAGTTTCAATTACTTGTGTCTATTTCGTAAAACATTTATAAAACTGCATGTATTCTCATCCCAAAAATGTTAGATTTTAAAAGTGGGACTATAACTCACTTTCACAGATTTTTACTTCGTCGGGAAGTAAGACTTGGCCACTGGTCGATTCACGAACCTATAACAAATATGTACATATATATCAAAGTATGTTCAAAATATATTTACAACATTTTTATTACGTTTTAATGATTTGAGTTTATTAAGTCAGTGGTCCTCGTTAGTAACCTACAACTAGTTGTCCACAGTTAGATGTACAGAAATAAATCGATATATGTTATCTTGAATCAATCCACGACCCAGTGTATACACGTCTCAGGCTAGATCACAACTCAAAGTATATATATTTTTGGAATCAACCTCAACCCTGTATAGCTAACTCAAACATTACTGCATATAGAGTGTCTATGGTTGTTCCAAATAATATATATACATGGGTCGATATGATATGTCAAAACATTTGTATACGTATCTATTGTATCCCAAGATTACATAATATATTAGAATATATGTATTATACAATATAAGTTAGCTAGGATATGATTAATATAGATTTGTTACCAATTTTCACGCAGCTACAACAAGCAAAATTATCCAATCTTGTTTTACCCATAACTTCTTCGTTTTAAATCCGTTTTGAGTGACTCAAGTTGCTATGGTTTCATATTGAACTTAAGTTTATGAATCTAAACAGAAAAAGTATAGGTTTATAGTCGAAAATACAGGTTACAATTCAATATTATAAGAGGTAGTCATTTCAGTCGAAAGAACGACATCTTGATGACCATTTTGAAAAACATACTTCCACTTTGAGTTTAACCATGATTTTTGGATATAGTTTCATGTTCATAAGAAAAATCATTTTTCCAGAAGAACAACTTTTAAATCAAAGTTTATCATGGTTTTTAATTAACTAACCCAAAACAGCTCGCGGTGTTACTACGACGGCGTATATCCGGTTTTACGGTGTTTTTCGT
Organism: Rutidosis leptorrhynchoides; assembly: GCF_046630445.1. Lineage (NCBI taxonomy): Eukaryota > Viridiplantae > Streptophyta > Magnoliopsida > Asterales > Asteraceae > Rutidosis > Rutidosis leptorrhynchoides. The sequence continues at coordinate 90,921,991 of NC_092341.1, read as the reverse complement.
GTTTTCAGGTTTTAAATCATTAAGTTAGAATATCATATAGATATAGAACATGTGTCTAGTTTATACTAAAAGTCAAGTTAGAAGGATTAACTTTTGTTTGCTAACAAGTTTAGAATTAACTAAACTATGTTCTAGTGATTACAAGTTTAAACCTTCGAATAAGATAGTTTTATATATATGATTCAAATGATGTTATGAACATCATTACTACCTCAAGTTTTGTGGATAAACCTACTAGAAATGAGAAAAATAGATCTAGCTTCAAAGGATCCTTGGATGGCTTGAAAGTTCTTGAAGCAAAATCATGACACGAAAACAAGTTCAAGTAAGATTTTCACTCGAAATAAGATTGTTATAGTTATAGAAATTGAATCAAAGTTTGAATATGAGTACTACTTTGTATTAGAGAGATATCTTACTATAAATAAGAAAGATTTCTTAAGGTTGAATGATCACTTTAAATAGATTTGCAAGATTGAAAGTAAGCTAGCAAACTTGAAAGTGTTGTTGGTGTGTTCTTGAGTAGTTGTTTTGTATCTTGGTTTATGTATGGATTTATGATAATGCTAAAACCGAACATATATTTCATTGCATTATTCCTCAAGAAAGACAAGCTTTTAGTTGCAATTGTTCTATTTACAAGTGATATTCGTTTAAATAATAAAAGGTGAAGACAAAAGACAGATTCGACGAATTGAAGACGCAAATGACCAAAAAGCTCAAAAGTACAAAAGACAATCAAAGAGGTTCCAATTATTGATAAGAAACGTCTCGAAATTACAAGAGTACAAGATTCAAAACGCAAAGTACAAGATATTAAATTGTACGCAAGGACGTTCGAAAATCCGGAACAGGGACCAGAGTCAACTCTCAACGCTCGACGCAACGGACTAAAAATTACAAGTTAACTATGTATATAAATATAATATAATATATAATTAATTATATAAATTATATATATATTATATTTATATAATAAACCGTCGGTAAACAAAGAGCCAAAATGGAGTGAGCTGTATTTACAAACTTCGCAACTCGCGGAGTTTGAAGAAGGAATGGGCCGCGAGTCGCGGAGCCCCAAAAACTGAAACTCCCTATAAAGCCCAACGAATTCTGATCAATTTTTCATCCAATATCCAAAATCTATCTCTCTCTCTCTCAATATATACGTAAATATATATATATAATTTATATTTTAATTTTAATTTTAATTTTAAATCCTAATAATAAGGGTATGTTAGCGAATGTTGTAAGGGTGTAAGTCGAAATTCTGTCCGTGTAACGCTACGCTATTTTTAATCATTGTAAATTATGTTCAACCTTTTTAATTTAATGTCTCGTAGCTAAGTTATTATTATGCTTATTTAAATCCGAAGTAATCATGATGTTGGGCTAATTACTAAAATTGGGTAATTGGGCTTTGTACCATAATTGGAGTTTGGATAAAAGAACGACACTTATGGAAATTAGACTATGGGCTATTAATGGGTTTTATATTAACTAAACAATACCTTGTTAATTTAATATACAAACTTATAATTCGACGTATTTATATATAACCACATACGCTTGACTGGGTACGGTGGGCGGGATATCTATAAATACCAATAATTATTCATTTTACCGGATACGGAACTGGATTAATAGTTAATAGACTTGTTGAAACAGGGGTGAATTACATTCAAGGGTAATTGGTGTAATTGTTAACAAAGTAGTAAAACCTTGGTTTACACGCAGTCGATAACCTGGTGTATTCATTAAACAAAGTATTAAAACCTTGTTACAATTCGAATCCCCAATTAGTTGGAATATTTGACTTCGGGAATAAGAATAATTTGACGAAGGCTTTCGCTCTTTATATTTATGACTGATGGACTATTATGGACAAATCCGTATGGACATATTAAATAATCCAGGACAAAGGACAATTAACCCATGGGCATACAACTAAAATCAACACGTCAAACATCATGATTTTCGGAAGTTTAAATAAGCATAATTATTTTATTTCATATTTAATTTCCTTTATTTTATATTTAATTGCACTTCTAATTATCGCATTTTTATTGTTATTGTATTTAATTGCACTTTTAATTATCGTACTTTTTAATTATCGCAAGTTTATTTTATCGCACTTTTATTATTCGCAATTTCATTATCGTTATTTACTTTATGCTTTAAATTAAGTCTTGTATTTATTTATTATTTTACATTTGGTTTTAACTGCGACTAAAGTTTTAAAATCGACAAACCGGTCATTAAACGGTAAAAACCCCCCTTTATAATAATAATATTACTTATATTTGTATTTTTATAAAAGTAAACTAATATAGCGTTAAGCTTTGTTTAAAGATTTTCCCTGTGGAACGAACCGGACTTACTAAAAACTACACTACTATACGATTAGGTACACTGCCTATAAGTGTTGTAGCAAGGTTTAAGTATATCCATTCTCTAAATAAATAAATATCTTGTGTAAAATTGTATCGTATTTAATAGTATTTTATACCCCTTAGCTTTAAACATCAAGTATTTTTGGCGCCGCTGCCGGGGAACTCTTAAACGCCGAAAGCGCAACGCTACATAAAAAAAAAAAAAAAACGCGTCGAATTTTAAACTGTACCTGAGTTGAAAATTGGAACCCCGCGACTCGCGGAGTTTGCTGCTTGGAATACCGCGACTCGCGGAGACACTCTGACACACGTGACAGAACCCTAATTTCGCATTAATTACGGATTTTATAATTATTATTATTAATAAACCCTAATTACTTAATTATTAATATAATTAGTTTAAGTTTTTAAATTAAATTGTATTTTAAATTTTAATTAGTTTTATTATATATAAAATTAATAGTTTTATAAAATAAATAATATAAATATTTTTATAAAAATTGTACTTTTTACAACTTTTAGTTTATTTTTATATTTTGTCCCTTTTTAATCGATTTAGCGTAATATTTGTATTTTTAGCTCATATTTAGTTTTAAACTTAGTTTTTGCCATAGTTATTTTTACTTCTAGATTTTTAGGCTTTGCCGTAGAATTCCTTAAGTGCTTTTTCTTTAGACTAAGATTTAGGTACTTTAGAATTTTGCGACGCCTTTTTAAGTTTTAGTTTCTTTTTAAGTTATTTCCATTTGGGATTTAGTTTTTCCTGTAAGCTTTAATATTTTTAGACGACTTTTACCTATGTATCAATTATCATCTCAATTAGTAATCTCAATTTGCGATTATAATTTTAAGTTAGTTGTGGTAATGAGGTTAGGTTAGTCAAGTGTTTTTAAGTTTTATAAGTTTCTTTTATTTTTCCGTCACCTTTTATTTTTCAACCATTTTTCTTTTTCGACCTTTTTCAACACGATCTTTTTCTTTCTTATTTCTCGCTATTCTAGTTTTAGGACATAGATTTTTATTCTACTTCTTATCTAAATTTCTTAAAATTACGAAAATTTATTTTAAGTGGTTAAATTGATAGACATCAAAATTTTCTGGTTCGTAGTAATAGTTGGATTTGTACGTGGACCGGGTTATTGGAGCCAAACAGTCCTTAATTATATTGAGACCAAACGAATCCTGCCCCTCTGCTGCATCTTTTGGCTATTCGAAACGTGGGCAAAATCAGAAAAGTCTATTGATTGGATAACTTATTATAATTTTTCTTTCCTTTTAAAAACTAACAGGATATTCAGTGAATGCACCGAGCAAGACGTACATCACCTTTTGTACGTTCACCACCTGTAACTAGATCAAGACATTTAGCAAATATTACCGCCGTTGATTTTTCTTTAGAATCGTCATCCAGTCGACCAAGTACTCCAGTTCAAATTTCCGATAATCCATTTTTTGAACCCGACCTCACAATTGAGAATCCGGAGAATATTCAGGGATGATTCGTAGATCCTGAACCATTAAATTTTCCTCCGGAACCACCAATCATTCAAACAGAGATTGTTGAGGAATGAACCATTAAATCAGAATCCTCTAGTGATTCCGATTCAACAAATTCAATTATGGAAGTAACAGAACCTTTAAGTATGGAAGACCGAATGAGAGCTAAACGCACCGGCCAAGGTCACGCAATTACTCATCCAGACATTAATGCGCCAGATTATGAAATCAAAAGACAAATTCTACACATGGTGACTAATCAATGCCAATTTAGTGGTGCGCCGAAGGAAGATCCAAATGAACATCTTCGTACCTTTAATAGGATCTACACACTATTTAAAATCCGAGAAGTGGAGGATGAACAGATATATCTCATGTTATTTCCCTAGACTTTAATGGGAGAAGCCAAAGATTGGTTGGAATCGTTACCTGAAGGGGCGATTGATACATGGGACGTTTTAGTTGAAAAATTTCTTAAACAATTCTTTCCTGCATCTAAAGCCGTAAGACTTCAAGGAGAAATTGTTACGTTTACACAGAAGCCAAATGAAACTCTATATGAGGCGTGGACTAGATTTGGAAAGTTGTTAAGAGGATGTCCGCAACATGGTTTAGACACCTGTCAAATAGTACAAATATTCTACCAAGGATGCGACATCACTACAAGGAAAGACATAGATATAGCAGCTGGTGGTTCCATTATGAAGAAAACCGAAACTGATGCTTACAAAATTATGGATAACACTGCTTCCCACTCACATGAGTGGCACCAAGAAAAAGATATCGTTAGATCATCTAAAGCAGCTAGAGCCGATTCTAGCCATGACTTAGATTCCATTTCCGCAAAGATAGATGCTGTCGAGAGACGAATGGAAAAGATGATTAAAGATATTCACTCAATACGAATTAGTTGTGAGCAGTGTGGAGGACCACATTTGACAAAAGATTGTCTCAGTATTGAACTAACAATGGAACAAAGAGAGAATATTTCATACATAAACCAAAGGCCTGGAAATAATTATCAGAATAATTATCAACCGCCAAGACCGATTTACAATCAAAACCAGAATTATAACCGAAATATTCCATACAACAACCAACAAGGTCCTAGCAATCAACAAGTATCCAATAATACTTACAACCAGCAAAGACCTAATTTTCAAAACAAACCACCACAACAAACCGATGATAAAAATCCGAATTTAGAAGATATGATGACGAAGCTAGTTGAAACTCAAACGCAGTTTTTCACATCTCAAAAACAAACTAATGAACAAAATGCTCAAGCATTTAGAAATCAACAAGCTTCTATTCAAAATCTGGAACAAGAAGTAAGTAACCTAGCAAGGTTAATAGGTGAAAGAAAACCGGGAAGTCTACCTAGTGATACAAATGCTAACCCCCGGAATGAAACAGCTAAAGCCATTACCACAAGAAGTGGTACAACACTTAAACCACCTGAAATACTTGTAACTTCTGATGAAGCTATTCCTACTCCACAAGAACCACAACCTGATCAAGATAAGGAAAAAGAACCGGTAGTTGAAAAGGTTAATGAAGATAACACAGTTAAGGATAAACCTTATGTTAAACCATACCAACCACCACTTCCTTACCCGAGTAAAATGAAGAAAGAGAAACTTGAAGCTGAGCAATCCAAATTCTTGGATATGTTTAAACAGATAAATGTAAATCTTCCTTTCATTGATGTGATTTCAGGAATGCCTAGATATGCTAAATTCTTGAAAGATCTGATCACGAATAGAAAGAAAATGGAAGAACTCTCGGCTGTTACTATGAATGCTAATTGTTCAGCAGTACTGTTGAATAAGATACCAGAAAAACTATCTGATCCAGGAAGTTTCACAATTCCATGTTTTCTGAGTAGTCTTAGTTCAATAGAAGCATTAGCAGATTTAGGTGCTAGTATAAATTTAATGCCGTATTCACTATACGCTAAACTAGACCTTGGAGAATTGAAACCAACAAGAATAAGCATACAACTAGCCGATCGATCAATAAAATATCCTAGAGGGATAATGGAGAACATGCTAGTTAAAGTTGGTACTTTAGTATTTCCAGTAGATTTTGTTGTTCTAGTCATGGAAGAAGATTCTCAAGTTCCTCTCATATTAGGAAGACCATTCTTAAATACGGCTAAAGCAATGATAGACGTGTTCGGTAAGAAATTGACCCTAAGTATAGAGGGTGAGAGTGTTACCTTTTCAGTTGATAGAGCAATGCAACAACCACAATCTGCAGATGATACATGTTATTATATTCAAACTATAGATGCACATGCAGAATTATTAGAAGAATTTCCAGAATTACAAGGAACAGGAGAATGTTCTTTAGGAGAAGGTAATGAACTAATTGATGAAGCTGAAATGTTAGCTACACTTATAGCTAATGGATATGAACCAACAACAGAAGAAATCCAAATGCTAAAAGAAGAAGACAGATATCGATACAAATCATCGATAGAAGAACCTCCGAAATTAGAGTTAAAGCCACTTCCAAACCATTTGGAATACGCTTATTTACATGGTGAATCTGAATTACCTGTAATAATATCATCTTCTCTTACTGAAAATGAGAAATCACAACTCATTTCTGTGTTGAAAGCTCATAAACCAGCCATTGCATGGAAGATTCATGATATTAAAGGAATAAGTCCTTCGTATTGCACACATAAAATCCTTATGGAAGAAGGTCATAAAACGTATGTGCAACGCCAACGAAGACTAAATCCTAATATGCATGATGTAGTTAAAAAAGAAATTATTAAACTGCTAGACGCAGGTCTAATTTATCCAATTTCTGATAGTCCATGGGCAAGCCCAGTTCAATGCGTGCCTAAGAAGGGTGGCATGACTGTCATTACAAATGAGAAAAATGAGCTTATTCCTACTAGAACTGTAACAGGATGGCGTGTATGTATTGATTATAGAAAATTAAATGACGCCACCAGAAAAGATCACTTTCCCTTACCTTTCATTGATCAAATGTTGGAAAGATTAGCCGGAAATAGTTACTATTGTTTTCTAGATGGATTTTCCGGATATTTTCAAATTCCAATAGCACCCGAGGACCAAGAGAAAACCACATTCACGTGCCCTTATGGTACTTTTACTTACAAAAGCATGCCATTTGGACTTTGCAACGCCCCTGCAACCTTTCAAAGGTGTATGATGGCGATTTTTCATGACATGATAGAAGAATGCATGGAAGTTTTCATGGATGACTTTTCAGTCTTCGGTGATACATTTGAAACATGTCTAGCTAATCTTGAACGAATGCTTATTAGATGCGAACAATCAAATCTAGTACTTAATTGGGAGAAATGCCATTTCATGGTTAAAGAGGGCATCGTTCTTGGACTTAAAATTTCAAAAGAAGGAATTGAAGTGGATAGAGCTAAAGTAGATGTAATTGCTAAACTTCCACATCCCACCAATGTTAGAGGAGTTAGGAGTTTTCTAGCGCATGCCGGTTTTTACCGACGTTTCATAAAAGATTTTTCTAAAATTGCCACTCCTATGAATAAACTCCTAGAAAAGGATGCTCCATTCATCTTTTCAGATGAGTGTATCAAATCTTTTAATATTTTTAAAGAGAAACTCACTAATGCGCCGATCATGATAACACCAAATTGGAATCTACCATTTGAACTAATGTGCGATGCAAGTGATTTTGCAATGGGAGCCGTTTTAGGACAAAGGATTGAAAAATGATTTCAACCTATATATTATGCTAGTAAGACGTTACAAGGAGCACAAACGAACTATACAACTACTGAAAAAGAACTCCTTGCTGTTGTCTTTGCTTTTGACAAATTTCGATCATATCTCGTTCTAGCAAAAACGGTGGTCTATACCGACCATTCTGCTCTTAGATACCTATTTTCAAAACAAGATGCTAAACCAAGATTAATCCGTTGGATCTTACTCTTACAAGAGTTTGATATTGAAATCCGAGATAAAAGAGGAGCAGAAATTCTCGCCGCTGATCATCTTTCTCATCTTGAAAATCCCGAATTAGAAGTTCTAAATGAATCGGCCATACAAGACAACTTTCCTGATGAATATCTATTGAAAATAGATTATAAAGAAATTCCATGGTTTGCAGACTATGCAAACTATTTAGTATGTGGATTCCTTGAAAAAGGATTATCGTACCAAAAACGAAAGAAATTCTTCAGTGATATAAAACACCATTTCTGGGAAGATCCACATCTGTTTAAAAGTTGTCCCGATGGAATAATACGCCGATGTGTATTCGGAGATGAAGCCAGTAAAATATTAAACCATTGTCACACAGGACCAACAGGAGGGCATTATGGGCCTCAACTAACAGCAAGAAAAGTTTATGATGCTGGATTCTATTGGCCTACAATTTACAAAGACTCACACCTACTTTGCAAATCCTGTGATGCTTGTCAAAGGGCCAGAAAAATAAGTCAACGTGATGAAATGCCACAAAATGTCATACAAGTATGTGAAGTATTTGACATTTGGGGTATTGACTTTATGGGTCCATTTCCAAAATCTCATAATAATCTATATATACTCGTAGCCATTGATTATGTATCTAAATGGGCGGAAGCACAAGCTCTCCCAACTAACGATGCACGAGTTGTAGTCAACTTTTTAAAACGTCTTTTTGCAAGGTTTGGAACACCGAAAGCTTTAATAAGTGATCGGGGTACTCATTTATGTAATAATCAACTTGAGAAAGTTCTTAAAAGATATGGAGTAACTCATAAAATCTCCACCTCATATCATCCACAAACAAGTGGACAAGTTGAAAATACCAACCGAGCTTTAAAACGTATTCTAGAGAAAATCGTAGGATCAAATCCGAAGGAATGGTCCATTAAATTGGAGGATGCACTCTGGGCTTTTAGAACAGCCTACAAAACTCCAATTGGAACCACACCTTTTATACTTGTTTATGGAAAAGCATGTCATCTTCCAGTAGAAATTGAACACAAAGCATTTTGGGCTTTGAAGATATGTAATCTTGATTTACATGAAGCCGGACGTCTACGATTAAGTCAACTAAACGAATTAGAAGAATTAAGACATGAAGCATACGAAAATTCGTTAATCTATAAAGAAAGAACGAAGAAATGGCATGATAAAAGAATCAGAAGTTCAAAAGAATTTAAAGAAGGAGACTGTAACGACCCGTCCTAATCCATCTGGACGAAGTCATCAACATCTGGTCCCATTGCGAGGTACTGACCTAAATATGCCATGAATGAATCCAAGTAACATCTTTAAAATGAGCAAATGTACAGCGGAAGATTTCTTTTATACCTGAGAATAAACATGCTTATAAGTTTCAACCAAAAGGTTGGTGAGTTCATAGGTTTATCATAACAATCATTTCAATATATTAATAGACCACAAGATTTCCGTTTATAAATATATGCACACTCGCAAGTGTATAAAAGTATTCTATAAGTTGTAGGCACCCGGTAACAAGCCTTAACGTTCATGTTTTACCCTCTGAAGTACACCAGATCAGGTGTGTTTAAAATAATCTCGAAGTACTAAAGCATCCCATAGTCAGGATGGGGTTTGTCAGGCCCAATAGACCTATCTTTAGGATTCGCGCCTACCGTACATAGACAAGTAGTTTAATGTTACCAAGCTAAGGGTATATTTCTAGTTTAAACCCATGTAGAATTAGTTTTAGTACTTGTGCCTATTTCGTAAAACATTTATAAAACAGCGCATGTATTCTCAGCCCAAAAATATATATAAAAAGGGAGTAATGAAACTCACCATACTGTATTTCGTAGTAAAATAAATATAACGTCATTGAACAAGTGAAAGGTTGACCTCGGATTCACGAACCTATATTAATTATGTATTTTTATATGTTGGCCAATATTTGTCTAATAATTTAAGTCAAGTCATAGTGTACCACAATCCTAATGCTCGAGACTAATACGTAAAAATCAACAAAAGTCAGTTTGACTCAAAAATGTTTTCCAAAATTTATACATGATTATTATATCGTCGTTTATGCTTTCAAATATTTTTAAAAGATTTTATTAGAATAAGTAATATATTTCATTTATAAAAATGTACTTTATATATATTAAATAATAAAATTTATAAAGTTCATTTAATATCACAAAATATTGTGATAGGTTTTATTAAGGTATTTATATTATTTGTGTTACATATTTATTTGATATAATAACTTTAATAATAATAATAAGTAAAAGTTGTATTATTTTTTTAATAATAATTATAATTATCTTATTAATAAAAATATTAATATTTATATTTACTAAAAATGATATTATGATAAAACGATAATTCTAGTTCATAATAATAAGATTTTTGATTAACAATGATATTCCTCTTAAAAATAATAATTTTTGTAAAGATGGTATTTTTAATATTAATAATACTTTTAATAATAATAAAAATGATAAAAATAATGACAAATGGTAATTTTATCTAAATCAATATTTTACGACATTTTAAATTTCATCATGATAACCATACTCATTATTTCCTATTCGATTTGTTAATAGTTTTTAAATCGTCTTTTATATCGTGTTCATTTTAATGATAATAATAGTAATGTTACTTTATAATACCAATAATAATAAATATTATGATAATAATATTACTATTAACTATTTTAATTATAATAATAATATTAATTATAACTTTAACGATAGTAATAATAATAAAAATACAATTTTTAAATGATAATACATTTTATTGATAATAATAATAATAATAATGATAATAATAATTTGATAAAAACTAGTACGACGATAATAACGACGATGAAAATAATCATTTTTAATAATAATATCGAAAATTCAATTGACTATAACTTCTAATCCGTTCATCGAATCCATTCGGCGTCTAAAGGAAAAGTTCTTAATTTTTCGCCAGCTTTCCAAGGACATGCATATCTTATACCTTATCTCAACCGTAGGTGTAACTAATTCAAGATTCAACATAACCTATCTAAGGGAAATATCAAAAAAATACAAGCATGCGTAATCCTATATTCTCGAGCACTAATCAGGGATACACTATTAGTATGTAAAAATTTATTTACGAGTACTCACGTATCAATATTGAGATTCAAAATTGCAGGAACGGTACGTAGACGCAACGGTGATGACAAACACTAAATTGACCTCATGAGCATACTCATGAACCATACCCATCACCTCCATAGCTATAACCCATAATTTCCTTAGTCCTATCCCGCTCATAAAACCCATGTTGTAATAGCTCGCGCGTACCCTTCTCGTAGTATTTTATGTAATATACTACTAATAATATTTTTAATACTACTAATAATAATATTTTAGATTAATAATAATAATCTTTATTAATAATAATAATAAATAAAATAAATAATTATTTACGGAGTATATTGGTTATATAGAGAGATAAAGAAGTTTAAGAGTGTGTACAAAGGAGTGAACGGGTTCGTTTTATACATGTTTTCAGATTTTTGACTCCATGCGATCGCATGGAGTCTAAATGAATTTTTCATGCGACCGTATGATGTCATATAACAGCTGGGATCCAATTACATCCTGCCGATACCTCGTTTACATATTATATATCAATCATATTACGTATCATTCATATCTCATATTACGTAAGATAACTTTATATATATTATTTTATATATAATATATTTAATCTTTAGAATTAATTAAATATTATATTATATTTACGCTCATGGTAAAAATATAATTTTTACAAAAATGACACAGACGTGGTCTCACGACCCATATACCACTTCCGGTTTTTCGAGCGCAATTTCGTACGTTTAGAAAACTAGCCTTTTACGTCACGTGACGTGTACCTTTTATAATAATTTGACTTTTTCGTCAAAAATTTACTTTGTGAAAATGTATCTTATAAAATTTGAGTGTTGTGGTCATTTGCTTCTATAAATCAGTAACTCGTTGTTTACCAACATATTTTATTTTAATTTAAGACGTTTTATGACGAAGTTAAAATATATAGATATATATATATATATATATATATATATATATATATATATATATACATTTTTAGAAATATAAATTTGTATCCAAAATCTTTCATCTAACAATATAACATTTAGTTTTTCAAAACTATTTATTTTTCAAAGTTTATTTTTATTTCATTTAGGAAAAATAGTTTAGCGCGTAACGTTTTTTTTTCTTTTTAAGAATTTAAATAGATACAAGTACTAATTGTTTTTAAATATCAATTGCGCCACTAGGCGGGTGTTACTACCGTATACTTAATTTGAAAACATATATATTTAATGAACACGTTTTAAATACATGTTACATCCAATATTTCAACTTACGTTTATTTATTCAAAGGCAGTTTAGATAGACAATTCCTGTTATATGAAAAAGTGTTTTAGTACAGTTGGAAATTACATCAATTGATTACTATGGAATTCCATCGACAAACATATGGAACCAAATACTATATTGTAAAGTATTTATACTTAATATTTCGTTAACGTTATCAAGTTATAATATATACGCATATTCATATAAAATCTTTTACGTTCGTTTAATGGTTCGTGAATCATTGGAATTTGGTCGAGGTTAAATGAATGTATGAACATAGTTTAAAATTCCTGAGATTTAACTTATCAAACTTTGCTTATCATGTCGGAATGATATAAAGATAAAGTTTAAATTTGATCGGAAATTCCCGGGTCGTCACAGTACCTACCCGTTAAAGAAATTTCGTCCCGAAATTTGATCGTGGTCGTCATGGCTAATCATAAAAATGTTTTTATGACGAATATGAGTTGGTATATAGAGTTTTATTACTATTGAGTAATATAGATTAAACGATTCGATTACTTGAAGAGTACGAGTGAAGCTATCATAAAAGAAATGAAATGAGAAAATAAAGTTTTGTTTTAACTTTTGAGGTTGTCTTGGTTGAATTCCGGAATTCACGGGATTTAAAGAAAATCTTCAAAATCTAAAAGATTTGATTCTTCGGCGAATAAGAAAATTATGATTCTCTAATTAAATGCGAAGATTTGCCTTAATTTCTTTATCAATTATTTCACTATAAATTAATTTCTTTCGTTCCATTATTTTTATCATTCCTATACTCAATTCCTAATTTCAAAAGATTATGAAAATGCTTAATCCAGTTCTAATCCTTGTCCTTATCCTTACTATCGCAACAATTGTTCTCCTTTTCCAACTTCCACCATAGGAATCTGCTTACTTCTATTTTGCCCTTGGGGTTATAGTACTTATAATTCTCCCGTGTATTTATGTTGCAATAAACATTGATATACACGGTTTGTAATTTATGTGTTGTTATCGGGCTTTATATCTCCTCTTATATTTCAATGTCCCTATTTCTGTTTTCTATAATCATTGTCATCCATAGTTAATACTCCCTCATATTTGCTGCGATTTATACTCTAATTTCTATTTTGGAGTTTTGTCCCTCCGTTTCTTCTTCTTGCGATTAGGCATCTCTTGTAATGGTTCAGAATTTGCAGATATAAGTTTCAGGATGAACATTGTTAATGTTCTAAGAAGGGAATGGTAATGGCACGATTTTGATTTGTTAAATTACCAGAATTCAAGGAAAAGATAGGACTATCAAGAAAATATGTTCTTGATATGGTCATAGATTTAACAGAATGTAAGAGTCGTGTAACATAGCACATGATGACGTTAAGATCCGTGAATCATCACGTTCCATTTAGAAACTCAGCATGACTTACTGTAATATAATCACGTTGATCAAGTGTCATTATATTATACTAACTCATGTATCAGTTCCCAACACTACTTCAAAAACATTCATATTTTAAATTCAAAGATTCGCAGAATATAGAAACTAAAACAGTTTCTTTTTATGATATAATACGGATAGCTCAGAGAGATAATTACTATCGAACGAGAATATTTATGAAGATATCTTTAGAAATATTGAGGATTTTGATAAAGAAAGGTACGATGATATCTTAGGATTTCAGAATCAAATTGTGATGAAGAAATTCATTCACGATGATTTAGAGTGGTTAAGGAGTAAGGTATTCACTAAAGATTTCATCAGAAACAGAATCATCTGAATTCTTTATGTACAAGTTTAGTCCTTGTAATTTGTTCAGAGTCTCATCCATGGTTTGTTCAATCCGGTTTCCAGTTCCAACCTTTCTGAGCTTTCCCAACATACTATTCTTTATCTTTATACCTTCGACGATTAAGGTCGTGTACAGTTTTTGCTGCTGTATTCAGCTTTTTTTAGAATTTAGAGTATTGATTTGTAGACTGGGTGCTTTTCAAAATTTCAGAGTGGAAGATCATAACTCTAAGACATAAGGATTATATGTATACATATAATTGTTGATGTAGACATGCTGCGAGATTTCAAAATACTGATTTGCTAATTCTCGGTAGTTGGTATAGTAATTCTCGTTAATAGATGTAAGTGTGTAAATGATAGGGTTTCACTGAATATAGTGATTTTTCGGAAAGTCAAAGATCAACAGAGTTGTTGGTAAATTTACTACTAATGTGGCGAGATATAAACGGTTTCCTGTATCGATGACGAAAGACAACTTATATATTAGGGTAATAATAAGCTAATCCGAGGGAAAAGTCGAAGTTGACTTGTTAGAGCTGTGACAAAATTGGCTAATTTGAAAAGGTATTGCAAAAATTATTTTGGGTAATAATAACACTAAGGGAATTAACACAGATATGTGTTAAACATTTACTTAATTTCCAAGAGTTTTCAGGTGCATAACTATATGCATAAATCTTTTCTTCCGTAGATGAAGGGCAGTTGGTTCCTCCTCTCGATTGAGGTGTTTTCAAAATCATGAAAGGTTTGAACGCAGAATGTAATTGTCAAGATACAAATGAGGTTTAAGATGAAATCAAGTGGCAAATTTGAAGAATTGTTTAGTTTCATATGTTATAATCAATATTTTAATTCATTTTAATTGTCCAATGTTGGTCCTCAATTGATAGTCCACAGTTAGTAATTCAATAATCCATATATAGTTTAATATATAATATTCGAATTAATTAATACGTATCGTGACCCATGTACATGTCTCAGACTCGATCACAACTCAAAGTATATATATCATTGTAGAATTAACCTCAACCCTGTATAGCGAACTCAAACATTACAGCATATAGAGTGTCTACGGTTATTCTAAATAGTATATATACATGCGTCGATATGATATGTCAAAACTTTGTATACGTGTCCCGATATTTAAAGTGCGTAAAATAAATAACAAAAATTAAATGACGATAAATAAAATTGCGAGAATGTAAATTGCGATAATGTAAATTGCAATAAATAAAATGTAACCAGTTACCTAGGAACAGTTAGCGTGAATTCTTAACAAAATTCTTCTCATAGTTAAATTATTTGTTTCTAACAAATTTTATTTGTCCAATGTTTTCTTCTTTATGCCACTTGTTGGATTCTGAGAAGTCAAAATCCAAATATGAAATTTGAATGAAAATGGTTATTTTGTGGTGAACAGATTCAGATATCGGTGAATGTAAATAGGATAGTAAATGACTGTTGAATCAGATTCGAAGAATGTATAATGTAACTTATTAATGTGAAATCTAAATATTCCTCGTGTATCACCTACCCGTTAAAATATTTTCACCATTAACAGTTTGTGTGAAAGAATTTTTAATTACAATCTTTATGAAAACATATATACATATATATTTTCTTCAGATGTAATCATAGATTTAATGAGTTAATATGATATTAAACTCATATGATTTTCAGTTTGAGCTAGAATAAGTAATCTCTAAGACTATTAGGAACTACATATTCTTCGCAGAATATTAATGAAGTTATTAGTCAATACTTCATTGTTCATTGTTGTTGGTACTCCTTGGTATCTATGATGCATATGATATTGATGTTCGAAATAAAGATTGAAATGTTGAGGTGTGGGATGCGGATGTTGATGGTGGTGGTGATGGTACTGTTGGTGTTGCTGATGGTGGTACCGTTTATGCTGCTGGTGCGGCTGCTGGTGTTTGTAACCTTCGCACCATATTCTCTAAAGCCGTTACCCGAGCGCGAAGTTCTTTGACTTCTTCTATTACACCGGGGTGATTGTCGGTTTGGATGAGCGGATAAATATAATCTAGAATTTGATGTAATATATAATCAAGACGAGATACTCTGGAAATGAGAGAGAAAATGGTGTTTCGGACAGGTTCGCCGGTAAGTGCTTCAGGTTCTTCGTCAAGAGGGCAATGTGGTGGATGGAAAGGATCGCCTTCTTCTTGTCTCCAATGATTGAGGAGGCTACGAACCCATCCCCAATTCATCCAAAATAGATGATGGCTGATTGGTTGTTCTATTCCAGTCACACTGCTTTCAGAGCTTGAGTAAGATTCCATTTCGGAATCCGAGTGACTTGAACTAATGGCGAATTCCATTTCGTACGATTGAATAAAGAATATTTCGATATGAAATGATCTTCTGGCTATCGGATGGTATTCTAATTACATAAAATATCTATATATATAGAGCAAAAGATTTCGTAAATTACGGAGGAATTTACGGAATATATCAGGCAAAGTTTAAAGTAACAGATACGATAAGATATGATTTAGCAGATACGCTAAGATATGAATTTTGTCTTTACACTACTCTTGCAATTAATGTAGCAAGACGTGTCTAGACTAATAATGATAAGCAGGTAATTTTCTAAGGATGATAAGCAGATGATTTCTGACTAGAAGTGATAAGCAAAACTTTTGACATGCAGACACGGTCGAAGTCCAGACTCACTAATGCATCCTAACGACTTATCAGTTAGACACACTAATGCAGACCTGGTTCGCTAAGACCACCGCTCTGATACCAACTGTAACGACCCGTCCTAATCCATCTGGACGAAGTCATAAACATCTGGTCCCATTGCGAGGTACTGACCTAAATATGCCATGAATGAATCCAAGTAACATCTTTAAAATGAGCAAATGTACAGCGGAAGATTTCTTTTATACCTGAGAATAAACATGCTTAAAAGTTTCAACCAAAAGGTTGGTGAGTTCATAGGTTTATCATAACAATCATTTCAATATATTAATAGACCACAAGATTTCCGTTTATAAATATATGTACACTCGCAAGTGTATAAAAGTATTCTATAAGTTGTAGGCACCCGGTAACAAGCCTTAATGTTCATGTTTTACCCTCTGAAGTACACCAGATCAGGTGTGTTTAAAATAATCTCGAAGTACTAAAGCATCCCATAGTCAGGATGGGGTTTGTCAGGCCCAATAGACCTATCTTTAGGATTCGCGCCTACCGTACATAGACAAGTAGTTTAATGTTACCAAGCTAAGGGTATATTTCTGGTTTAAACCCACGTAGAATTAGTTTTAGTACTTGTGCCTATTTCGTAAAACATTTATAAAACAGCGCATGTATTCTCAGCCCAAAAATATATATAAAAAGGGAGTAATGAAACTCACCATACTGTATTTCGTAGTAAAATAAATATAACGTCATTGAACAAGTGAAAGGTTGACCTCGAATTCACGAACCTATATTAATTATGTATTTTTATATGTTGGCCAATATTTGTCTAATAATTTAAGTCAAGTCATAGTGTACCACAATCCTAATGCTCGAGACTAATATGTAAAAATCAACAAAAGTCAGTTTGACTCAAAAATGTTTTCCAAAATTTATACATGATTATTATATCGTCGTTTATGCTTTCAAATATTTTTAAAAGATTTTATTAGAATAAGTAATATATTTCATTTATAAAAATGTACTTTATATATATTAAATAATAAAATTTATAAAGTTCATTTAATATCACAAAATATTGTGATAGGTTTTATTAAGGTATTTATATTATTTGTGTTACATATTTATTTGATATAATAACTTTAATAATAATAATAAGTAAAAGTTGTATTATTTTTTTAATAATAATTATAATTATCTTATTAATAAAAATATTAATTTTTATATTTACTAAAAATGATATTATGATAAAACGATAATTCTAGTTCATAATAATAAGATTTTTGATTAACAATGATATTCCTCTTAAAAATAATAATTTTTGTAAAGATGGTATTTTTAATATTAATAATACTTTTAATAATAATAAAAATGATAAAAATAATGACAAATGGTAATTTTATCTAAATCAATATTTTACGACATTTTAAATTTCATCATAATAACCATACTCATTATTTCCTATTCGATTTGTTAATAGTTTTTAAATCGTCTTTTATATCGTGTTCATTTTAATGATAATAATAGTAATGTTACTTTATAATACCAATAATAATAAATATTATGATAATAATATTACTATTAACTATTTTAATTATAATAATAATAATATTAATTATAACTTTAACGATAGTAATAATAATAAAAATACAATTTTTAAATGTTAATACATTTTATTGATAATAAAAATAATAATAATGATAATAATAATTTGATAAAAACTAGTACGACGATAATAACGACGATGAAAATAATCATTTTTAATAATAATATCGAAAATTCAATTGACTATAACTTCTAATCCGTTCATCGAATCCATTCGGCGTCTAAAGGAAAAGTTCTTAATTTTTCGCCAGCTTTCCAAGGACATGCATATCTTATACCTTATCTCAACCGTATGTGTAACTAATTCAAGATTCAACATAACCTATCTAAGGGCAATATCAAAAAAATACAAGCATGCGTAATCCTATATTCTCGAGCACTAATCAGGGAAACACTATTAGTATGTAAAAATTTATTTACGAGTACTTACGTATCAATATTGAGATTCAATATTGCAAGAACGGTACGTAGACGCAACGGTGATGACAAACACTAAATTGACCTCATGAGCATATCCATGAACAATACCCATCACCTCCATAGTTATAACCCATAATTTCCTTAGTCCTATCCGGCTCATAAAACCCATGTTGTAATAGCTCGCGCGTACCCTTCTCGTAGTATTTTATGTAATATACTACTAATAATATTTTTAATACTACTAATAATAATATTTTAGATTAATAATAATAATCTTTATTAATAATAATAATAAATATAATAAATAATTATTTACGGAGTATATTGGTTATATAGAGAGATAAAGAAGTTTAAGAGTGTGTACAAAGGAGTGAACGGGTTCGTTTTATACATGTTTTCAGATTTTTGACTCCATGCGATCGCATGGAGTCTAAATGAATTTTTCATGCGACCGTATGATGTCATATAACAGCTGGGATCCAATTACATCCTGCTGACACCTCGTTTACATATTATATATCAATCATATTACGTATCATTCATATCTCATATTACGTAAGATAACTTTATATATATTATTTTATATATAATATATTTAATCTTTAGAATTAATTAAATATTATATTATATTTACGCTCATGGTAAAAATATAATTTTTACAAAAATGACACGGATGTGGTCTCACGACCCATATACCACTTCCGGTTTTTCGAGCGCAATTTCGTACGTTTAGAAAACTAGCCTTTTACGTCACGCGACGTGTACCTTTTATAATAATTTGACTTTTTCGTCAAAAATTTACTTTGTGAAAACGTATCTTATAAAATTTGAGTGTTGTTGTCATTTGCTTCTATAAATCAGTGACTCGTTGTTTACCAACATATTTTATTTTAATTTAAGACGTTTTATGACGAAGTTAAAATATATAGATATATATATATACATTTTTAGAAATATAAATTTGTATCCAAAATCTTTCATCTAACAATATAACATTTAGTTTTTCAAAACTATTTATTTTTCAAAGTTTATTTTTATTTCATTTAGGAAAAATAGTTTAGCGCGTAACGTTTTTTTTTCTTTTTAAGAATTTAAATAGATACAAGTACTAATTGTTTTTAAATATCAATTGCGCCACTAGGCGGGTGTTACTACCGTATACTTAATTTGAAAACATATATATTTAATGAACACGTTTTAAATACATGTTACATCCAATATTTCAACTTACGTTTATTTATTCAAAGGCAGTTTAGATAGACAATTCCTGTTATATGAAAAAGTGTTTTCGTACAGTTGGAAATTACATCAATTGATTACTATGGAATTCCATCGACAAACATATGGAACCAAATACTATATTGTAAAGTATTTATACTTAATATTTCGTTAACGTTATCAAGTTATAATATATACGCATATTCATATAAAATCTTTTACGTTCGTTTAATGGTTCGTGAATCATTGGAATTTGGTCGAGGTTAAATGAATGTATGAACATAGTTTAAAATTCCTGAGATTTAACTTATCAAACTTTGCTTATCATGTCGGAATGATATAAAGATAACGTTTAAATTTGATCGGAAATTCCCGGGTCGTCACAGAGACAGAGTTCTTCTTTTCAATTCACGATTCAAGCTATTTCCTGGAAAATTGAAATCAAGATGGTCTGGACCATTCATAGTCAAAAGAGTTTTCCCATACGGAACGATAGAATTAATAAATTCAAATGGGATTGAATTTAAAGTTAATGGTCACAGAGTTAAACATTACATACATGGTCCGATGGAAGTTGACAACGAAGTTAATCACAATTTTGACACCACAGCTAACTAAGTGTGGGGAGAATCAAGTCTTTAAAGGATAATATGTATTTCTGTTAGAGTTAGATTGTCTGTTTTCGTGTAGTTCTCGAAAATAGAACCCGAATGGTCTTTCCCTAGCAGACCCTAAAGAACTAGTCTTCTCCCCCCATTCTGAATTTTTAATTTTTTTAGGTTTTTACAAAATGAAGACTGCCTGTGAACTAAACCATGGTCTAATGCTACACGCTTTGATCACTAAACGTAATAATGACACACTACCAAGTGAAATAGTATCAGTAATCAGAGAAAGATTGGACGGAGTTAGAAAAGAATCCAGATGCGAAGATAATAAGTTACAATTTGGTAAAGGAAAATCAAAATCCGCAGCGAAAAGAAGAGCACGACACCTAGAAAGATGTCACAAATGCGGAAAATGGTCACATGGAGGTAAATGTTCAAATAATCAAACCTATTCAAATACCGAATTTGTTACTTTATGCAGAGACGGACCGTTCATATGTTTAGAAGAAAAAACACTGAATGCTCAAGGTTACGCCTATGTAGCCATGGAAAACCAATTAAATCGACTATCTTATGAATGGGATAGATCGTATAACTAAGAATACTATCTCACAGGTAAGTCTGTACAGTTTTTATTTTTTTATTTTCATTTTTAACCTTTTGATAATAAACGCTAATTTGTTCGCTATAAAGTATTAAATTGGTATTGAATAAAATTAGGTTTGGCGACCGAAATTATTGATATCATTCAAAAATTTATTACATCACTGCGAAATTTAACGTTTATTCTTAAGGTATAAATATCTTTAATCAATCAACCCAAAATATTTCAAAAATTCGTCATGAGTTAAATTAGGTCATGGAACCGAAATTACTTTACCGAAAAGAGGGGCGCATATTTTTGATAATATTTGATTGATTAAAGTGGGATAAAAAGCCAAAAAGATTTTTAATTTTATTTTTACCATGTTTTTAAAATTAATATATAAATCTTAAATTAATATTGTAAACTTTATAAAAACAATATATTTAAAATTGTAAATATTTGAAAAATTAATATAAGTTTGGTGTGAATTTATAATATGAATTTTTAAATTAAGTTTGGTGTGAATTTTTAATTTTTAAAATATGAATTTTATTTTTATGCATTTTAAATTGTAAGTTTAGTGTGAATTTTTAATATTAATTTTGAATTTTATATTTAAATTGTGTGAATTTAAAAACAAAAATTTACTTTATCTCATTAAGTTAAAAATATGATTTTTAAAATTCGTCGTAAGTTGAAGACTAGGTCTTTGAACCGAAATTGCTTTACCCAAGGGAGGGACGAGAACTTTTATTATCATTATTTTTAATCTTATTGAATTAAAGTATGCCAAAAACATTAAAAACCCCCAAAAATCTTAGCTTTTAAAACAATCGCTACAAAAAGACAAATTTTAAAATTTTGTCGAAGGACGGACTAGGACATCGATCCGAAACGACCTCGTTCTAAATAACAAGGGAAACAAAATTTTAAAATTAATTACTTAATTGTTTTAATTAGTATAAGATGTTAAAATATATGTATATATATATATATATATATATATATATATATATATATATATATATATATATATATATATATATATATATACATATATATATATATATATATACAAACTCCGCGACTCGCGGAGTTTGAAGGTTCAAACACCGCGACTCGCGGGGGGACCAAAACTCATAAAAAAAATAAAAAAGCAAAAACTGATCAGTTGAACATCCCCACACCACAAATACTGCGAAACACAGCCGAAAAAAACCGAAAAAACTCGAAAAAACACTCCCAAATTCACAATTTTTGACCGTTAATCATCAAATCTTTTACTAAAATCATGTTGAGAAGGATGCTATCAAGGAATTACTCAAGAAAAACGGTAAATTTCTACACCTAAACACCATTTAATCCGAAAATTAGTGTTCTTGAGCAATTTTTTTCCCAATTTGATTTTGATGCTTTTTAGTGTAATTATGCTTAAATTGTTTATGTATTATGCTTGTATAATCTAGATTGATGCTATTGAATATGATTAGAAGCCTTAAACTTCAAATTTTGAGTAATCTAGGGTTTGTGTTCTTGAGCAATTTGGGGCTTTTTGATATAAACAGGTTATGGTCGATTTTTGTCATGAATTGTTGCTAAATTAAGTAGTGTAACATGTTTAGGTAGTTAAATGATCCAAACTTTGAGCCTAAACATGATTTTGAGAATTAAAGTGGACTTTTTCAAGTCTAAAATTCATGAACTTGATTTTTGAGAGATAATGCCATTTGAAACTTGTTTAATTGCTAGTAATGATTATTTTGACATGTTATTTGAGTTGAATGCTTATGAACTTGGCAAACATTTTCGTATATGCTTATTTGAAAAAGTGTAGATTTGATGAAAATATGAAAATGAGCTTAAGTTTGATATAAATTGATCATGTGATTGTAATTATTTTGATTGATGATTTTGCTGACACTAATGCATATTTGGATGCACAAAAATTGTGTTTGATGTGTTTTGCAGACTGAAAGGGGTGAATCTTCATCCCAAGCTCGCAATGCTCCTGCTGAGAATGCGGAACAACAGGAGGTGGATAACTACTACAAACAAGATATACCTCATCCAGTCATGACATTTTCTGATATGCACTTGGAAGATTTGCACCCGAACCTGAGATTTAACAGACTTTGGATATATTATCCAAAATACCAAAGGGGTTTGCATAATCTTCATTCTAAAGTTGTTGAGGTACCTAGGGTCATAGAATGGGGACCATTAGAAGCTGTAGAATTGGCCGGGCCAATTAGGGAATTACTTGCACTGAGGTATGGTAATTCTACTTTTAACGACTGGGTACGTTTATTCACCATGCGTAGACCTGTATATAAAGTATGGTGTGAAGAATTGTTGTGTAGTATAGAATTAAATGATCGGGTAGCTAGTTTAACCGATCGATCTTTTATTAGATTTTTGTTAGGAGGTTCGATGCGCCACATGTCTTTACTAGACATGGCTCAGGCTTTACGTATATATACGCCTGAGGAGTTAGCATCTGCCGATTGTAGAGGGTTGATACTAAATGGTAGAAAGATAGACGAAAATTTTGATATACATGGTGTATGGAGTCAAATGACAAGCCATCACCGATTCAAAGGGGGAAATTACTCTTATTTGGATATAGATAGAGATGAATTAAGAGTAATTCATAGGTTTTTAGCTAATTCAATTACACAAAGAGGTAAGAACAAGGAAAAGGTAAATGAACAGGATTTGTTTTACCATATGTGTATTCGAGACCCACAAAGCGCTGTAAGTATACCTTATTGTGTGGGTTATTATTTATCAGCTATGGTTAGGGGGATGAGACCACATAGCATAATAGGAGGTGGTATATTTATTACTTTGATTGCTGAATATCTCGGTGTGGATATAAATCGAGGGGGATTATTAGTCGAAGAACCAGAACCCCGCGATACAATAGGTTTAAATGTATACCATGGTGCGAAAGTTTTGAAGAGGCGAAATAACGTCGCAGTACAACACCATGGTAGACATCCACAGGTTGAGAGAAACCAACAGCAAGGTAATGTAGGAGGGGGAAATGAAATGGCAGAAATGCAAAGGTTTATAACTTCACAAGAGTATGAAAATGCTAGACATAGAGCATTTGAAGATTGGCAAGTTCATCAAAACCAAATCATAGCATATTGCCAACATATAGGTAGAAACTATATTCCTACTCCAAAGCCCATATTCCCTCCCTGGTCCATAGAGATTCAACCACCGTATCCTACGTATAACCCAGCCGAAGCATTTTATAGCACCTATGGTTATGCATGGAACCCCTACTGGTATCAGTATCATCCCTAGTCTACTTAGTTTTATTTATTTTGTAATTTGTAATGTTGATACGTTTAATACTTATTTAATATTGTAATAGTTTTTATAATTTTCTAACTTTTATTCTTAGATTTTAATAATTTTTGAATGTGGGGTAATATACCAAACTTCAAAAATATGTATATATGTTTGCAGTTTATCTTATGTACACAACAGGGTAAAACAACGCATTTTCAAAGACTGGCATTAAGTTCAGCAAAAGCAACTAATTTTGACAACAAGATGCAAAATATATGTGAAATAACAACAAGACGGAATGAACAAATGATATGCACCATTTATCATTCAGCAAGCAAACACAAATATGTTTGGAAACTTTGGTAAAATTTAATCATTTTCACACAAATCACCCTCAATAATTTAAATTGTTACCGATTTTTTGCAAATGAGGGCATTGCAAGATCTTAAGTGTGGGAAGAGGTTAAATTCTTTCGGATTTTTAAAATTTTTATCTTAAACACTTGGTTACCATTAAAAATACTAGTAACGTAGTAGTTGTATTAGAATCTAGTGCTCTCTGATGATAAAGAACAGCCCTAGTCTTATATACTGACTACCCAATTCTAGTAAAATTTTTCAAAATTTTCAATTAAATGAACTCAAAATCATGTTTATACATATTTATGAACGATAAAACTAGGTGTTAACACCGAAATTATTGTTACCTCAGAAAGGACATAAGTTGAGAAATAAACCAAAATGTTAAAATTCATTTAAAATGGAATAGAGGACAATAAAAAGGAAAATAAAAGCCAAGTGTGGGAAAAATTACCAAGTTATCTTAAACATATGTAACATATTTCTGTAACAAATAACTAAAAATACTTTTGTTTTGGACTAAACTAAACTATTTTACCCGATGAAAGAAAAGAAGAGATGGATCTACACGATGAATCAATTCCATCATTAAAAGGAAGTAAAGTCTTCCGAAAAAGAAACGCGCTTCTTGATTTAGGTCATGAAGTTATCGTCCAGACCAGCTGTAGGTTGACGAAAAACCTTGAAAAAGTCATCACTAAAATCAGCAGGAAATCCATGGACCTCAGCATCAAATAGGGTCGCCAAGTGGTCAGACTTATCCTAACCATGAGAGGATCTGTCTTGTAAAATGGGGAGGGCACCGTGCAAATTAGCTGGATAAGACTAATGAATCAGATCCCCAGAAAGGATAATCTCCTTAAAGATTAAAAATCAGCTTTTAAGCCTGATATTACTCAATCCTAGAGATTGACCTTAAAGATTGAGAATTCAAACTCATGGAATTCAATGATATCTAAACTCGAGCTTGAACGAGATATATTTTGATCAAATTATAAACCGATTTGTTTTCTGAAAACCCATTTTCAATGCGTTCATTACCATTGAACGTAAAATCCTAGGAATTCACCGGGAATTCATTAGGTCATCTGAACTAAATCGGGTGTCAACCGTAAGAACGGTGGTTGCATAGCATGGTCAAAGACAGGACCTTGTGCCAGACCGACAAATTATAAGGGTGAGCTTTACTATTGCTCCTACAAAGGATAGTAATTGCGTCCGACACGTTATAGACCATAATTAAAAGCATGTCAGGGGACATTGCCTTAACAGTTGCTTGTTTAACGCTTTCCTTTACAACCGGACGGTAGTTTACCGAAAGGTAATATACGGGACAAGTAAACTGGACGTGTTGCTTTCCTAATACAAGGTTAGCAAGTGGGTGACACAAAACCGCAAGTTTTGAGCTAAAATTTTCAAATCTGAAACCCACCAAGCCCACAAAAATATTTTGCAAACACCGGTGAAGGGTTATTCCGGAAAACTTATCTAGGGTAAAAACTAGATTTAATTTTAAAAAGATCAAATGTTTTCATAAAGATCCAATTTCCTTAATGGATCTAAATTTTATAGTCATGTGGGACTGTAAACCACATCGTTACTACCATTGTTTATACCGCCGTATAGAAATCACTGATGTACAAAGTGTGAAGAATAAAGAAGTGATTCTAGTATTTCAAGACGATATTGCTTGAGGACAAGCAACGCTCAAGTGTGGGAATATTTGATAATGCTAAAAACGAACATATATTTCATAGCATTATTCCTCAAGAAAGACAAGCTTTTAGTTGCAATTGTTCTATTTACAAGTGATATTCGTTTAAATAATAAAAGGTGAAGACAAAAGACAGATTCGACGAATTGAAGATGCAAACGACCAAAAAGCTCAAAAGTACAAAAGACAATCAAAGAGGTTCCAATTATTGATAAGAAACGTCTCGAAATTACAAGAGTACAAGATTTAAAACGCAAAGTACAAGATATTAAATTGTACGCAAGGACGTTCGAAAATCCAGAACCGGGACCAGAGTCAACTCTCAACGCTCGACGCAACGGACTAAAAATTACAAGTTAACTATGTATATAAATATAATATAATATATAATTAATTATATAAATTATATATATATTATATTTATATAATAAACCGTCGGTAAACAAAGAGCCAAAATGGAGTGAGCTGTATTTACAAACTCCGCGACTCGCGGAGTTTGAAGAAGGAAAGGGCCGCGAGTCGCGGAGCCCCAAAAACTGAAACTCCCTATAAAGCCCAACGAATTCTGATCAATTTTTCATCCAATATCCATAATCTATCTCTCTCTCAATATATACGTAAATATATATATATATATATAATTTATATTTTAATTTTAATTTTAATTTTAAATCATAATAATAAGGGTATGTTAGCGAATGTTGTAAGGGTGTAAGTCGAAATTCTGTCCGTGTAACGCTACGTTATTTTTAATCATTGTAAGTTATGTTCAACCTTTTTAATTTAATGTCTCGTAGCTAAGTTATTATTATGCTTATTTAAATCTGAAGTAATCATGATGTTGGGCTAATTACTAAAATTGGGTAATTGGGCTTTGTACCATAATTGGGGTTTAGATAAAAGAACGAAACTTATGGAAATTAGACTATGGGCTATTAATGGGTTTTATATTAACTAAACAATACCTTGTTAATTTAATATACAAACTTATAATTCGACGTATTTATATATAACCACATACGCTTGACTGGGTACGGTGGGCGGGATATCTATAAATACCAATAATTATTCATTTTACCGGATACGGAACTGGATTAATAGTTAATAGACTTGTTGAAACAGGGGTGAATTACATTCAAGGGTAATTGGTGTAATTGTTAACAAAGTAGTAAAACCTTGGTTTACACGCAGTCGATAACCTGGTGTATTCATTTAACAAAGTATTAAAACCTTGTTACAATTCGAATCCCCAATTAGTTGGAATATTTGACTTCGGGAATAAGAATAATTTGACGAAGGCTTTCGCTCTTTATATTTATGACTGATGGACTATTATGGACAAATCTGTATAGACATATTAAATAATCCAGGACAAAGGACAATTAACCCATGGGTATAAAACTAAAATCAACACGTCAAACATCATGATTACGGAAGTTTAAATAAGCATAATTATTTTATTTCATATTTAATTTCCTTTATTTTATATTTAATTGCACTTCTAATTATCGCATTTTTATTATTATTGTATTTAATTGCACTTTTAATTATCGTACTTTTTAATTATCGCAAGTTTATTTTATCGCACTTTTATTATTCGCAATTTCATTATCGTTATTTACTTTACGCTTTAAATTAAGTCTTGTA
Organism: Rutidosis leptorrhynchoides; assembly: GCF_046630445.1. Classification (NCBI taxonomy): domain Eukaryota; kingdom Viridiplantae; phylum Streptophyta; class Magnoliopsida; order Asterales; family Asteraceae; genus Rutidosis; species Rutidosis leptorrhynchoides. Next base: position 90,893,837 of record NC_092341.1, on the reverse strand, counting down.
TTTATTTATTATTTTACATTTGGTTTTAACTGCGACTAAAGTTTTAAAATCGACAAACCGGTCATTAAACGGTAAAAACCCCCCTTTATAATAATAATATTACTTATATTTGTATTTTTATAAAAGTAAACTAATATAGCGTTAAGCTTTGTTTAAAGATTTTTCCTGTGGAACGAACCGGACTTACTAAAAACTACACTACTGTACGATTATGTACACTGCCTATAAGTGTTGTAGCAAGGTTTAAGTATATCTATTCTCTAAATAAATAAATATCTTGTGTAAAATTGTATCGTATTTAATAGTATTTTATACCCCTTAGCTTTAACTATCAATTTATGAACTATATTGAGATAGATTTTGATGAAGATGATGAAGAACACTTAGAACAATGGAAGAACACTTGAGAGAGTTTAGTTTGATGCATAAAAATTGAAAAATGAAAGTGTTTATGGTGATGATTGAAAATGTGATGTAGGTACTCCATATAAGGTCACATTAGTTTGTAATTTTGTGTAATCATTCATGCTAGTTGCCAAATGATGGTTCCCACATGGTTAGGTGACTCACATGGGCTGCTAAGAGCTGATCATTGGAGTGTATATACCAATAGTACATACATTAGAAGCTGGTTATTGTACGAGTACTAATACGGGTGCATACAAGTAGAATTGTTGATGAAAATGAACGAGGATGTAATTGTAAGCATTTTTGTTAAGTAGAAGTACTTTGATAAGTGTCTTGAAGTCATTCAAAAGTGTATGAATACATATTAAAACACTACATGTATATACATTTTAACTGAGTCGTTAAGTCATCGTTAGTCGTTACATGTAAGTATTGTTTTGAAATCTTTAAGTTAACGATCTTGTTAAATATTGTTAACCTATTGTTTATTATATCTAATGATATGTTAAATTATTACATTATCATGATATTATGATGTATTAATATATCTTAATATGATATATATACATTTAAATGTCGTTACAACGATAATCGTTACATATATGTCTCGTTTCGAAATCCTTAAGTTAGTAGTCTTGTTTTTACATATGTAGTTCATTGTTAATACACTTAATGATATGTTTAATTATCATTTATCATGTTTAAATATAGTGTATCAATATCTTAATATGATTCATATGTATTTAACAAGACGTTGTTATAACGATAATCGTTATATATATATCGTTTTCGAGTTTCTTAATTCAATAGTCTCATTTTTATGTATATAACTCTTTGTTAAAATACCTAATGAGATACTTACTTATCATAATATCATGTTAACTATATATATATATCCATATATATGTCATAATATAGTTTTTACAAATTTTAACGTTCGTGAATCGCTGGTCAACTTGGGTGGTCAATTGTCTATATGAAACCTATTTCAATTAATCAAGTCTTAACAAGTTTGATTGCTTAACATGTTGGAAACACTTAATCATGAAAATATCAATTTCATTTAATATATATAAACATGGAAAAGTTCGGGTCACTATAGTACCTACCCGTTAAATAAATTTCGTCCCGAAATTTTAAGCAGTTGGAGGTGTTGACGTATCTTCTATAAATAAGTGCGGGTATTTCTTCTTCATCTGATCTTCTCATTCCCAGGTGAACTCGGGTCCTCTACAAGCATTCTATCAAACCTTAACAATTGGTATCTTGTTTTGCTTAAGTCTTTTAACCTCATGATCCATTATTTCGACGGGTTCTTCGATGAATTGAAGTTTTTTATTGATTTGATTTCGTCTAACGGAATAGTGAGATCTTCTTTAGCAAAACATTTCTTCAAATTCGAGACATGGAAAGTGTTATGTACAGCCTCGAGTTGTTGAGGTAACTCAAGTCGGTAAACTACTGGTCCGACACGATCAATAATCTTGAATGGTCCAATATACCTTGGATTTAATTTCCCTCGTTTACCAAATCGAACAACGCCTTTCCAAGGTGAAAATTTAAGCATGACCATCTCTCCAATTTCAAATTCTATATCTTTTCTTTTAATGTCAGCATAGCTCTTTTGTCGACTTTGGGCTGTTTTCAACCGTTGTAGAATTTGGATGATCTTCTCGGTTGTTTCTTGTATTATCTCTGCACCCGTAATCTGTCTATCCCCCACTTCACTCCAACAAATCGAAGACCTGCATTTTCTACCATAAAGTGCTTCAAACAGTGTCATCTCAATGCTTGAATGGTAGCTGTTGTTGTAGGAAAATTCTGCTAACGGTAGGTGTCGATCCCAACTGTTTCCAAAATCAATAACACATGCTCGTAGCATGTCTTCAAGCGTTTGTATCATTCTTTCGCTCTACCCATCAGTTTGTGGATGATAGGCAGTACTCATGTCTAGACAAGTTCCTAATGCTTGCTGTAATATCTGCCAGAATCTTGAAATAAATCTGTCATCCCTATCAGAGATAATAGAGATTGGTATTCCATGTCTGGAGACGACTTCCTTCAAATACAGTCGTGCTAACTTCTTCATCTTGTCATCTTCTCTTATTGGCAGTAAGTGTGCTGATTTGGTGAGACGATCAACTATTACCCAAATAGTATCAAAACCACTTGCAGTCCTTGGCAATTTAGTGATGAAATCCATGGTAATGTTTTCCCATTTCCATTCCGGGATTTCGGGTTGTTGAAGTAGACCTGATGGTTTCTGATGCTCAGCTTTGACCTTAGAACATGTCAAACATTCTCCTACGTATTTAGCAACATCGGCTTTCATACCCGGCCACCAAAAATGTTTCTTGAGATCCTTGTACATCTTCCCCGTTCCAGGATGTATTGAGTATCTGGTTTTATGAGCTTCTCTAAGTACCATTTCTCTCATATCTCCAAATTTTGGTATCCAAATTCTTTCAGCCCTATACCGGTTCCGTCTTCCCGAATATTAAGATGCTTCTCCGATCCTTTGGGTATTTCATCCTTTAAATTTCCCTCTTTTAAAACTCCTTGTTGCGCCACCTTTATTTGAGTAGTAAGGTTAGTGTGAATCATTATATTCATAGCTTTTACTCGAATGGGTTCTCTGTCCTTTCTGCTCAAGGCGTCGGCTACCACATTTGCCTTCCCCGGGTTGTAACGGATCTCAAAGTCGTAATCATTCAACAACTCAATCCACCTGCGCTGCCTCATGTTCTGTTTTTTCTGATTAAATATGCGTTGAAGACTTTTGTGGTCGGTATATTTAATACTTTTGATCCCATGTAAGTAATGCCTCCAAGTCTTTAATGCAAAAACAACCGCGCCTAATTCCAAATCATGCGTCATATTATTCTGCTCGTGAATCTTCAATTGTCTAGATGCATAAGCAATTACTTTCGTTCGTTGCATTAATACACAACCCTTTGAGGCGTCACAATATATCACAAAATCATCATTCCCTTCAGGTAATGACAATATAGGTGTCATAGTTAACTTTTTCTTCAACAATTGAAACGCTTTCTCTTGTTCATCCTTCCATTCAAATTTCTTCCCTTTATGCGTTAATGCAGTCAAGGGTTTTGCTATTTTGGAAAAATCTTGGATGAATCTCCTGTAATAACCAGCCAGCCCTAAAAATTGGTGTATGTGTTTCGGAGTTTTCGGGGTTTCCCACTTTTCAACGGTTTCAATCTTTGCTGGATCAACATGAATACCTTCTTTGTTCACTATGTGACCGAGGAATTGGACTTCTTCCAACCAAAATGCATACTTTGAAAACTTAGCGTACAGTTTTTCTTTTCTCAGCAACTCTAGCACTTTTCTCAAATGTTCTTCGTGCTCTTGATCATTCTTCGAGTAAATAAGTATGTCATCGATGAAAACAATGACAAACTTGTCAAGATATGGCCCACACACTCGGTTCATGAGGTCCATGAACACAGCTGATGCGTTAGTCAATCCAAACGGCATAACCATAAACTCGTAATGACCGTAACGCGTCCTAAAAGCAGTCTTCGGAATGTCATCCTCCTTCACCCGCATTTGGTGATATCCAGAACGTAAATCGATCTTCGAATAAACCGACGAGCCTTATAGTTGATCAAATAAGTCGTAGATTCTCGGTAATGGGTAACGGTTCTTGATGGTAAGTTTGTTCAACTCTCGGTAGTCGATACACAACCTGAATGTACCATCTTTCTTCTTGACAAACAGAACAGGAGCTCCCCATGGTGATGTACTTGGCCGAATGAAACCACGCTCTAAAAGTTCCTATAATTGACTTTGTAATTCTTTCATTTCGCTGGGTGCGAGTCTGTATGGAGCACGAGCTATTGGTGCAGCTCCTGGTACAAGGTCTATTTGAAATTCAACGGATCGATGTGGGGGTAATCCCAGTAATTCTTTCAGAAATACATCGGGAAATTCTTTTGCGACGGGAACATAACTGATGTTCTTTTCTTCATGTTTAACTTCCTCGATGTGTGCTAGAATGATGTAACAACATTTTCTTATTAGTTTTTGTGCCTTCAAACTACCAATAAAATTTAATTTCGCGTTGTTCTTTTCTCCGTACACCATTAAAGGTTTTCCTTTTTCACGCATAATGCGAATCGCATTATTGTAACAAACGACCACTGCTCTAACCTTTTTCAACCAGTCCATGCCAATTATTACATCAAAACTCCCTAACTCGACTGGTATTAAATCAATCTTAAACGTTTCATCCCCCAGTTTAATTTCTCTATCCCGACATATATTATCTGCTGAAATTAATTTACCGTTTGCTAATTCGAGTAAAAATTATTATCCAAAGGCGTCAATGGGCAACTTAATTTAGCACAAAAATCTCTACTCATATAGCTTTTATCCGCACCCGAATCAAATAAAACATAAGCAGATTTATCGTCAATAAGAAACGTACCCGTAACAAGCTCCAGGTCTTCCTGTCCTTCTGCCACATTAATATTGAAAACTCTTCCGCGGCCCTGTCCATTAGTATTCCCCTGATTCGGGTAATTTCTATTAATGTTGCATGCTTTTCCACATTTATAACAAACAGCATTGGTATAACTTGCTCCGACACTATTCGTTCTGGCATTACTTGTCCCGACACTATTTGTTCCTTTAGTTCTGTTAAACTTTGGTCCGTAGACCTCACACTTTGTCGCGCTATGATCATTTCTTTTACACCTATTACAAAATGTCGTGCAAAATCCCGGGTGATTTTCTTCACACCTATGACATGGCTGTTTTTGGTTTTTGTTGTCGTTGTTGTTATTAAGGTTGTTGTTAGGATTGTTATTGTTGTTGAAACGGTTGTTGTAGTTGTTGTTGTTGTTGGGACGTTTGTTGTAGTTATTGTTAGGATTGCGGTTATTGTTGCGATTGTTGTTGCGGTTGTTGGGATAGTTGTTGCGATTGTGGTTGTAATTGTTATTGTTGTTGTACTGGTGACTCTTGTCACCTTTTTCCTCCCACTTCCTCTTGAATTGTTTCGTGTTAGCTTCTTCGGCTGCCTGCTCTTTAATTCTTCCCTCAATCTGATTTATGAGTTTATGAGCCATTCGACTTGCCTTTTGTATGGAAGCGGGCTCGTGTGAACTCACATCTTCTTGAATCCTTACTTGTAACCCTTTTACAAACGCGTCGATCTTCTCTTCTTCATCTTCGAACACCCCCGGACACAATAGGCACAACTCTGTGAATCGTCGTTCATATGTGGTAACATCGAACCCTTGTGTTCGTAACTCTCTAAGTTCTACCTTGAGCTTATTGACTTTGTTTCTAGGACGGTACTGCTCGTTCATCAATTGCTTGAATGCCGACCACGGTAGTGCGTAAGCAGCATTTTGTCCTACCTGTTCAAGATAGGTGTTCCACCACATTAACGCAGTACATATGAAGGTATGCGTAGCGTACTTAACTTTGTCCTCTTCAGTATACTTACTTATGGCAAACATCGATTTGACTTTCTCGGTCCACCGTTTCAATCCAATTGGTCCTTCGGTTCCATCAAATTCTAAAGGTTTGCAGGCAGTGAATTCTTTGTAGGAGCATCCTACATGATTTCTTGTGCAATTAGTTCCACTGCTAGATCCAGAGTTATTGTTATTTTGCTTCGCAGCCTGTACTGCGGCTATATTTGCTGCAAGGAAAACACGGAAGTCTTCCTCACTCATGTTCAAATTCTGACGAGTCGTCGGTGCCATTTCCTTTAAAAATAGCCCAAAAGAATTAAGTTAATCATATAAAATTTTAAGAGTGGTCAATAGTATTTCGTAGCATAGTATGAACTCATTTATAAAAGCTTTTTCTTCATATTAGCATTTTATAGTTTTAATTCGGGTAGTACCTACCCGTTAAGTTCATACTTAGTAGCTAATATACAATTCAACTAATACAATTCTATATGAAAAAACTGATTATAACAATATTTCGCGTTCAAATTTTATACAATATTTTACAAACTTACAATACCGCTATTATACATATAGGATGAAATATAGCACATAATAACTTTGCTACTCGGTAGTTATAAAGGCAATTCTAGTTAATACGCAAGTCGTTCAGCAAAAGAAATAAAGACACGTAATTCATAAGTCCAGAAACAAGTCATGCATTCTGGTTTTACTAAGATGACTTCCCATCCTGGGTCTTGTGGAAAGTAACCATTATGACCATTGGCTAGGCAGCATGTTGTAATATCATCAAAAGGACGAGGGTTTCGAAATGTCCAACAGCCCCGTAATAATCTAAAAACCTTGTTTCTCACCCCAAATACTAAATTCGTCACTTGTGGGAAGGTTTTATTTAAAAGTTGTAATCCGATGTTCTTTTTCTCACTTTGGTAAGAAGCGAACATCACTCACCCGTAAGCATAACATGCTTCTTTATGTTGCATGTTAGAAGCTCTTTCTAACTCACGAAATCCTATGTTGGGATATGTTGAGTCAAAATAGGTTCTTAACCCGTAGCGTAAAATTGCATTTGGGTTCCCCGCATTTAATGCTTTAAAGAAAACACGGCGTAACTTACGGTCTCCCCAATGTGATATACCCCACCTATCAAAGGAAAGCCTTTTATAAACTAAGGCATTTCTGGAAAGTCTTTCAAATGTTTGACAAGTTAATTTCGCCATAACTAATTGTGCTGATGAATTTTGACCGACTCTAGACAAGATTTCATTAATCATATCCTCTGGTAGGTCTTCTAAAATATTCGGTTGTCTACCCTTAACGTCCATTTTGTGTTTTTATACTGTAAAATAGACATGGATTAATTCGTAAAAGATAATTAACAAACAATACAAGCAATTTTTACATAGAACATAAAAGTACAAGCACACTACAATACATATAATACACAACATGATTACAACCCTCTAATCTGAATCACTGGTTTCTTCTTCTTCGGACTTGGTTCGTTTTCCTAATTTTCTAGGGATATATGGTGTTCCTCTAATACAAGCCATCGTTTTCCACAATGATTTAGAAAAACCTGGTGATTTAGAGGTTCCCGGGTTATTGTTACATTTTAGAAAATACGGATGTTGCCGATACATATAAAGTTCATCGAGGTTGGAATCAGGTTTCTCTATTTTTATACCTTTTCCCTTATTATTTTCTTTTGCTTTATTAAATTGGGTCGAGGTAATTTCTATAACATCATCGGAATTCTCATCGGGATCCGATTCATCGAAAAATTGGTAATCTTCCCAATATTTAGCTTCCTCGGCGGAAACACCATTGACAATTATTAACTTTGGTCCGTTGGTTGAGGATTTTCTTTTATTTAATCGATTTACTGTATGTATCAATATTTCTTCCTCTAGAAGCTCTTCTTCTTCCAGTTCCTCTTCTTCCGATTCCTCCTCTTCCGGTTCCTCTTCGGAAATTTGTGAATCTTTCCAAAATATATTCGACTCTTCATTATTATTAGGTGAGTCGATGGGATTTGTACTAGAGGTAGACATCTATCACACAATATCAAACACATTAAGAGATTAATATATCCCATAATATTTACATGTTACAATTTGTAGTTTCCAACAAAAATATTAAGCAATCATTTTTAAAGAAAACACGGTCGAAGTCCAGACTCACTAATGCATCCTAACAAACTCGATAAGATACACTAATGCAAATTTTCTGGTTCTCTAAGACCAACGCTCGGATAACAACTAAAATGTCCCATTCATATCGATTATAAACGTTTCATATTAATTGATCTCTTTGCGAGGTTTTGACCTCTATATGAGACGTTTTTCAAAGACCGCATTCGTTTTTAAAACAAACCATAACCTTTATTTTATTGACAAGGTTAAAAGGACACCACCTAGATTATCAAGAAATGATAATCTAAAAATATCACACTTACACACTACCAATACATATTGGTTTACAATATTAATATGTTACAACAAAGAAATTCTCGAATGCAGTTTTAAACAATATTATACAAGCATGCTGACACCAAATCTTGTCCATATTTTAGCATGCAACAGCGGAAGATCTTAATAATCACCTAAGAATATACATGCTTTGAATGTCAACAAAAATGTTGGTGAGTTATAGTTTAACCTATATATTTATCAAATCGTAATAATAGACCACAAGATTTCATATTTCAATATACATCCCATACATAGAGATAAAAATCATTCATATGGTGAACACCTGGTAACCGACATTAACAAGATGCATATAAGAATACTCCCTATCATTCTGGGAAATCCTTCGGACATGATAAAAACGAATTCGAAGTACTAAAGCATCCGGTACTTTGGATGGGATTCGTTAGGCCCAATAGATCTATCTTTAGGATTCGCGTCAATTAGTAGATCAGTTTACTAATTCTTAGGCTACCAAGCAAAAGGGGCATATTCGGCTTCGATCATTCACCCATATAATGTAGTTTCAATTACTTGTGTCTATTTCATAAAACATTTATAAAACTGCATGTATTCTCATCCCAAAAATATTAGATTTTAAAAGTGGGACTATAACTCACTTTCACAGATTTTTACTTCGTCAGAAAGTAAGACTTGGTCACTGGTCAATTCACGAACCTATAACAAATATGTACATATATATATATCAAAGTATGTTCAAAATATATTTACAACATTTTTATTACGTTTTAATGATTTGAGTTTATTAAGTCTGCTATCCTTGTTAGTAACCTACAACTAGTTGTCCACAGTTAGATGTACAGAAATAAATCGATATATATTATCTTGAATCAATCCACGACCCAGTGTATACACGTCTCAGGCTAGATCACAACTCAAAGTATATATATTTTTGGAATCAACCTCAACCCTGTATAGCAAACTCAAACATTACTGCATATAGAGTGTCTATGGTTGTTCCAAATAATATATATACATGGGTAGATATGATATGTCAAAATATTTGTATACGTGTCTATGGTATCCCAAAATTACATAATATATTAGAATATATGTATTATACAATATAAGTTAGCTAGGATATGTTTAATATAGATTTCTAACCAATTTTCACGTAGCTACAACAAGCAAAATTATCCAATCTTGTTTTACCCATAACTTCTTCGTTTTAAATCCGTTTTGAGTGATTCAAGTTGCTATGGTTTCATATTGAACTTAAGTCTATGAATCTAAACAGAAAAAATATAAGTTTATCGTCAGAAATACATGTTACAATTCAATATTATAAGAGGTAGTCATTTTAGTCGAAAGAACGACGTCTTGATGACTATTTTAAAAAACATACTTCCACTTTGAGTTTAACCATGATTTTTGGATATAGTTTCATGTTCATAAGAAAAATCATTTTCCAAGAAGAACAACTTTTAAATCAAAGTTTATCATAGTTTTTAATTAACTAACCCAAAACAGCCTGCGGTGTTACTACGACGGCGTATATCCAGTTTTACGGTGTTTTTCGTGTTTTCAGGTTTTAAATCATTAAGTTAGCATATCATATAGATATATAACATGTGTCTAGTTTATTTTAAAAGTCAAGTTAGAAGGATTAACTTTTGTTTGCGAACAAGTTTAGAATTAACTAAACTATGTTCTAGTGATTACAAGTTTAAACCTTCGAATAAGATAGTTTTATATATATGATTCGAATGATATTATGAACATCATTACTACCTAAAGTTTTGTGGATAAAAATACTGGAAATAAGAAAAATAGATCTAGCTTCAAAGGATCCTTGGATGGCTTGACTCATGACACGAAAACAAGTTCAAGTAAGATTTCCACTCGAAATAAGATTGTTATAGTTATAGAAATTGAATCAAAGTTTGAATATGAGTACTACCTTGTATTAGAGAGATATCTTACTGTAAATAAGAAAGATTTCTTGAGGTTGGATGATCACTTGAAATGGATTTGCAAGATTGAAAGTAAGCTAGCAACTTGGAAGTGTTGTTGGTGTGTTCTTGAGTAGTTGTTTTATATCTTGGTTTATGTACGGATTTATGAACTATATTGAGCTAGATTTTAATGAAGATGATGAGGAACACTTAGAACAATGGAAGAACACTTGAGAGAGTTTAGTTTGATGCATAAAAATTGAAAAATGAAAGTGTTTATGGTGATGATTGAAAATGTGATGTAGGTACTCCATATAAGGTCACATTAGTTTGTAATTTTGTGTAATCATTCATGCTAGTTGCCAAATGTTGGTTCCCACATGGTTAGGTGACTCACATGGGCTGCTAAGAGCTGATCATTGGAGTGTATATACCAATAGTACATACATTTTGGAAGCTAGGTATTGTACGAGTACGAATACGGGTGCATACGAGTAGAATTGTTGATGAAAATGAACAAGGATGTAATTGTAAGCATTTTTGTTAAGTAGAAGTACTTTGATAAGTGTCTTGAAGTCATTCAAAAGTGTATGAATACATATTAAAACAATACATGTATATACATTTTAACTGAGTCGTTAAGTCATCGTTAGTCGTTACATGTAAGTGTTGTTTTGAAATCTTTAAGTTAACAATCTTGTTAAATGTTGTTAACCCATTGTTTTATATCTAATGAGATGTTAAATTATTACATTATCATGATATTATGATGTATTAATATATCTTAATATGATATATATACATTTAAATGTCGTTACAACGATAATCGTTACATATATGTCTCGTTTCGAAATCCTTAAGTTAGTAGTCTTGTTTTTACATATGTAGTTCATTGTTAATACACTTAATGATATGTTTACTTATCATTTATAATGTTTAAATATAGTGTTTCAATATCTTAATATGATTCATATGTATTTAACAAGACGTTGTTATAACGATAATCGTTATATATATCGTTTTCGAGTTTCTTAATTCAATAGTCTCATTTTTATGTATATAACTTATTGTTAAACTACCTAATGAGATACTTACTTATCATAATATCATGTTAAATATATATATATCCATATATATGTCATCATATAGTTTTTACAAATTTTAACGTTCGTGAATCGCTGGTCAACTTGGGTGGTCAATTGTCTATATGAAACCTATTTCAATTAATCAAGTCTTAACAAGTTTGATTGCTTAACATGTTGAAAACACTTAATCATGTAAATATCAATTTCATTTAATATATATAAACATGGAAAGTTCGGGTCACTACAATTGACATCCACAGTTAATGCTCTCTCCTATTTGCTGTGATTTATACTCCCATTTCTATTTCAGAACTTCATGCTTTTGTTTTCTCTTCTGCCATTAAGCACAACAAGTAATTGTCCAGAATTCGTAGGTATGAAATTTGGAATGAACATAACTAATGTTCTGAGATAGAAATTGTAATAGCACGATCTCGATTGGTTAAATTACTAGAATTCAAGAGAAAAGATAGAACTATCAGGAAGATATGTTCTCGATATGTTTGGAGATTAAGTAGAATGTAAGAGTCGTGTAACATGGCACATGATGACGGTATGGTATGTGGATCATCATGTTCCATTAGAAACTCAGCATGACTTACTGTAATATAATCACGTTGATCAAGTGTCATTATATTATACTAACTCATGCTTCAATTCCCAACACTACTTCAAAAACATTCATATTTTAAATTCGTATTTTTCAGAATTTAGAAACTAAAAGAGTTTCCTTTATGATGTAACACTGATATTGCGAGAAAATAAATGATTTCAGATAAGAATAGTTATGAAAATATTTTAAGAAATATCAAGAATATTTGTAATGAAAGATATGATGATATCTTAGAATTTCTAACATCGATGGATGATGAAGAAGATTTCTCCGTAAGGGTTTAGATTTAGAAGCAAGGTATTTGTTAATGACTTCAGCAGATACTGAATCATTTAGATTCTTTGAAGGCAGGTTTAGTATTTGTAATTTGTCCACAGCCTCTTTTCTGGTTTGCTCAATCCGTTTTCCAGTTTCAAACCTTATCTTTTTCTGAGCTTTTCCAACACATTATTCTTTATCATCAAACTTTTGACTGTTAAGGTCGTTTACAGTTTTTGGTACTACATCAGCATTTTCCAAAAATTCGGAGAACTAATTCGTAGTTTGGGGTGCTTTTCAGAATTTGAGAATGGAAGATCATAATTCTAAGAGATAAATGTTATATGTACACATATAACTGTTGATGTAGAAATGCTACGAGATTCAAAATACTAATTGCTGATTCTCAGTAATTGGTATGGCAATTGTCGTTATAAGATGCGGATGAACACATGATGGAGTTTCGATAAATATAATGATTTTTCGGAAAGTCAAAGATCAACAAAGTTGTTGGTAAGTTTACTGCTAATGTGGTGGGATATAAACGGTTCTCCGGTAACAATGACATACAGGTCAACGTATATATCAAGGTTATAATAAGGCTAATCCGAATGAAAAGTCAAAATTGATTTTGCTGGAGGTGTGACAAAATTGGCTACCTTGGAGAGGGATTGTATAGATATTTTTCGGTAATAATAACGCCAATGGATCATAGATTCGTGTTAAACTTCTACTCAAATTCCATGAGTTTTCTAGGTGCATGATAATATGCATAAGTTCTTCTTTTCGTAGATAACGTGTTGTTGGATCATCCTCTCGGTTGTTTCTTAATTGAGGTATTTTCAAGAATCATGAAGGGTTTGAACGCAGATTGTAATCGTCAATATACATATGATGTTCTAGAATTTTGAATGATACGAATATTTTTCTGGGTTCTATGAATAAAAGTGATGTTCTAGCACAGTTTTGAAGTCAAAGTATAGCTTTGAAAGATGTAGAGATCTAAGAGTGATGTTTTCTGTTAAATCTTGACTTGGATTCTGATTTTTCAAAATCAGAATATGTAATCAAATTTGGATGAGAATGGTTGTTTTGATTTCTATGAAATAATGTGTATCGTTGTGAAAGTAGTGAGGACAGATATCGATTATTAAATAATTGAAGAATGTACAGTGTAACATATTAATTGTGAACTTATATAATTCCCGAGTATTACCTACCCGTTAAAAATATCACAAATAATATTGTGTACCAAGATTTTCATTACAGTCTTTATGAAAATATATGTATATATATATTTTCTTTAGATGTAATACAGATTTAATGAGTTAATATCATATTAAGCTCATTTGATTTTCGGCTGAAACTAGAAATGAATAATCTCTAAAACTTTAGAAATTACGTAATCTTCGCGGATTATTATGAATTAATACTTCATTATTCACTTTTATTGATATTTCCTCGGTGAATGTGATGTGTGCGAGGTGTACTAGGAAATAGTATTATTTTTATAACGAAATACTATTAAACATGATACAATTTTACACAAGATATTTATCTATTTATAGAATGGATATACCTAAACCTTGCTACAACACTTATAGGCAGTGTACCTAATCGTACAGTAGTGTAGTTTTTAGTAAGTCCGGTTCGTTGCACAGGGATACACTTAAACAAGCTTAACGCTATATTAGTTTAACTTATAAAAATACAAATATATATAAGTAATATTATTATTATAAAAAGGGGGTTTTACCGTTTAATGACCGGTTTGTCGATTTTTAAAACTTTAGTCGCAGTTAAAACCTAATGTAAAATATTAAATAAATAAAAGACTTAATTTAAAGCGTAAAGTAAATAACGATAATAAAATTGCGATAAATAAAAGTTCGATAATTAAAAAGTACGATAATTAAAAGTGCAATTAAATATAATGACAATAAATAAAAGAGCGATAATTAGAACTGCAATTAAATATGAAAATAAAGGAATTATGCTTATTTAAACTTCCGTAATCATGATGTTTGACGTGTTGTTTTTAGTTTATTCCCATGGGTTAATTGTCCTTTGTCCTGGATTATTCGATATGTCCATACGGATTTGTCCATAATAGTCCATCAGGCATAAATATAAAGTGCGAAAGTCTTCGTCAAATTATTCTTATTCCCGAAGTCAAATATTCCAACTAATTGGGGATTCGAATTGTAACAAGGTTTTAATACTTTGTTTAATGAATACACCAGATTATCGACTGCGTGTAAACCAAGGTTTTACTACTTTGTTAACACTTACACCAATTACCCTTGAATGAAATCCACCCCTGTTTCAACAAGTCTATTAACTATTAATCCAGTTCCGTGTCCGGTAAAATGAACAATTATTGGTATTTATAGATATCCCGCCCACCATACCCAGTCAAGCGTATGTGGTTATATATAAATACGTCAAATTATAAGTCTATATATTAATTTAACGAGGTATCATTTAGTTAATATAAAACCCATTAATAGCCCATAGTCTAATTTCCACAAGTGTCGTTCTTTTATCCAAACTCCAATTATGGTACAAAGTCCAATTACCCAATTTTAAATATTTTAGCCCAACATCATGATTACTTCGGCATTAAATAAGCATAATAATAACTTAGCTACGAGACATTAAATTAAAAAGGTTGAACATAACTTACAATGATTAAAAATAGCGTAGCGTTACACGGACAGAATTTCGACTTACACCCTTACAACATTCGCTAACATACCCTTATTATTAGAAATTAAAATTAAAATTAAAATTAAAATATAATATATATATATATATATATATATTTATATATATATATATATATATATATATATATATATATATATATATATATATATATATATATATATATATATATATATATATATATATCGTATGATAGAGAGAAAGAAAAAGATGTGTTTATGTGCTCAAAAACTGCGAAATTAATAGATCAGGCATGTCACCTACTGCCATGCGATCGCATGGCTTTTTGCCTTCTAGGCCATGCGATCGCATGGCCTCTTTTTCCAACTCACATGTTATTGTTTCTTCTGCCGACAGTTTTTATAATATATTATATAATATATAAATAATTATAAGAATTATTTAAATATTATATTATATTTATGTGCATAGTTGACTTGTAATTTTTAGTCCGTTGCGTCAAGCGTTGAGAGTTGACTTTGGTCCCGGTTCCGGATTTTCGAACGTCCTTGTGTACAATTTAATATCTTGTATTTTGCGTTTCGCTTCTTGTACTCTTGTAATTTTGAGACGCTTCTAATCAATAATTGGAACCTCTTTGAATGTATTTTGTACTTTTGAGCTTTTGGTCGTTTGCGTCTTCAATTCGTCGAATCTGTCTTTTGTCTTCACCTTTTATTATTTAAACGAATATCACTTGTAAATAGAACAATTGCAACTAAAAGCTTTTCTTTCTTGAGGGATAATGCTATGAAATATATGATCGTTTTTAGCATTATCAAATATTCCCACACTTGAGCGTTGCTTGTCCTCAAGCAATATAG
This sequence comes from Rutidosis leptorrhynchoides, assembly GCF_046630445.1. NCBI lineage: Eukaryota > Viridiplantae > Streptophyta > Magnoliopsida > Asterales > Asteraceae > Rutidosis > Rutidosis leptorrhynchoides. Next base: position 90,878,085 of record NC_092341.1, on the reverse strand, counting down.
TCTTGAAATAAAGATACTAGAATCACTTCTTTATTCTTCACACTTTGTACATCAGTGATTTCTATACGGCGGTATAAACAATGGTAGTAACGTTGTGGTTTACAGTCCCACATGACTATGAAAATTTAGATCCTTAAGGAAATTGGATCTTTATGAAAACATTTGATCTTTTGAAAATTAAATCTAGCTTTTACCCTAGATAAGTTTTTTCGGAATAACCCTTCACCGGTGTTTGCAAAATGTTTTTGTGGGTTTGGTGGGTTTCAGATTTGAAAATTTTAGCTCAAAACTTGTGGTTTTGTTTCACCCACTTGCTTTCCTTGTATTGGGAAAGCAACACGTCCAGTATACTTGCTCCGTATATTACCTTTCGGTATACTACCGTCCGGTTGTAAAGGAAAGCGTTGAACAAGCAACTGTTAAGGCAATGTTCCCTGACATGCTTTTAATTATGGTCTATAACGTGTCGGATGCAATTACTATCCTTGGTAGGAGCAATAGTAAAGCTCACCCTTATAATTTTTCTTCGGTCTGGCACAAGGTCCTGTCTTTGACCATGCTATGCAACCACCGTTCTTACGGTTGACACCCAATTTTGGTTCAGGTGACCTAATGAATTCCAGGTGAATTCCTAGGATTTTACGTTCAATGGTAATGAACGCATTAAAAATGGGTTTTCAGAAAACAAATCGGTTTGTAATTTTGATCAAGCTATTTTCTCTTTCAAGCTCGAGTTTAGATATCATCGAATTCTATGAGTTTGTAATTCTCAATCTTTAAGGTCAATCTCTAGGATTGAGTAATATCAGGCTTAAAAGCTGATTTTTGATCTTTAAGGAGATTATCCTTTCTGGAGATCTGGTTCATTAGTCTTATCCAGCTAATTTGCAAGGCGTTCTCTCCATTTTACAAGACAGATCCTCTCATGGTTAGGATAAGTCTGACCACTTGGCGACCCTGTTTGATGTTGAGGTCCGTGGATTTCCTGCTGATTTTAGAGATGACTTTTCTAGATTTTTCGTCAACCTACAACTGGTCTGGACGACAACTTCCTGACCTAAATCAAGAAGCGCGTGTCTTTTCGGAAGACTTTACTTCCTTTTAATGATGGAATTGATTCATCGTGTAGATCCATCTTTCTTACAGTAAATCGGGTAAAACTTTTTAGTTTAGTCCAAAGCAAAAGCACATATTTTTTTACAAATAACTTGGTAAATTTTTCCCACACTTGGCTTTAATTTTCCTTTTTATTGTCCTCTATTTCATTTTAAATGAATTCTAACATTTTGGTTTGTTTCTCAATTTATGTCCTCTCCGAGGTAACAATAATTTCGGTGTTAACACCTAGTTTTATCGTTCATAAATATGTATAAACATGATTTTGAATTCATTTAATTAAAAATTTTGAAAAATTTTACTAGAATTGGGTAGTCAGTATATAAGACTAGGGCTGTTCTTTATTATCAGAGAGCACTAGATTCTAATACAACTATTGCGTTACTAGTATTTCTAATGGTAACCAAGTGTATAAGTCAAAAAAATTTTAAAATTCCGAAAGAATTTAACCCCTTCCCACACTTAAGATATTGCAATGCCCTCATTTCCAAGAAATCAGTAACAATTTAAATTATTGAGGGTGATTAGCGTAGAAAAATGATTAAATTTTACCAAAGTTTCCAAACATATTGGCGTTTGTTTGTTGAATGATTAATGGTGCACATCATTTGTTCATTCCGTCTTGTTGTTACATCACATTTGTTTTTCGTTTTGTAGTCAAAAGTACTAGCTTTTGCTGAACTTAATGCCAGTCTTTGAAAATGCGCTGTTTTACCCTGTTTTGTACAATCTACAATATACATACATACAAATATAAACATGCATGGTAATTTGAAATGGGACTTAAAATCCCACTTTCAAATCAAATATTAAACATTAGTACAACAATTAAAAATATTAAATATTACAATAAAAGTATCACGATATCATAAGTTTAAACATAAATAAATAGAAATAATAAAAAAATAACAATCATAAAAATTACCAACAGGAACTATATCAATCATGGATAGGGGTTCCAGTTCATGTCATCGTCCGGGTTCCATGGTTGGTGATAGGTGTACTGGTATGCCTGGTTAGGGTCGTAGAGAGTATAAGGCGGTCTCATCTCGAGCTGGTGTGGAGGATAGTAAGCTGGTCGGGTCGGAACGTAGTGATCCTGAGGTGACAGCCGGCTCATAATCTGACACTGATGATAGTCCCATCTATCATGCTGTCGTTGCCTGGAATGCTCGTAATCATTCCGGCCTTGCCACTGCTCCATCCGACGAAATCTCTCCGCGTTTGTCATGTCTACCTCATCTACACGCTGGTAGACATTAGTCATAGCCTCCCGAATGACATCCCTAACGTCATCCGCTTCCTCCATTTCCTCGTCTGAGCCTCTTTCTACCTGCGGATGACTACCTACATAGGGTATTGCCTGGTTGCGTCTACTCTTCAATACCTTAGCACCCGCATAAACCCTCAATCCTAAAAGCTCAACCTGTTCCCTACATTCCAAAAGTGGAACCCCTTGGTCCTTATCTACACATAAATACTCTCCAATGAGAGTAACAAAAATACCTCCTCCAATTATCCCCCCTTCCAATGAGAGTAATAAAAACCAACACAGTAGGGGATATTAACAAAGCCTGTTGGGTCTCGAATACACTTTAGGTAAAATAAATCATGTAAGGTCAATTTTTCCTTGTTGTGACCTCTCTGTGTAATCGAGTTAGCCAAAAATCTATGAATTATGCGAAGCTCGGCTTTGTTAATATGTAAGTAGGTATGTGTTCCTCCCCGCCCAAAAACATTATAATCAGACATACGCCTCTAGACGGCGTTCGCGTCAAAATTCCTATCTACCCTTTCACCACGATAAATCAAACTCATACAATCGGGTAGTAGTAATTCAGCGGGCGTATATATCTGTAATGTCCTAGCCATGTCCAGCATGGACATCCTGTACATTCTACCGCCAAGTATAAACCTAAGAAAACTTCTATCATCTAATCTATCTACATCTACATTTAATGCTATAGTACTCATCAGCTCAACACACCATTCCTTATATACAGGTCTTCGAATGGTGAATAAGCGTTCCCAATCAGTAAAAGAAGAACTACCATACCTTTGTATCAAATGCTCCCTAACACGGTCATCAAGTTGGACCCTTTCCAAAGGACCCTAGGCACCTCTACCTCTTTTGTTACTAATTTGAATTTATTACTTTGATATGCTGGGTAATCTCTCCATCGTCTATCGAATCTCAGATTAGGATGCAACGTGTGTTCAGGAATCGTTGGGTATTCTACAGGTGGATGCATCAGAAATACTATGAATTCATTAACAAACTGTAGCGGATCATAATAAGGTACATGTTGATCGGGCTGATGTTGTTGTTCCTGTTGTGGTTCTTGTTCAGGTTCATATTGCATTTCTGGTTCTGGTTCTGGAGCTGGAGCAGGTCGTCTAGATGATGATGATGATGAACCTCCAATATCGACTCTCTGCAAAACGCATTAAACACAAAATTTGTGCATTCAAATATGCATTAGTGTTAGCAAAATAACAACTTAAAACAATCACAATAACATGTTCAATCAAAATTAAACTTATACACATTTTCACATTTTTTTTTTTTTTTTTACAATTCTACACTTTTTCAAATAAGCACATATGAAAATGTAGACAAAGTTCATGAGCATTTAACTCAAATAACATATCAAAATAGTAATTACTAACAATTAAACAAGTCTCAATTGGCAATTATATCAAATTAATCAAGTTCATGAATTTTGCACCTAAAAAGTCCACTTTAATCTCCAAAAATCATGTTTAGGATCAATGTTTGGATCATTTAGCTACCTAAACATGTTACACTACTTAATTTAGCAATAATTCATGACAAAAATCGGCCATAACCTGTTTATATCAAAAAGCCCCAAATTGCTCAAGAACACAAACCCTAGATTTCTAAAAATTTTGAAGTTTTTGGCTTCAAATCATGTTAAATAGCATCAATCTAGGTTATACATGCATAAAATATTAATAATTTAACTCTAATTACATTAGAAATTAACAAAATTGCATTAGGTAAAATATTGGTAATTATCACAAAAACTAGAAAATTTATGAGTTTAGGGGTGTAATTTTTACCTTCTTTGAAAAGCTTCTGAACAATTTCATGATTAGAGCGAGAAATTTGACGAATTACGGAGAAAAATTGCGAATTTTAGAGGTGATTTGGGAGTAGGTTCGTATATATGTGTGTGTTTATTGTGAAGACAGAACAGCGAGCTGTTCTTGTATCAGGCCTGATTTCCAGCCTCATGCGATCGCATGAGGTTGGAGTGTAAACCCCATGCGATCGCATGGGGGTCCGGGTACAGTGACTTTGACTTTTTTTTTAAATAACATTATAACTTATAAAACATATAATTAATAAAATTTTAAAAATTTGTTTCTTTTTAGGATGAGGGCGTTTCGGATCGTTGTCCTAGTCCGTCCCTCGACAAAATTTTAAAATTCGTCAATTCAAAGCGTGGTTTTAAAAGTAAAAATTTTTGAGTTTTTTTAATGTTTTTGGCATACTTTAGTTCAATAAGATTAAAAATAATGATAATAAAAGTTCTCATCCCTCCCTTGGGTAGAGCAATTTCGGTTCAACGACCTAGTCTTCAACTCACGACGAATTTTTAAAAATCAAATTTTTAACTTAACGAAATAAAGTAAATTTTTGTTTTTAAATTCACACCAAACTTAAATTTAAAATTCATAAAATTAAAAATTCATATTATTATTAAAAATTCACACCAAACTTATATTATATTTTTGTTTTTATACATACAAACTTATATTAAAAATATTAATTTTTCAAATATTTACAATTTTAAATATATTGATTTAAAAAGTTTACAATATTATTTTAATATTAATTTTAAAAAAACAAAGTAAAATTAAAAATCTTTTTGGTCTTTTATCCCACTTTAATCAAACATATACGCCGCTCTTTTTGGTAAAGTAATTTCGACTATATTACCTAGTTTTACTCCTGACGAATTTTTGAAATATTTTGAGTTGATTGATTAAAGATAATTATACCTTAAGAATAAACGGTAAATTTCGCAGTGATGTAATAAATTTTTGTATGATATCAATAATTTCGATTACGCATACCTAATTTTATCGAATACCAATTTAATACTTTATAGCGAACAAATTAGCGTTTATTATCAAAAGGTTAAAAATAAAAATAAAAATAAAAATAAAAATAAAAACTGTACATACTTACCTGTGAGATAGTATTCTTAGTGATATGCTTTAGCCCACTCATAAGATAGTCGGACTAATTGATTTTCCATAGCTACATAGGCGTAACCTCGAGCATTCAACATTTTTTCTTCTAAACATATGAACGGTCCATCTCTGCATAAAGTAACAAATTCGGTATTGGAATATGTCTGATTCGTCGAACATTTTCCTTCGTGTGACCATTTTCCGCATTTGTGACATCTTTCAAGGTGTCGAGCTCTCCTTTTCGCTGCGGATTTTGATTTTCTTTTACCAAATTGTAACTTATTATTTTCGTTCCTGGATTCTTTTCTTACTCTGTCCAATTTTCCTCTGATTAATGATACTATTTCACTTGGAAGGGTGTCATTATTATGTTTAGTGATTAAAGCGTGTAGCATTAGACCATGGTTTAGTTCACATGAAGTCTTCATCTCGTAAAACCTAAAAAAAATAAAAATTCAGAATGGGGGAGAAGACTAGTTCTTTAGGGTCTGCTAGGGAAAGACCATTCCGGTTCCATTCTCGAAAACTGCACGAAAACAGAACATCTAACTCTAACAGAAATACATATTACCCTAAAAAGATTCGAACCTCCCCACACTTAGTTAGCTGTGGTGTTGAAATTGTGATTAACTTCGTTGTCAACTTCCATCGGATCATGTACGTAATGTTTAACTCTGTGACCATTAACTTTAAATTCAATCCCATTTGAATTTATTAACTCTACTGTTCCGTATGGGAAAACTCTTTTGACTATGAATGGTCCAGACCATCTTGATTTCAATTTTCCAGGAAATAGCTTAAATCGTGAATTGAAAAGAAGAACTCTGTCTCCTTCTTTAAATTCTTTTGAACTTCTGATTCTTTTATCATGCCATTTCTTCGTTCTTTCCTTATAGATTAACGAACTTTCGTATGCTTCATGTCTTAATTCTTCTAATTCATTTAGTTGACTTAATCGTAGACGTCCGGCTTCATGTAAATCAAGATTACATGTCTTCAAAGTCCAAAATGCTTTGTGTTAAATTTCTACTGGAAGATGACATGCTTTTCCGTAAACGAGTTTAAAAGGTGTGGTTCCAATTGGAGTTTTATAGGCTGTTCTAAAAGCCCAGAGTGCATCCTCCAATTTAATGGACCACTCCTTCGGATTTGATCCTACGGTTTTTTCTAGAATACGTTTTAAAGCTCGGTTGGTATTTTCAACTTGTCCACTTGTCTGTGGATGATAAGCAGTGGAGATTTTATGAGTTACTCCATATCTTTTGAGAACGTTCTCAAGTTGATTATTACAAAAATGAGTACCCCGATCACTTATTAAAGCTTTCGGTGTTCCAAACCTTGCAAAAAGACGTTTTAAAAAGTTGACTACAACTCGTGCATCGTTAGTTGGGAGAGCTTGTGCTTCCGCCCATTTAGATACATAATCAATGGCAACGAGAATGTAGAGATTACTATGAGATTTTGGAAATGGACCCATAAAGTCAATACCCCAAATGTCAAATACTTCACATACTTGAATGACATTTTGTGGCATTTCATCACGTTGACTTATTTTTCCGGCCCTTTGACAAGCCTCACAGGATTTGCACAGAAGGTGTGCGTCTTTGAAAATTGTAGGCCAATAGAATCCAGCATCGTAAACTTTTCTTGCTATTAGTTGAGGCCCATAATGCCCTCCTGTTGGTCCTGTGTGACAATGGTTTAAGATTTTACTAGCTTCATCTCCGAATACACATCGGTGTATTATTCCATCGGGACAACTTTTAAACAGATGTGGATCTTCCCAGAAATAGTGTTTTATATCACTAAAGAATTTCTTTCGTTTTTGGTACGATAATCCTTTTTCAAGGAATCAACATACTAAGTAGTTTGCATAGTCTGCAAACCATGGAATTTCATTATAATCTATCTTCAATAGATATTCATCAGGAAAGTTGTCTTGTATGGCCGATTCATTTAGAACTTCTAATTCGGGATTTTCAAGACGAGAAAGATGATCAGCGGCGAGATTTTCTGCTCCCTTTTTATCTCGGATTTCAATATCAAACTCTTGTAAGAGTAAGATCCAACGGATTAATCGTGATTTAGCATCTTGTTTCGAAAATAGGTATCTAAGAGCAGAATGGTCGGTATAGACCACTGTTTTTGCTAAAACGAGATATGAACGAAATTTGTCAAAAGCAAAGACAATAGCAAGGAGTTCTTTTTCAGTAGTTGTATAATTTGTTTGTGCTCCTTGTAACGTCTTACTAGCATAATATATAGGTTGAAATCATTTTTCAATCCTTTGTCCTAAAACGGCTCCCATTGCAAAATCACTTGCATCGCACATTAGTTCAAATGGTAGATTCCAATTTGGAGTTATCATGATCGGCGCATTAGTGAGTTTCTCTTTAAGTATATTAAAAGATTTGATGCATTCATCTGAAAAGATGAATGGAGCATCCTTTTCTAGGAGTTTATTCATAGGAGTGGCAATTTTAGAAAAATCTTTTATGAAACGTCGGTAAAAACCGGCATGTCCTAGAAAAATCCTAACTCCTCTAACATTGGTGGGATGTGGAAGTTTAGCAATTACATCTACTTTAGCTCTATCCACTTCAATTCCTTCCTTTTAGATTTTATGTCCAAGAACGATGCATTCTTTAACCATGAAATGACATTTCTCCCAATTAAGTACTAGATTTGATTGTTCGCATCTAATAAGCATTCATTCAAGATTAACTAGACATAATTCAAAAGTATCACCGAAGACTGAAAAGTCATCCATGAAAACATCCATGCATTCTTCTATCATGTCGTGAAAAATCGCCATCATGCACCTTTGAAAGGTTGCAGGGGCATTGCAAAGTCCAAATGGCATGCGTTTGTAAGCAAAAGTACCATAAGGGCACGTGAACGTGGTTTTCTCTTGGTCCTCGGATGCTATTGGAATTTGAAAATATCCGGAAAAACCATCAAGAAAACAATAGTAACTATTTCCGGCTAATCTTTCCAACATTTGATCAATGAAAGGTAAGGGAAAGTGATATTTTCTGGTGGCGTCATTTAATTTTCTATAATCAATACAAACACGCCATCCTGTTACAGTCCTAGTAGGAATAAGCTCATTTTTCTCATTTGTGATGACAGTCATGCCACCCTTCTTAGGCACGCATTGAACTGGGCTTACCCATGGACTATCAGAAATTGGATAAATTAAACCTGCATCTAGCAGTTTAATAATTTCTTTCTTAACAACATCTTGCATATTAGGATTTAGTCTTCATTGGCGTTGCACATACGTTTTATGACCTTCTTCCATAAGGATTTTATGTGTGCAATACGAAGGACTTATTCCTTTAATATCATGAATTTTCCATGCAATAGCTGGTTTATGAGCTTTTAACACAGAAATGAGTTGAGATTTTTCATTTTCAGTAAGAGAAGACGATATTATTACAGGTAATTCAGATTCACCATGTAAATAAGCGTATTCCAAGTGGTTTGAAAGTGGCTTTAACTCTAATGTCGGTGGTTCTTCTATCGATGATTTGAAAGGACCCGTTCATATACATTATAAACGATTCACAATAGTTGATTACATCGCTAGGTATTTGACCTCTATATGATACATTTTACAAACATTGCATTCGTTTTCAAAAGACAGACTTTCTTTACAACGAAAGTTGACGGCATGCACACAATTTCATAATACATCAAACTATAATTGGCTTAATAATAATCTTGATGAACTCAATAACTCGAATGCAACGTCTTTCAAAATATGCCATGAATGACTCCAAGTAATATCCTTAAAATGAGCTAATGCACAGCGGAAGATTTCTTTAATACCTGAGAATAAACATGCTTTAAAGTGTCAACCAAAAGGTTGGTGAGTTCATAGGTTTATCATAACAATCATTTCAATATATTAATAGACCACAAGATTTCTGTTTATAAATATATGTACACTCGCAAGTGTATAAAAGTATTCTATAAGTTTTAGGTACCCGGTAACAAGCCTTAACGTTCATGTTTTACCCTCTGAAGTACACCAGATCAGGTGTGTTTAAAATAACCTCGAAGTACTAAAGCATCCCATAGTCAGGATGAGGTTTGTCAGGCCCAATAGATCTATCTTTAGGATTCGCGCCTACCGTACATAGACAAGTAGTTTAATGTTACCAAGCTAAGGGTATATTTCTGGTTTAAACCCACATAGAATTAGTTTTAGTACTTGTGCCTATTTTGTAAAACATTTATAAAAACAGCGCATGTATTCTCAGTCCCAAAAATATATATAAACGGGAGCAAATGAAACTCACAATACTGTATTTCGTAGTAAAAATACATATAACGTCATTTAACAAGTGCAAGGTTAGCCTCGGATTCACGAACGTATCAATATTGAGATTCAATATTGCAGGAAAGTACGTAGACGCAACGGAGAAGATAAACACTAGATTGACCTCACGAGCGTACCCATGAACCATACCCATCACCTCCATAGCTATAACCCATAATTTCCTTAGCTTCGACTCATTAAAAAAAACTATTTTGAAATCACTCGGACAGCACTCCGTCGTAATATTTTATGTATACTAATAATATCTTGAAATAATACAGAGCAAATATATATATATATATATATATATATATATATATATATATATATACATAAATCGATTGATAGAGTTTAGAGAAATATATTTTCAAGTTTCTATGAAATAATGAAACCTATTGAATTCTATTTATAATAAATTTTTGAATTATTAAAGTGAATTATTAAAGTATGAATTATTAAAGTGAATTATTAAAGTATGAATTATTAAAGTGAATTATTAAAGTATGAATTATTAAAGTGAATTATTAAAGTATGAATTATTAAAGTGAATTATTAAAGTGAATTATTAAAGTTAATTATTAAAGTTAAAGTAAAGTAAAAGTAAAAGTAAAGTAAATGTATAGTTAAAGTATAGTAAAAGTATAAAAACTATGTATGTATAATACGCGTATAAATATATATAATATTAATTTAAATCGTTATATATATTTAATGAAATAAAATATAAATATCGTTATATTTATTATACTGGTTAAGTAATGAGTTGTCAAAAGTGATTCTAGATATTTATAAAAGTTATATACATTTTAATAATAAAGTTCTTTTTAAACTGAAAACGTCTTTGTACGTTTGAAAATAGATTAATAGAATATTATGGAAACCAATTCTCCACTAACTTTTGTCTAACTTTCGTAAATGACACTTTTTATTTTTATTTATAAATAGCTTTACAAATTATTCTGAATATCGTTAAGAGGAATAGATTTTCTCAAATCATAGTGGACCTCTCAACAGAGACTTGTAATCATAATTCAATGTTTCTGATAATTCAATCATTTAATATATATTTTTTTTAATTTCGTGGAAAATCATATTGAAACAAATACGTTCGTGTAAAGTATTATACGTTTAATACTTTATTAATATTCTCAAGTTATAATATATATATACATAACATATCTATTTATATATAACGGTTCGTGAATCGTCGAAATTTGGTCGAGGTTATAATGAATGTATGAACACAGTTTAAAATTCTTAAGATTTAACTTAACAAACTTTTCTTATCGTGTCGGAATAATATAAAGATTAAAGTTTAAATTTGGTCAGAAATTTCCGGGTCGTCACAGTACCTACCCGTTAAAGAAATTTCGTCCCCGAAATTTGATAGAGGTCGTCATGACTAACAATGAGAATGTTATTATAACGATTATAGAGTTTTATCATGTTCAAGAAGAATGGATAAAATAATTCGATTACTCGAAGCGTGTGAGTGAAGTTATCGTAAATGAATGAAATAAGATAATAGTGATTCGTTGTATCTTTTAACGTCATCACGATTGATCTCCGAAAAGAAAATCTTTGTAATCTATATTGGATTTGATTATTCGGCGATTAAGGAAATTATGATCCTCTTCGAATTAATGCGATAATCTATTTTGATTTCTCTGTCGGATATTTCACTATAAATCCACCTCATTTGTTTTCTTACAACTCACACCTTCTCAACTCATATTTTAAAGTATTTGTCAATATGCTTCATCCAGTGCTGATTCTTGATATACTCCTCACTTTTATATCTGTCGCTCTTCTTTTTCATCTGCCTCCGGAAGAATCTATTTACTTCTACTATACTCTTGGTTTTATAGTGTTTTTAGTTCTCCCGTGTCTTTATATTGCTATATGCATTGATATATACGGTTTGTGATTTCTGGGTTGTTGTTGGGTTTTATATCTTCCCTTATATTTCAAAGTCCTTGCTTCTTCTATAATCATTGTCATCCACAGTTAATGCTCTCTTCTCTTTGCTATGATTTATACTCCCATTTCTAGTTCGGAGCTTTGTCCTTTCGTTTCTTCTTCTAGCGATTAAGCACCGCTTGTAATGGTCCAGAATTTGCAGATATAAATTTCGGAATGAACATTGTTAATGTTCTAGGAAGGAAATTGTAATGACACGATCTTGACTTGTCAAATTACCAGAATACCTCGGAAAAGGCCGAATCATCAAGAAATATTTTCTTGATATTTAGAGATCAAAGAGAATACAAGAGTCGTGTAACATAGCACATGATGACGTTATGATCTGTGAATCATCATGTTCCATTTAGAAACTCAGCATGAATTACTGTAATATAATCACGTTGATCAAGTGTCATTATATTATACTAACTCATGCTTCAGCTCCCAACACTTCTTCAAGAATATTCCTATTTTAAACTCGAATGTTTCAGAATTTAGAAACTAAAATAGTTTCTTTTATGATATAATACAGATAGCGCGAAGAGGTAAATGATTTCAGATAAGAATAATTATAAAAATATCTTCAGAAGTATGGATGATATTTATAATGAAAGATACGATGATATCTTAGAATGTCTAATATCAGAGGATGATGAAGGATATTATCCGCAGGGATTTAGAGTCAGGAGCAAGGTATTCGTTAATGACTTCAGCAAGTACTGAATCATTTGGATTCTTTGAAGGCAGGTTCAGCCTTTGTGATTTGTCCACAGCCTCCTTCATACTTTGCTCAATCCGTTTTCCAGTTCCAAAGCTTCTCTTTTTCCGAGCTTTGCCAATATACTATCCTTTATCATCCAACTTTTTACTGTTAAGGTTGTTTACAGTTTTTGCTGCTTCATCAGCATTTTTCAGAATTTCGAGAAGTGGTTCACAGTTTAGGGTGTTTTTCAGAAATTTCTCATTCAAAGAATGTAAGTCTTGGAGGTAGACGTTGTGTGTATATGTAATTGTTGATGTAGACATGATGCGTGGTTTCAAAATACTGATTGCTGATTCTTAATAATTGGTATGGCAATTCTTGTTATAAGGTACGAATGAGTATATGATATGGTTTCGATAATTAAAATGATTTTTTTTTTTGAAAGTCAAAGATCAGTGAAGTTGTTGGTAAGTTTATTGCTAATGTGGTGAATATAAACGATTCCCCGGTAACGTTGGCGAAAGGGCAACGTATCTATTGAGGTTATAATAAGACTGTTTTGATTGAGAAGTCAAAGTTGACTTGCTGGAGATGTGACAAAACTGTCTATTTTGAAACGAAATTGAAAAGTTATTTTAGCTAGTAAATGCCAAAGGGTCTAACACGGATACGTGTCGAACTATGACTTGGGTTTTGAGAGTTTTTCAGGTGTATAACTGTGGGTAACATGTGGTTGGATCATCATCTCGATTGTTCCTTAGTTGAAGTGTCTTCAGGAATTTCGAAGGGTTTGAGCACATATTGTAATCGTTAATACATATGATGTTCTAACACAGTTTTGAAGTCAAAGTATAGCTTTGAAAGATATAGGAATCTAAGAGTGATGATACTGGGTATATTTTGAATTGAATTATGCGATTTCAAAATCAGAATATGTAATTGAATTTGAATGAGTATGATTGTTTTGATTTATATGAAAGAATGGATATTGTTGTGAAAGTAGGGAGTATAGTTAATGATTGCTGAATCAGTTTCAAAAAATATAATATATTAATTGTGAATTTATATATCTCTCGGGTGTTACCTACCCGTTAAAAATTTTTCATAATTAATATTTTGTACAAAAGAAGTTTATTACAGTCTTTATGAAAATATATGTGTATATTTTCTTTAGATGTAATACACATTTAATGAGTTAATATTAAATTAAACTCATTTGTTTTATGGTTGGAACTAGAATTGAGTAATCCCTAAAACTTTATAAATTGCATAAGTATTTCTTCAATAATATTGAAATTATGAATCATTACTTTGTTATTTGTTGGTTTTCGTGAAATTCTTGTGAACTTCGCAAGGTACGAATGATGTTATTTGAAAAGTTTCGAGTACATCGATGATGAAAGTGTAAAATCAAACATATATTCGAATAATACACTTGATTTATTATGAATTAGATTTTTATTGAATTGAGACAGAGATTGTAATTAACGATGGTTAAGTTGCGAATGAAGGACGTACATCATTGCATATTTGTAATATGAATTAACTGAGTAGTTAAGATTCACACATAATAGCTTAGTACGGGAAGATTTATTATGGTTTAAAAATTTATACATATAAAATATACATATAAATCTTTCGATTGGAAATGAGTTAATACTTCATAACTCGTTGATACAATATATTTGTTGTTGATTCGTAATGATGTCCACAATGATTCTTGAACTGACAGAGTTTGTGATGTTACAGCTGCTGTTGATTCTGACGATACTGACGGCACTGACTGTGTTGATGATGCTACGGTCCTGTTGATGATGTTGGTAAAACAAATCTAGCTTGTAAATCGTACACCATTTTCGATCAAAGTTTCTACTCTACCATCTCCGTTCACTCATCCGATTTACGGTCAGAATTAAATAATCTCTAAGATTTTGGAGATTACATAACTGCCGCAGAGATGTCTCTTCAATGAAGTTTATGAATTAATACTTCATCGTTTGTTGTTGTTGATATTCCTGGATATTTACAAGGGGTATGACGTTGATGTTTGAGATACAGATTGTGATGTTGCGGTGTGGGATGTGGATGTTGTTATTGGTGGTGGTGATGGTACTGTTGGTGTTGTTGATGGTGGTACTGTTTATGCTGCTGGTGCTGCTGCTGGTGTTTGTAACCTTTGCACCATATTCTCCAAAGCCACTACCCGAGCGCGAAGCTCGTTCACTTCTTCTATTACACCGGGGTGATTGTCGGTTCGGATGAGCAGATAAATAAAATCTAGAATTTGGTGTAGTATGTAATCGTGACGAGATACTCTAGAAATAAGAGAGAAAATGGTGTTTCGGATAGGTTCGCCGGTAAGTGCTTCAGGTTCTTCGCCAAGAGGGCAATGTGGTGGATGGAAGGGATCACCTTCTTTTTGTCTCCAATGATTAAGGAGGCTACGAACCCATCCTCAATTCATCCAGAATAGATGATGACTAATTGGTTGATCCATTCCGGTCACACTGCTTTCGGAACTTGAGTGGGATTCCATTTCGGAATTCGAGGGACTTGAACTAATGACGAATTCTATTTCGTACGATTGAATAAAGAATTTTTCGATATGAAATGATTTTCCGGCTATCGGGTGGTATTCTAATTATATAGAGCAAAAGGTTTCGTAGATTACGGAGGAATTTACGGAATATGTCAGGCAAAGTTTACAGTAACAGATACGCTAAGATATGAATTAGCAGATACGCTAAGATATGAATTTTGTCTATACACTATTCATGCAATCAATGCAATAAGATGTGTCTAGACTAAGAATGATAAGCAGGTAATTTTCGACAAGAATGATGAGCAAAACTTTTGAAATGCAGACACGGTCGAAGTCCAGACTTACTAATGCATCCTAACGATTATCAGTTAGACACACTAATGCAGACCTGGTTCGCTAAGACCACCGCTCTGATACCAACTGAAAGGACCCGTTCATATACATTATAAACGATTCACAATAGTTGATTACATCGCGAGGTATTTGACCTCTAGATGATACATTTTACAAACATTGCATTCGTTTTTAAAAGACAGACTTTCTTTACAACGAAAGTTGACGACATGCACACCATTTCATAATACATCAAACTATAATTGGCTTAATAATAATCTTGATGAACTCAATAACTCGAATGCAACGTCTTTCAAAATATGCCATGAATGACTCCAAGTAATATCCTTAAAATGAGCTAATGCACAGCGGAAGATTTCTTTAATACCTGAGAATAAACATGCTTTAAAGTGTCAACCAAAAGGTTGGTGAGTTCATAGGTTTATCATAACAATCATTTCAATATATTAATAGACCACAAGATTTTCGTTTATAAATATATGTACACTCGCAAGTGTATAAAAGTATTCTATAAGTTGTAGGTACCCGGTAACAAGCCTTAACGTTCATGTTTTACCCTCTGAAGTACACCAGATCAGGTGTGTTTAAAATAACCTCGAAGTACTAAAGCATCCCATAGTCAGGATGGGGTTTGTCAGGCCCAATAGATCTATCTTTAGGATTCGCGCCTACCGTACATAGACAAGTAGTTTAATGTTACCAAGCTAAGGGTATATTTCTGGTTTAAACCCACATAGAATTAGTTTTAGTACTTTTGCCTATTTTGTAAAACATTTATAAAAACAGCGCATGTATTCTCAGTCCCGAAAATATATATAAAAGGGAGCAAATGAAATTCACAATACTGTATTTCGTAGTAAAAATACATATAACGTCATTTAACAAGTGCAAGGTTGGCCTCGGATTCACGAACGTATCAATATTGAGATTCAATATTGCAGAAAAGTACGTAGACGCAACGGAGAAGATAAACACTAGATTGACCTCACGAGCATACCCATGAACCATACCCATCACCTCCATAGCTATAACCCATAATTTCCTTAGCTTCGACTCATTAAAAAAAAACTATTTTGAAATCACTCGGACAGCACTCCGTCGTAATATTTTATGTATACTAATAATATCTTGAAATATTACAGAGCAATATATATATATATATATATATATATATATATATATATATATATATATATATATATATATATATACATAAATCGATTGATAGAGTTTAGAAAATATATTTTCAAGTTTCTATGAAATAATGAAACCTATTGAATTCTATTTATAATAAATTTTTGAATTATTAAAGTGAATTATTAAAGTATGAATTATTAAAGTGAATTATTAAAGTATGAATTATTAAAGTGAATTATTAAAGTATGAATTATTAAAGTGAATTATTAAAGTGAATTATTAAAGTTAAAGTAAAGTAAAAGTAAAAGTAAAGTAAATGTATAGTTAAAGTATAGTAAAAGTATAAAAACTATGTATGTATAATACGCGTATAAATATATATAATATTAATTTAAATCGTTATATATATTTAATGAAATAAAATATAAATATCGTTATATTTATTATACTGGTTAAGTAATGAGTTGTCAAAAGTGATTCTAGATATTTATAAAAGTTATATACGTTTTAATAATAAAGTTCTTTTTAAACTGAAAACGTCTTTGTACGTTTGAAAATAGATTAATAGAATATTATGGAAACCAATTCTCCACTAACTTTTGTCTAACTTTCGTAAATGACACTTTTTATTTTTATTTATAAATAGCTTTACAAATTATTCTGAATATCGTTAAGAGGAATAGATTTTCTCAAATCATAGTGGACATCTCAACAGAGACTTGTAATCATAATTCAATGTTTCTGATAATTCAATCATTTAATATATATTTTTTTTAATTTCATGGAAAATCATATTGAATCAAATACGTTCGTGTAAAGTATTATACGTTTAATACTTTATTAATATTCTCAAGTTATAATATATATATACATAACATATCTATTTATATATAACGGTTCGTGAATCGTCAGAATTTGGTCGAGGTTATAATGAATGTATGAACACAGTTTAAAATTCTTGAGATTTAACTTAACAAACTTTTCTTATCGTGTCGGAATAATATAAAGATTAAAGTTTAAATTTGGTCGGAAATTTCCGGGTCGTCACATGATTTATATCGATATCTGTCTTCTTCTTTTAGCATTTGAATTTCTTTTGTTGTTGGTTCATATCCATTAGCCATAAGTGTAGCTAACATTTCAGTTTCATCAATTGGTTCAGTTCCTTCTCCTAAAGAACCTTCTCTTGTTCCTTGTAATTCTGGAAATTCTTCTAACAATTCCGCATGTGATTCTATAGTTTGAATATAATAACATGTATCATCTGCAGATTGCGGTTGTTGCATGGCTCTATCAACTGAAAAGGTAACACTCTCGTCCTCTATACTTAGGGTCAGTTTCTTACCAAACACGTCTATTATTGCTTTGGCCGTGTTTAAGAATGGTCTTCCTAATATGAGAGGAACTCGAGAATCTTCTTCCATGTCCAAAATAACAAAATCTACTGGAAATACTAAAGTACCAACTTTAACTAGCATGTTCTCCATTATCCCTCTAGGATATTTTACTGATCGATCGACTATTTGTATGCTTATTCGTGTTGGTTTCAATTCTCCAAGGTCTAGTTTAGCGTATAGTGAATACGGCATTAAATTTATACTAGCACCTAAATCTGCCAATGCTTCTTTTGAACTAAGACTACCCAGAAAACATGGAATTGTGAAACTTCCTGGATCTGATAATTTTTCTAGTATCTTATTCAACAGCACTGCAGAACAATTAGCATTCATAGTAATAGCCGAGAGTTCTTCCATTTTCTTTCTATTCGTGATTAGATCTTTCAAGAATTTAGCATATCTAGGCATTCCTGAAATCACATCAATGAAAGGAAGATTTACATTTATCTGTTTAAACATATCCAAGAATTTGGATTGCTCGGCTTCAAGTCTCTCTTTTCTCATTTTACTCGGGTAAGGAAGTGGTGGTTGGTATAGTTTAACATAAGGTTTTGCCTTAACTGTGTTATCTTCATTAACCTTTTCAACTACCGGTTCTTTTTCCTTGTCTTGCTCAGGTTGTGGTTCTTGTGGAGTAGGAATAGCTTCATCAGAAATTACTGGTATTTCAGGTGGTTTAAGTGTAATACCACTTCTTGTGGTAATGGCTTTAGTTGTTTCATTCTGGGGGTTAGCATTTGTATCACTAGGTAGACTTCCCGGTTTTCTTTCACCTATCAACCTTGCTAGGTTACTTACTTCTTGTTCCAGATTTTGAATAGAAGCTTGTTGATTTCTAAATACTTGAGCATTTTGTTCATTGGTTTGTTTTTGAGATGTGAAAAACTGAGTTTGAGAATCAACTAGCTTCGACATCATATCTTCTAGATTCGGCTTTTTATCATCAGTTTGTGGTGGTTTGTTTTGAAAATTAGGTCTTTTCTGATTGTAAGTATTATTGGATACTTGTTGATTGCTAGGACCTTGTTGGTTGTTGTATGGAACATTTCGGTTATAATTCTGGTTTTGATTGTAGATCGGTCTTGGCGGTTGATAATTATTTTGATAATTATTTCAAGGCCTTTGGTTTATGTATGAAACATTCTCTCTTTGTTCCATTGTTAGTTCAATACTGAGACAATCTTTTGTCAAATGTGGTCCTCCACACTGCTCACAACTAATTCGTATTGAGTGGACATCTTTAGTCATCTTTTCCATTCGTCTCTCGACAGCATCTATCTTTGCAGAAATGGAATCTAAGTCATGGCTAGAATCGGCTCTAGCTGCTTTAGATGATCTAACGATATCTTTTTCTTGGTGCCACTCATGTGAGTGGGAAGCAGTGTTATCAATAATTTTGTAAGCGTCAGTTGCGGTTTTCTTCATAATGGAACCACCAGCTGCTATGTCGATGTCTTTTCTTGTTGTGATGTTGCATCCTTGGTAGAATATTTGTACTATTTGACAAGTGTCTAAACCATGTTGCGGACATCCTCTCAATAACTTTCCAAATCTGGTCCATGCTTCATATAAAGTGTCATTTGGCTTTTGTGTGAACGTAACAATTTCTCCTTGAAGTCTCACGGCTTTAGATGCCAGAAAGAATTGTTTAAGAAATTTTTCAACTAAAACGTCCCATGTATCAATCGCCCCTTCAGGTAACGATTCCAACCAATCTTTGGCTTCTCCCTTTAAAGTCCAAGGAAATAACATGAGATATATCTGTTCATCCTCCACTTCTCTTATTTTAAATAGTGTGCAGATCCTATTAAAGGTACGAAGATGTTCATTTGGATATTCCTTCGACGCACCACTAATGTAACGACCCGACCAAAATCGTCATTGACGGCGCCGCTAACTGAGGTCCCGTTACGTGGTCGTAGTCCCTATATGAGACTCGTTTGACCAAAATTATGTCGCATTCATTTGAAAAGTACAAGACTTGCAAAGTAAATTTACAACCGTTCGACAACAAGTCTAAGTTTACAAAAGTTATAAAATATAAATGAAAGAACTCGCGACATAATTAGTTTAAAAATCACAGTTGCTATAAATAGCGTAAGTATGTAGACAAAAGTTTGAATCCAAAAGTGCTATCCCTAGCGTATGCATGCATGGTAGACTCCAATCAAGTAATCAAAGAGTGCGGAAGCATGTATCAAGTAGCCATGTATAAACCTGAGAAAACATAGAAGAATCTGTCAACGCAAAAACGTTGGTGAAATCATAGGTTTAAGTAAGTGAGTAAAGGTAAAGTAAGTCGAACCACAAGATTTGCAAAGTTGAAATAATAGTAGTACATTCTAAAAGTTAATATTCACGAGCACCCAATTATCAAAGCTTAACATTCCGTCCGTTGAATACCCCATCAATAGTGCTAGAACAAACACTGTTTCCCGAAAATATATTTCACCCGTAGACGGTAGCGAACCGTCAAAGATGAGGGTTGTCAAACCCATATGGCCATATAACATAAGTTCTCGCTTACACCATCTGATGTAACTAATGATAATCGGATTGAGGATTTTCGTTCTAAACTCGTATGTAGAATGTTTGTTTTCCCGTTCTTGTGTTCACTTAGTTCAAAAGAATCGTTTATGTTTTCTCATCCCAAAAGTAAGTTCAAAAGAGTAAAAAGTGGGACTATGATCTCACCTTGTATGCACGAACCAAAAAGTACTTCAACAAGTAGACGCGTGCAAAGACAAAGCTAGTCTTGACCTAAACAAATAGGTTGTATCAATAACGGTAACCACAAACGGTCAAAGATGTTCAATTAGTCCTATGGCTCGTTACGACTCGATTAATATAGCATGTGAATCAATTTGTCAAGTTTCATGCACGATACAAGTAATTAAGCATGTTAGAACGATCGTATAATTGTTTGGTTAAGTTTGACTAAAAGTCAAACTTGGTCAAAGTCAAGGTCAACGGGGTCGGGTCGGGTATCCGACAATTTTCCCATGATGAGAAATCATTTATGAGCAGAATGGCCAAGTTTCATGTTAATCGGAGTTACGGTTAAGCGGGAAACATTTTGTGAAAGGAAAAATAAAAACTAAAATGAGCTGGGCATATGCGCGGCGCACAAAGGGTTGCGCGGCGCGCACCCAAGTGTAAATCCTGGTCAGAACTTAACCACGAAGGCAAACATCTGGGATTTCTAATTTTTGCGCGGCGCGCGGGTATATGCGCGGCGCGCAATACCTGGGAAACATGCAGTTTGCAGAAAAATGGTCCAAGTCACGAACCAAAACTCAAATTAACATATTTTATGAACCGAAAACATCCAAAATGCATACTATATATCGTTGGAAAGGTAATTTGACAAGGAAAACAACTGAACACGTTTCATCAAACAAAAACATCAATTTCAATAACCGATTTTCCGTCAAGTGGTCATTAAGAATCCATTTTCAAAGTTTCAAGTTCATCAAATGCATTTTAAGTTTCGGGAATCCAATTCACACATGTGATATGCCGTTTTGAAGGTGATCAAACACACATTGTAACAAAACACTTAACAACAATATCTCATAGCATTTGACGCATCAAAAGTTCATGTAAAGCTTATCAAACCCTAATCCAAGTTCACAAAATCACTAATCATGTTCTTGGAGTTTCCTAAATCAACATATACATCAAAACGAAGCTAATGATACTAGTAACACTTTTAAAACATGCACTTTAACAATCTAACAACATTTGATCATCCAAAATCAAGGATTTAGCAAGTAATTTTCATATTGAACTAGTTACACCAAAAACAACGAATCGAGCATACAAATTACATACACGACATCACAATGAGCCATAGACGCTAATTAACAACTTTATAAGTCAAGAACACAAATTTAAAGAAATCTAGTGTTTTAGAAATGTTACCCAAATGAGATGAAGTTGGTACCAAAACGAAGAGGAAGTTGCAAGGAGCTCAAATATGTAATTTGTTTTGCAAAATACCCGCTAGATCATAAATGGATGATGAATCTTTGTGTTTGGAGTTAGAGAGAAAATGGAGGAAGTAATAAAATGGAGGAGGTGATAATGAAAGGGTGGAAAGGGTTTGACCCTTTGACCTAGTCAAAGGTTTGAACCCTTGGCAAGTTTGGTCCCTCAACTATGAATCGGGTGCGGGAATTAACCGAACGAATTATTTTAAATTTCACGGGAGTACAGGAGATATTAAGATCCGATAACGAGAATATTTAAAATGTTACTTAACAAAGGATACGAATCTAGATATGAAGGATATTATTTAAAAAGAAAAAGACGGGCGTTAAAATAATTTAACGGAAAAATGCGGGATGTTACATTATCCACACCTTAAAAGAAATTTCGTCCCGAAATTTAGTTGGAAGTAGCAGTTGTTGAATCTTCCTCGAGATCTTGTGTTGCCAATTCTACGAATGAGGGAGAAGTACGTTCTAGGGTATTTCAACGAACTTTGACGGTCGGGGTTTCACGTCGTCTTAGAGTTTGGGTTCACGATTCATGGTTTCAACCGGTCCTCCCAGGAAGTGAAGTGTACCATCGATAGTAAGCTCATCGAAAGGAATAACAAGTTCTTGTTTCGCAATACACGTCCTTAAGTTGACACATCGAATGTAGGATAAACGGAGACTCAAAATGAGCCGGAAAATCCAAACGGCTAGCAACGGGTCCAAAACGCCCCAAGATTTCAAAAGGGTTAAAATATCACGGATTTAGCTTTCTATGTTTCCCGAAACGGATTACACCTCCTCAAAGTGCGACTTTTAACGTGACGCGGTTTCCCATGGAATTCGAAAGGTTTACGTGTAACATCGGCATAGCTCCTGGTGATTACGAGTCGCGTTGGGTCTTGCTTGAATATGAATAAATCCTCTCGATTGCTCATGAATAAGCTCGGCCCCGGTGAATTGATCATCGTTTACTTGGTTTCGACAAAAAGGAGGATGACGTTTCCGGTCACATGTGGTTTCAAAAGGTGTGACGTTAAAACTCGAATGAAGATCATTGTAGTACGAGGATTAAGCTAAAGGAAAATACTTTTCTCAAGTAAATTTGAAGTTAGTAATACAAATTCGTATTACGGTTTCCAAGGTTTGAATCATATGTTTGCTTGGTCCGTCGGTTTGTGGATGATACGCGGTACCCATGTTTAAACGTGGTCCCGAGGCTTTTTGTGAGGCACTCCGAAGTCTAGAAATGAAACGAGGATCTCGATCCGAAACAAAGTACATTCCGTAAGGTATATTTGAACAAGTTTGTTAGGACAAGTTTCTCAAGAAAATTCGCGTCGCGGAAGATTTATCGGTTTCCAAATACGTTCGTCGGGGCAAGTTCTCATCGGTTTCTGAAAAAAAAACGTTCGTCGGGACTATTCACCCTCGAGGTGAATACTAGTATAACGTGGAGAGTCTCTCCCTCCATTGAGAGTTTAGAGTAAAGATTTCCTGAACCGGAAGTACGAGTGTGATGAGAGAGAAGTTTCCGCCTCGGTGCGAGTATAACGAGTAAATCGTAATTAGTCAATAAGACTGTGCGAGGACGAGATAGTATACACGTGTAACATACGGTTGAAGTCAAGAGGAATCGGTAATTCATTCGGAAGCATAAGTATAGTTCGACAAAAGTCGAAGGGGTGTCCCCGGTATGATTGTTATCAATATTCTCGGAGTTTTCGGATGTCCAAACATGAAAAGATGAAGTCATGTACATGGCACATGGTGGTGTTTAGGTTGATCGAGTCTAACCACCATCACGCGTCACTAGAACTTTGGTATGTCTTACCGTAATATAACCACGTTGATCGAGTGCCGTTATATTACGCTAACTCATACCTCCATTCCCACATCACTCTATAGATTCAAGTTCGTGTAATCGTGAAGTTTAAAATAAACAAAGTGTAACGACGTCTCTAACGTGACTCGTATTGAATCGAAAGAATTAGTGCAACTATAAAGAAACGTTCTCCGAGGGAAGTGTATAAATGATTGTTCACGTCAATGTGGTTCGAGTCAGACAATAAGGTATTCAGGTATGAAAAGAGTAACGAGTAGCACGCAACCGTAGTGATAAATGTTGATGACGATACTCACCTAGAGTAGTGATCGTAGTAACACCAAAAAGTAGATAGTAAGAAACACCAGTGGGAAACCGATAGTAAGTTGAAACGGTGGCAAATAACAATCCGGGAGACAGAGTTCCTGAACAAGTGTGACTAATGAAGTCGTCGTCATCCATACGTGTATGAATCATGAATTTACGTGTGTTACCAAAAAGTGGCGGAATACGAGTTCGTATGATGAAGGTTGGGTACCATTAAAAAGTTTGCCTAAGAATGATTCAAGTATAATGCACAAGTAGTCAAGTAAGTGCTATCTATAGCAAATGTATGTCAGAATGCAAATGCTAACTATCCGGTTGTAGTCTAGACTCACTAATGCGTCCTAACGACTCTGTTAGACACACTAATGCACGTCCTAGTTTCCTACAACCAACGCTCTGATACCACTTGTAACGACCCGACCAAAATCGTCATTGACGGCGCCGCTAACTGAGGTCCCGTTACGTGGTCGTAGTCCCTATATGAGACTCGTTTGACCAAAATTATGTCGCATTCATTTGAAAAGTACAAGACTTACAAAGTAAATTTACAACCGTTCGACAACAAGTCTAAGTTTACAAAAGTTATAAAATATAAATGAAAGAACTCGCGACATAATTAGTTTAAAAATCACAGTTGCTATAAATAGCGTAAGTATGTAGACAAAAGTTTGAATCCAAAAGTGCTATCCCTAGCGTATGCATGCATGGTAGACTCCAATCAAGTAATCAAAGAGTGCGGAAGCATGTATCAAGTAGCCATGTATAAACCTGAGAAAACATAGAAGAATCTGTCAACGCAAAAACGTTGGTGAAATCATAGGTTTAAGTAAGTGAGTAAAGGTAAAGTAAGTCGAACCACAAGATTTGCAAAGTTGGAATAATAGTAGTACATTCTAAAAGTTAATATTCACGAGCACCCAATTATCAAAGCTTAACATTCCGTCCGTTGAATACCCCATCAATAGTGCTAGAACAAACACTGTTTCCCGAAAATATATTTCACCCGTAGACGGTAGCGAACCGTCAAAGATGAGGGTTGTCAAACCCATATGGCCATATAACATAAGTTCTCGCTTACACCATCTGTTGTAACTAATGATAATCGGATTGAGGATTTTCGTTCTAAACTCGTATGTAGAATGTTTGTTTTCCCGTTCTTGTGTTCACTTAGTTCAAAAGAATCGTTTATGTTTTCTCATCCCAAAAGTAAGTTCAAAAGAGTAAAAAGTGGGACTATGATCTCACCTTGTATGCACGAACCAAAAAGTACTTCAACAAGTAGACGCGTGCAAAGACAAAGCTAGTCTTGACCTAAACAAATAGGTTGTATCAATAACGGTAACCACAAACGGTCAAAGATGTTCAATTAGTCCTATGGCTCGTTACGACTCGATTAATATAGCATGTGAATCAATTTGTCAAGTTTCATGCACGATACAAGTAATTAAGCATGTTAGAACGATCGTATAATTGTTTGGTTAAGTTTGACTAAAAGTCAAACTTGGTCAAAGTCAAGGTCAACGGGGTCGGGTCGGGTATCCGACAATTTTCCCATGATGAGAAATCATTTATGAGCAGAATGGCCAAGTTTCATGTTAATCGGAGTTACGGTTAAGCGGGAAACATTTTGTGAAAGGAAAAATAAAAACTAAAATGAGCTGGGCATATGCGCGGCGCGCAAAGGGTTGCGCGGCGCGCACCCAAGTGTAAATCCTGGTCAGAACTTAACCACGAAGGCAAACATCTGGGATTTCTAATTTTTGCGCGGTGCGCGGGTATATGCGCGGCGCGCAATACCTGGGAAACATGCAGTTTGCAGAAAAATGGTCCAAGTCACGAACCAAAACTCAAATTAACATATTTTATGAACCGAAAACATCCAAAATGCATACTATATATCGTTGGAAAGGTAATTTGACAAGGAAAACAACTGAACACGTTTCATCAAACAAAAACATCAATTTCAATAACCGATTTTCCGTCAAGTGGTCATTAAGAATCCATTTTCAAAGTTTCAAGTTCATCAAATGCATTTTAAGTTTCGGGAATCCAATTCACACATGTGATATGCCGTTTTGAAGGTGATCAAACACACATTGTAACAAAACACTTAACAACAATATCTCATAGCATTTGACGCATCAAAAGTTCATGTAAAGCTTATCAACCCTAATCCAAGTTCACAAAATCACTAATCATGTTCTTGGAGTTTCCTAAATCAACATATACATCAAAACGAAGCTAATGATACTAGTAACACTTTTAAAACATGCACTTTAACAATCTAACAACATTTGATCATCCAAAATCAAGGATTTAGCAAGTAATTTTCATATTGAACTAGTTACACCAAAAACAACGAATCGAGCATACTAATTACATACACGACATCACAATGAGCCATAGACGCTAATTAACAACTTTATAAGTCAAGAACACGAATTTAAAGAAATCTAGTGTTTTAGAAATGTTACCCAAATGAGATGAAGTTGGTACCAAAACGAAGAGGAAGTTGCAAGGAGCTCAAATATGTAATTTGTTTTGCAAAATACCCGCTAGATCATAAATGGATGATGAATCTTTGTGTTTGGAGTTAGAGAGAAAATGGAGGAAGTAATAAAATGGAGGAGGTGATAATGAAAGGGTGGAAAGGGTTTGACCCTTTGACCTAGTCAAAGGTTTGAACCCTTGGCAAGTTTGGTCCCTCAACTATGAATCGGGTGCGGGAATTAACCGAACGAATTATTTTAAATTTCACGGGAGTACAGGAGATATTAAGATCCGATAACGAGAATATTTAAAATGTTACTTAACAAAGGATACGAATCTAGATATGAAGGATATTATTTAAAAAGAAAAAGACGGGCGTTAAAATAATTTAACGGAAAAATGCGGGATGTTACAACTAAATTGGCATTGATTAGTTACCATGTGTAGAATTTGTCCTTTGATTTCATAATCTGGCGCATTAATGTCTGGTTGAGTAATTGCGTGACCTTGGCCAGTGCGTTTAGCTCTCATTCGGTCTTCCATACTTAGAGGTTCCAGATTCTCCATAATTGAATTTGTTGAATCTGAATCACTAGAGGATTCTGATTTAATGGTAGGTTCCTCAACAATCTCTGTTTGAATGATTGGTGGTTCCGGAGGAAAGATTAATGGTTCAGGATCTATGAATCGTCCCTGAATATTCTCCGGATTCTCAATTGTGAGGTCGGGTTCTAAAAATGGATTATCGGAAATTTGAATTGGAGTAATTGGTCGACTGGATGACGATTCTAAAGAAAAATCAACGGCGACAATATTTGCTAGATGTCTTGATCGAGTTACAGGTGGTGAACGTACAAAAGGTGGTGAACGTTTTGCTCGGTGCATTCACTGAATATCCTACTAGTTATAAAAATAAGAAAAATTATATAAGTTATCAAATTAATAGACTTTTCTGATTTTGCCCACGTTTCGAATAGCCAAAAGATGCAGCAGAGGGGCAGGATTCGTTTGGTCTCAATATAATTGATTACTGTTTGGCTCCAATAACCCGGTCCACGTACAAATCCAACTATTACTACGAACCAGAAAATTTTGATGTCTATCAATTTAACCACTTAAAAATAATTTTTCGTAATTTAAAGAAATTTTAGATAAGAAATAGAAAAATTATATGTCCTAAAAACTAGAATGTCGAGAAATAAGAAAGAAAAAAAAGCGCGTCGAAAAACGTCAAAAAATAAAAGGTCGAAAAATAATAATAAGAATGTAGCGCGTCATAACTTAAAAGGCACTAAAATTTAAGAATTAAAAGTTGCGTCTAAAAATATTAAAGCTTAAAAGGAATACTATATCCCAAATGGCAATAACTTAAAAAGGTACTAAAATTTAAAAATGGCGCCGCAAAATTCTAAAGCACCTAAATCTTAGTCTAAAGAAAAAGCACTTAAGGGATTTTACGGCAAAGCCTAAAAATCTAGAAGTAAAAATAACTATGGCAAAAACTATATCTTAGAATTAAATAAGAGCGAAAAATACAAATATTACGCTAAAACGAATAAAAAGAAACAAAATATAAAAATATACTTGTAGTTGTAAAAAGTACAATTTTATAAAAATATTATTTTTATATTATTTATTTTATAAAACTATTAATTTTATAATTTAATAAAAACTTAATAAACTTAAAATACAAATTAATTCTAAAAACTAATTAATTAAAAACTAAAACCTAATTAGGGTTTCTAATTATTAATTAAATAATACTCCGTAATTAATGCAGAATTAGGGTTGACTGTTGGCGTGTCAGACAGGGCCATGCGATTGCAAGGTCCTCGCTTTAAAATTCCATGCGATCGCATGGATTTAGATTTCGGGCCAGAGTTGGGCTGTAACAGTAATCGGGTCGAATGTTTTTTTTTCAGTTTTCTGTTTTAAATAAATACAAAATATTTAAATAAAATTTATATTTTTACAAACTTAAAAATAAAAATAAAGAAACTTTATAGAACTTATAAATTTAACAAACTCTTAAAAATATTTATATTTTTGTTTTTCTTTTTATATTTTCGAATATTTAAAATGTATTTTTACAAAAGCGTATTTTTATAAAAGTAAACTTAAAAATTAATAAAAATCTTTTTTTTTTACATATAGCGTTGCGCTTCCGGCGTTTAAGCAGAATTGTCCCCGGCAGCGGTGCCAAAAATACTTGATGTGTGCGAGGTGTACTAGGAAATAGTATTATTTTATAACGAAATACTATTAAACATGATACAATTTTACACAAGATATTTATTTATTTATAGAATGGATATACCTAAACCTTGCTACAACACTTATAGGCAGTGTACCTAATCGTACAGTAGTGTAGTTTTTAGTAAGTCCGGTTCGTTCCACAGGGATACACTTAAACAAGCTTAACGCTATATTAGTTTAACTTATAAAAATACAAATATATATAAGTAATATTATTATTATAAAAAGGGGGTTTTACCGTTTAATGACCGATTTGTCGATTTTTAAAACTTTAGTCGCAGTTAAAACCTAATGTAAAATATTAAATAAATAAAAGACTTAATTTAAAGCGTAAAGTAAATAACGATAATAAAATTGCGATAAATAAAAGTGCGATAATTAAAAAGTACGATAATTAAAAGTGCAATTAAATATAATGACAATAAATAAAAGAGCGATAATTAGAAGTGCAATTAAATATGAAAATAAAGGAATTATGCTTATTTAAACTTCCGTAATCATGATGTTTGACGTGTTGTTTTTAGTTTATTCCCATGGGTTAATTGTCCTTTGTCCTGGATTATTCGATATGTCCATACAGATTTGTCCATAATAGTCCATCAGACATAAATATAAAGTGCAAAAGTCTTCGTCAAATTATTCTTATTCCAGAAGTCAAATATTCCAACTAATTGGGGATTCTAATTGTAAAAAGGTTTAATACTTTGTTTAATGAATACACCAGGTTATCGACTGCATGTAAACCAAGGTTTTACTACTTTGTTAACAATTACACCAATTAACCTTGAATGTAATCCACCCCTATTTCAACAAGTCTATTAACTATTAATCCAGTTCCGTGTCTGGTAAAATGAACAATTATTGGTATTTATAGATATCCCGCCCACCGTACCCAGTCAAGCGTATGTGGTTATATATAAATACATCAAATTATAAGTCTATATATTAATTTAACGAGGTATCGTTTAGTTAATATAAAGCCCACTAATAGCCCATAGTCTAATTTCCACAAGTGTCGTTCTTTTATCCAAACCCCAATTATGGTACAAAGCCCAATTACCTAATTTTAAATATTTTAGCCCAACATCATGATTACTTCGGCATTAAGTAAGCATAATAATAACTTAGCTACGAGACATTAAATTAAAAAGGTTAAACATAACTTACAATGATTAAAAATAGCGTAGCGTTACACGGACAGAATTTCAACTTACACCCTTACAACATTCGCTAACATACCCTTATTATTAGAAATTAAAATTAAAATTAAAATTAAATTAAAATATAATATATATATATATATACATATATATATACATATATATATATACATATATATATACATATATATACATATATATATATACATATATATATATATATATATATCGTATGATAGAGAGAAAGAAAAAGATGTGTTTATGTGCTCAAAAACTGCGAAATTTATAGATCAGGCCTGTCACCTACTGCCATGCGATCGCATGGCTTTTTGCCTTCCAGGCCATGCGATCGCATGGCCTCTTTTTCCAACTCACATGTCGTTGTTTCTTCTGCCGACGGTTTTTATAATATATTATATAATATATAAATAATTATAAGAATTATTTAAATATTATATTATATTTATGTATATAGTTGACTTGTAATTTTTAGTCCGTTGCGTCGAGCGTTGAGAGTTGACTTTGGTCCCGGTTCCGAATTTTCGAACGTCCTTGCGTACAATTTAATATCTTGTATTTTGCGTTTCGCTTCTTGTACTCTTGTAATTTTGAGACGCTTCTAATCAATAATTGGAACCTCTTTGATTGTATTTTGTACTTTTGAGATTTTTGGTCGTTTGCGTCTTCAATTCGTCGAATCTGTCTTTTGTCTTCACCTTTTATTATTTAAACGAATATCACTTGTAAATAGAACAATTGCAACTAAAAGCTTGTCTTTCTTGACGGATAATGCTATGAAATATATGTTCGTTTTTAGCATTATCAGAATGATGTTGGTGTTCGTGGAATTCTTGTGAGTTTCGTAAGGTACGAATGATGTTGTCTAGAAAGTTTTGAGTACATCGAAGATGAAAGTGTAAAATCAAACATATATTTGAATAATACACTTGATTTATTATGAAATGGAATCTATTGAGTTGAAGAAGAGATTATAGTTAATGATTGTTAAGTCATTAACGAAAGATGTACATCATAGCATATTAGTAATATGAATTAACCGAGTAGCATCCACCCTTGAGAATTCACAAGTAATAGCTTAGTACGTAAAGATTTATTTTGATTTCAAAATTCATATATATATATATATATATATATATATATATATATATATATATATATATATATATATATATATACATATAATTTCTTCAGGGAAATTGAGTTAATACTTCATAACTCGTTGATATAATATACGCGTTGTTGATTTGTGATGATGTTTGTGATTATGGAACTGGCGGAGCTTGTGATGTTATAGGTACTGCTGGTGCTGACGATCCTGATGGTACTGACGTGCTGGTGATGCTAATGGTACTGTTGATGCTGCTTGTATAACAAGTCTAACTTATAGATCGCGCACCATTCCTGTTAGGGTTTCACTTCATTATTTCTATCTGCCCACTCATCTGATTTACAATTTGCACTAGAATATATAATCTCTAAAACTTTTAGAAACTACATATTCTCTGCAGAATATTTCTTCGATGAATATGAATCAATACTTCATCGTTTGTTGTTGTTGGTATTCCTTGATATTTACAGGGCGTATGACGTTGATGCTCGTGGGACAGATTGTGAAGTTGAGGTTTGCGATGCGGTTGTTGTTGGTGGTGGTAATGGTACTATTGGTGTTGTTGTCGGTGGTACTGTTGATGCTGTTGGTGCTTGTAATGCCTGTAAGTTGTGCATCATATTCTCCAAAGCCACTACTCGAGCGCGAAGCTCATTGACTTCTTCTATTACACCTGGATGATTGGCGGTTCGGACGAGCGGATGAATAAGATCTAGAATTTGAGATAGTATATAATCGTGATAAGATACTCTGGAAATAAGAGAGAAAATGGTGTTTCGGACTGGTTCGCCAGTAAGTGCTTCTGGTTCTTCGCCAAGAGGGCAATGTGGTGGATGGAAGGATCACCTTCTTCTTGTCTCCAATAATTAATTAGACTACGAACCTATCCCCAATTCATCCAGAATTGATGATGGCTGATTGGTTGATCCATTCCGGTTACACTGCTTTCGGAGCTCGAGTGGAAATCCATATCGGAATAGCTGTCGGAATCTAAGGAATTTGAATTAGATACGGGATCCATCTTGTGTAATCGGGGAAATGATTTTTGATATGAAATAGATTATAGTATTTAGATTAGTATTCTCCAATACATAACTTACATGTGTATATATAATACCCAAATTCAATAAATCACGGAGGAATCTTCGGAAGATGTCAGGCAAAGTTTACAGTAACAGATATGCTAGGATATGAATTCGTCTGTACACTATCTATGCAATAAATGCAGAAAAACGTGTCTAGACTTAAGAATGATAAGCAAATAATTTCTGACAAGAAATGATAAGCAAAACTCGGTAAAAACAGATACGGTCATAGTCCAGACTCACTAATGCATCCTAACAATTACCAGTTAAACACACTAATGCAAATTCTGGTTCCCTATGACCTCAAGCTCAGATACCAACTGTAACGACCCGTCAAAATCGCTATTGACGCGATACGTTATTCATTGATTTCATAGTGAGGTTTTGAAATCTATATGATACGTTTTGTAAACATTGCATTCTTTTGAAAAGGCACACCATAAATGAATATATAAATCCAAGGTTTTCGACATCTGATGATTTCTACGTATAGATAATCACCGTAAATAATAGTTTACAATACTACATCCGTTGACAATACAGTCAAAATAAGTTACATGGTGATGATTTTGTGAATGCAAAGTTTTCTCGAATAAAGCATGTATGACTCCATGCACATAGCTTGTATAACGTATAAGCAAACAGCGGAAGACTTCTAGGAACCTAAGAATAAACATGCTTAAAAGTGTCAACACAAAGGTTGGTGAGTTCATAGTTTTAATGTTGCTCATAATCTGTATATAAAGGTGGATCACAAGATTTCAGTTGTTTCATCCAGAAACGTTTATCAAAATATTCTACGAAATTGAGCACCCTGGTAACTAAACTTTAACGTTATAATAAGTACCCCTATTTTAACATACATACAACCAACATGTACAATACACGTAAACCAACGTGTACTAAACTCAAATAGCATACGTCTGTTTTATAGTTCAAGCTAGGGTTTCTATACCTGAATAGACGGGGATGTCAAGCCCTATGGATCCATATATAACTACTCGCGCCCACCAGTTCTTATAACCGGCAGTTACTAGTTACCAAAGCTAAGGGATTTTCGGTTCAAACTCAGTGTACAATCAAGTATGTACTTGTATCCATTTTGTTTAAAATAAAGTGCATGTATTCTCAGCCCAAAAATATAGATTGCAAAAGCAATTAAAAAGGGAGAAAATGAAACTCACCTTAGCAGCACATAAGGTCATTCACCTAAATGTGACCGAAACTCGAAATGCAAAATAACCGTAGATCTCAACCTAGAGAACATATGTTGGTCAATACATGTTTAACAAGCTAGGTCGGGTCATAGTGTATCACAATCCTAATGCTCGAGACCGACATGCAAAAGTTAACAAAAGTCATCTCAAAAGTCACCTGACCCAATATGATCTTTAAATCTATACATTTTATTATATTAACATAGTATAAGTCTTGATAATTGAACGAATTTATAGTTTATCAAACTCAAAATATTATTTATTTCAGGAGCTATATTATATTTGAATTATCACGGCAATCGAAAATGTTTTATTATTTCACATAGTTTTTCAATACTTGTAAAATCAGATTATAGTGTTTATAAAGCTTTAAAACATGATAAGACAGTCAACTTTGACAATTATTCAACAAAACGAGACGTGTCTTATATAAGAATTCATTTACTCGATTAGTAATATCTAAAAATCCAATTTATCAATCTCATAGACAAGTTTTTTAAATATTAATTTACAGTTTCAAACACAATTTCAATTAACGTCAAACATAATTCAGTTGACCATATCTTTTAATCCGTTCATCGAAATCACGCGATTTCTAAATGAAAAGTTATTAATTTTTCGATAGCTTTCCAACGAATGCATATCATATACTTTATATCAGTAGCATATGTATCAAATTCTTGATTCATCATAAACTGTTTAACGACAAAATTAAAGCATACAAGCATGCATAAACATATATACTTGAGCACTAGACATGGATACACTATTAATATATAAAAGATAAGATATGAATGCTCATGTATCAATATTGTGATTCAATATTGCAGGAAAGTACGTAGATGCAACGGAGATGATAAACACTAGGGTTGACTTGCGAACAATACCCATAACCTCCATATCTATAACCCATATTTTCCTTAGTTCTATCCCGCTTGAAAATCTTGTTTCGAAATCGTTTGGGCATAACCTCGTCGTAATATTTTATGTATAATAATACTCCTAACTATATGATTAATAATAATATTAATCTTAATAATAATAATAATTATAATTATAATTATAATAATAATAATAATAATAATAATAATAATAATAATAATAATAATAATAATAATAATATAATTATAATTATAATACAGAGTAAGAATGGATAGATAGATTGAAGAATGAATCGAGAGCAGAAGGCTCGTGCCTTTTATAGGCTTTTTCTGATTTTTACAGCTCCGCGATCGTGGAGTTTTTGTGCCTTACAGCTCCGCGATCGCGAAGGTCCACATTTCCAGCTCACACATTTTTATTCACTAGCTTGTCGACATAATTTTATATTTATATATAATTTATATAATTTATTTTAATTAATTATATATTATATTATATTCTCGTGCATAGTTGACTTATAACAATAACTCCGTTGTCTTATACGTTGATGCCCTATTTATATCCCGGTTTCGGTTTTTTGAACGTCCTTTGGTACGCTTAGAAAACTTGTACTTTACGTTTCGTGACTCGTACCTTTTTCAAAATATAGACTTACATTACCAATAACCATATTACCCGAAATGTATCTTGTACGTTCGAGTGTTTTGGTCATTTGCTTCTGTAAATTACCTTCTCGTTATTTATTAAAATACATTTAATAATATATTAAGTCTTTATAACAAATCGTTTTAAATCTAAATTTATATTATATTTTATCACTTTGTAAAATATATATATATATATATATATATATAAATACATATCTATTTACATATAATTTGTTCGTGAATCGTCGAGCACAGTCAAAGAATAATTGATTACATAAATATAGTTCCAAAACTTTTAAGACTCAACATTACAGACTTTGCTTATCGTGTCGAAATCATTTAAAGATTACGTTTAAATTTGGTCAGAAATTTCCGGGTCGTCACAGTACCTACCCGTTAAAGAAATTTCGTCCCGAAATTTGATTGGGATCGTCATGGCTGATAATAAGTATGTTTTCATGACTTATATGAGTTGAAAATTAAAGTTTTATCATCATTCAGTAATATGAATAAAACAATTCGTTTATGTGAAGAGTACGAGTGAAGCTATCGCAAAAGGTTGAGATAGAGATTTAACTTTTGACGTAGTCACGGTGGATTTCCGGTTTCAAGGAATTTAAAGATAATCCTTGAAATCCATAATAGATTTGATTCTCCGGTAATCAAGGAAATTATGATCCTCTTTGATTAAATACGGTAATCTGCCTCGATTGCTAGGTCTGATATTTCGCTATAAATTGACCTCTTCCGTTCCATTTTTTTCCCCACCTCTATACTTTCTTCCTTAATTCATACTTTAAAGTATTCGTCAATATGCTCCATCCAGTTCTGATTCTTGATATACTCCTAACTTTCATATCTGTCATTTTTCTTTTTCATCTGCCGCCGGAAGAATCTATTTACTTCTACTATACTCTTGGTTTTATAGTGTTTTTAGTTCTCCCATGTCTTTATATTGCTATATGCATCAATATACACGGTTTGTAATTTCTGGATTGTTGTTGAGCTTTATATCTTCCCTTATATTTCGATGTCTCTACTTCTGTCTTTCTATAATCATTGATATCCATGGCGTGTGCATTTCTCTCCTTTTTTCCTAAAAACACTGCAAAGCATATGGCGTGTGCATTTCTCGAGTCTTCCGACGAAGATCTTG
The DNA here is from genome assembly GCF_046630445.1 of Rutidosis leptorrhynchoides. Taxonomy (NCBI): domain Eukaryota; kingdom Viridiplantae; phylum Streptophyta; class Magnoliopsida; order Asterales; family Asteraceae; genus Rutidosis; species Rutidosis leptorrhynchoides. The sequence goes on along the minus strand of NC_092341.1, from coordinate 90,842,169 downwards.
CCACCAGAAGACCCAGAAGAGTCTGATCTACCTTTTCCAGAAGTAGACACAACACCACCGTTAGCCGCCAAGGAACCAACCGGAGGCAAAACATCAGGAAAACCCGAAACTCGTCTCGATCTATTCAACCCAGGAGCAGAGAGATCATGAGTATGGAGCGAAGGTGTTGCCTAAAAACCCTCGCTGGCCGGATATGGATGGAGAGTAGGAGGGAAATTAGTAGGGTTTGAATTTTGAAATGAAAAGGGATGGTGTGTGGAAGGGAGCATTTTTAGAGAGAGTGTATTTACTTTTATTTACGATATTTAATCGTCCTCACAACGTACCCCCACCATATATGGTTCTCTCTTGAAAGATTGAAAGATCTACTACGTGTTTGTGTGTGATAGAGAAATTTCATTCCCAACCAATAAAATTTGTGTATTCATGAGTACTTTCATATATTAGAAACCTAAAACAAATTTCTTAGAATCCTCTAAAAAAATTTGGAAGGTGGTTCAATTCGTATAAACGATGGTCCTTTTATCATATCTCACTACTAGATTAAAGTTTAGACTTTTTTTTTAATTTCTTCTTATTTGTCATATCTCACCCTCCTTTTACAACATAAAAACATAAAAACAAGAAAAATTTTACTATTATTTTGTATTTAAGTATTGTTTCATATTGTAACGACCCGTCAAAATCGCTATTGACGCGATACGTTATTCATTGATTTCATAGTGAGGTTTCGACCTCTATATGATACGTTTTATAAACATTGCATTCTTTTAAAAAGGCACACCATAAATGAATATATAAATCCAAAGTTTTCGACATCTGATGATTTCTACATATAGATAATCACCGTAAACAATAGTTTACAATACTACATCCGTTGACAATACAGTCAAAATAAGTTACATGGTGATGATTTTGTGAATGCAAAGTTTTCTCGAATAAAGCATATATGACTCCATGCACATAGCTTGTATAACGTATAAGCAAACAGCGGAAGACCTCTAGAAACCTGAGAATAAACATGCTTAAAAGTGTCAACACAAAGGTTGGTGAGTTCATAGTTTTAATGTTGCGCATAATCTGTATATAAAGGTGGATCATAAGATTTCAGTTGTTTCATCCAGAAACGTTTATCAAAATATTTTACAAGATTGAGCACTCTGGTAACTAAGCTTTAACGTTATAATAAGTACCCCTGATTTAACATACATGTAACCAACATGTACAATACATGCAATCCAACATGTACTAACCTCAAATAGCATACGTCTGTCTTATAGTTCAGGCTAGGGTTTTTATACCTGGAACAGACGGGGATGTCAAGCCCTACAGATCCATATACAACTATTCACGCCCACCAGTTCTTATAACTGGCAGTTACTAGTTACCAATGCTAATGGATTTTCGGTTCAAATTCAGTGTAGAATTTAGTGTGTACTTGTATCCATTGCGTTTAAAATAAAGTGCATGTATTCTCAGCCTAAAAATATAGATTGCAAAAGCAATTAAAAGGGTATCTATAAACTCACAATACTGTATTTCATAGCAATTATGCACATGACGGCACTGAACAAGTGCAGGGTTGGCCTCGGATTCACGAACCTATATTAGTATATGTTGATCAATAATTGTTTAACAAGCTAGGTCAGGTCATAGTGTATCACAAATCCTAATGCTCGAGACCGACATACAAAAGTTAACAAAAGTTATTTCAAAAAGTCAACTTTGACAATTGTTTAACAAAACGAGATGTGTCTTATATAAGAATTCATTTACTCGGCTAGTAGTATTCAAAAATCCAATTTATTAATCTTATAAACAAGTTGTTTAAATATTAATTGTAGATTCAAAAGCAATTTCAATTAACGTCAATCATAATTCAGTTGGCCTTAACTTTTAATTCGTTCATCGAAATCACGCGATTTCTAAATGAAAAGTTATTAATTTTTCGCCAGTTTTCCAACAACATGCATATCATATACTTTATATCAGTAGTACATGTATTAAATTCGTGATTCGTCATAAAACTACCTAACGACGACATTTAGCATACAAGCATGTATAAACATATATACTCGAGCATTAGACATGGATACCCTATTAATATATAAAAGATAAGATATGAATGCTCACGTATCAATATTGTGATTCAATATTGCAGGAAAGTACGTAGACGCGACGGGAATGATAAATGAAAGGTTAGCCTTTGATTCACCCATGGTACCCACGAACATTACCCATAACCTCCATAGCTATAACCCATAATTTCCCTAGCTTCATCCCGTTCAAAAACCCGTTTTTGAAAATAACTCGCTCATGACCTCGTCGTAGTATTTTATGTATAATAATAATACTACTAATATTAATATAATAAGATTAATAATAATCTTTAATAATAATAATAATAATAATAATAATAATAATAATAATAATAATAATAATAATAATAATAATAATAATAATAATAATAATAATAATAATAATAATAATAAATCATTACGGAGTATTAAGATAGATAGATGGATTGTAAAATGAAAACTGAAACCAGAATCAGAATTCGTTCGATATATATAGAATAATTATAATAATAATAATATAAATATAATATAATAATATAATAATAATATAGAATCAAACGTGGGATTTAAAAGCCGCCCATGTTTTGTCATTTCTACCAACAGTTTTTACGGACCGGTATTTCGTACTTTGTTGCTAATAATTGACGGGTAAAAGTATAAATAAAAAGAATTTCACTTTTTATAATTGAATACATATATCTATTTTGGTCTTAAGATTTATAAAATTAGTTGTAAAAAGGTCCATTTATTTATAAAATTACTATATACGTTCGATGTAGAGTGTACGTACTAGTATGCTGATCATTCTGTGCCACCGTGAATTATTGAATTCATTTAAATCAAACGAATTAACGAATTTTAATATTTTTAAAAGTCGTATTTATTAAATATACTTCAGGGGTATTTTATGTAACTTATAATTATTAATTTTTATCATATCGCTTTCATGTGAATAGTAAATTAATTAATTTCGTTTCATTTACTATTCATATGAATAGTAAATGAATTAATTTTGATTCAACTATTTAAGTTACGTTGTTGTACGTTGTGCTTTACAACTTGTACATCTTTGATTTAATTTCGTGTCTTTTTAAAAACTAAAAAAATACATCATAAAAATAAAACGATTATATATGTAAGCTTTTTAATTTGAAACTGCATCATTCAATAGTAAATTTTTATCATTTCGTATATAAATATTATTCGCATGTTTCCGTATATATATATATATATACACAATTATATAATTATCACAAGTTACGATGTTCGTGAATCGTCGGACAAACAGGGTGGTCAACTGTTATATAAAAACTCATTTTCAAAAGTTTTAAAACTTTTCAAAATTCATTGTTTATCATGTCGGAAACATTAAATCATAACGAGAATTTGGTTCAAATTAAGTCAAAATTTCCGGGTCGTCATACATATCCCTTTGTTTCGGAATGGATCTTTATTTCTATATATATCTCCTATAAATAAACTATTTTTTTATTAACGGTATGTTTGTTTGACTCTTATTAGAATGATTCAGCGTTGAATGTTGAACCATTCAGTATTCAGCTGTTTGTTTTTAAACTCTGAATGACATATAGTGATGAATGGTTCAGAATTCAGTTCTAAACCATTCAGATTTTAAAGACTCTTTTAACCATTAAGCACCTAATTTTTCTGTAATATACTTCTCAAATCATATTGAGAACGTTTAATCAACAAATATATTGTATAATTTATTCATGTAACACGTTAAAAAGGAAATTATAAATATATTCAATAGAATGTATGTTTTTACTATTCATCGGATTATTATATTCGAAAAAGTTATTTTGGTCTTTAACACTAGAGATATTTTCAGGAACCTTTTATTTCCTTATATCTTCTTCTTTTGTCTCCATTACCTTTTTTCGTTACATATATATCAATACATCGTCTTTTACTTCCCTCATTACTTCTTAGATATTTATTACGCACATGGCCTTGAAACTCCTGGAACTAAAGTGTAGAGGCTTCTGGTGATTGTACAGTTTCCATCGCCACCGTCTCCATCTCTTCTCCTTACCGTCGTTACCATCACCGCCGCATCAACCATCGTCAACAGTAGCGGCCATTTTTTTGCCTTCCTTATCGTAACAGTATTATCAATTGAACGAATAATTTCACACTGTTGATAAGATTTTTTTATTACATATCCACAGATAACAAATTTATTTTTGCCAAATCACAACCATGGTAATATCTCACCTACCACCAAATAAACGAAAACAAAAATCAACAAAGATCTTTAAAAAAAACCTGATAAACAAACAAACCCTTAAATCCTTAATCTAAGAAACACAAAATATTTTAACAAATACAAATTAACAAACCATAAACTAAAAAAACAAAACTTAACAACAACGCTGCCATCGACGACGGCGACTTCTGGCAGCACCCGACGTCAGTCACTAACACCGCCACTCAGATATGAAATAATAAGCGATGTTATAACAAGGAAAATGTTATAAATACACAAAAACAATATACAAAAGCAACAGATAATCAGATCCCAAAAAACTCAGATTCAAAGGAAAAAATGAAATATGAATAAAAAGAATTCGGAAACATAAAGGAGATAAACTTATCTGAACATAATGTCAATTTAGGTGATGATCGACTAGAAAACGAAAGATGTTTGCTGACCGACGGACAACAACTGCCACGCGGAAGACATACGACACTTTGATCAGATAAAAGGTAGCGGCGATTGATCGGAAAAACAAAAGGTTGCGGCGGTTTACGGTGAAAAAAGTGTGTGGTTGTTGAAGAGAGCCTCTCTACATTTGGGAAAGAAAGAATGATGGTTTGTGAGATGAGAGAAAAAAAATTAGGTTAACTTTTGGTTATCTTTGACTGAAACACCTTTTCCACAATCTTTCCATCTATATCTACCCAAAATTCATTAAAAGGCTCAATCTATTTTTTTTTTGTTCCTTTTTTAATTCAAAGGCCCATTCTCTTTGTGGTGGCCCATTCTCTTTTTATAGTAAAGTATATATTTTTATACTCCGTATTCATATTTACAATTTATATTATATATTAATATTATATTATATATTAATATTATATTATTATTATACGTATATATTATATATGTGTGTGTGTGTGTGTTAATTAATGAACAAACGTAAGACAAATAATACTTACTAGTTCACCGGCATTGAGTAGGATATTTTTGTTAGAGACCTTTTTTTTATTTTATTTTTTTGCTTCTATTATATAGGTTCTAAATAGTTTTATTATTGACGATTATATTACTTGTATTATTATTTTTTTCTCAACCTATTTTACAACATTTTTTAACAATTTTTTTTAATTTCTTTACTGATATTATATCATATATATATATATATATATATATATATATATATATATATATATATATATATATATATATATATATAATTATTAATTATTAAGTATATAACTAAAAGAAGAAGAAGAAAACTACTTTACGTTTTGTTAACAATTGTAAGAGATATATGTTATGCTGAAACATATTAGTGTTTCTCGGATTATGTTAGGTTCACTATCGTTAAAATATTTTATTGCAAACATATAGTTATGCACTACAAAAAGCTTCTCCTACGAGTCATAATGGTGGCTGCCGCAACGCGCGGCTCACCACCAACTTGTTTTACTCAATTCATATTGTAGTGACCTAAACTTTTCCATGATTATATATATTAAATGAAAACTATATTTGCATGATTAAATGTTTCCAACATGTTAAGCAATCGAACTTGTTAAGACTTGATTATTTGAAATGAGTTTCATATAGACAATTGACCACCCAAGTTGACCGACGATTCACGAACGTTAAAAACTTGTAAAAACTACATGATGTTATATATATGGAAATATATATGGTTAACATGAGATTATTATAAGTAAGTATCTCACTAAGTATATTAACAATGTGTGATATACATAAAAAAATGAAATTTATGGAATTATGAAGCTCGAAACGATATACATAACGATTATCATTATAACAACGTCTTACTAAATACATATGAATTATATTAAGATATTGTTACACTATATTTAACATGATAAAATAATAATTATATATATCATTAAGTATGTTAACAATGAACTACATATGTAAAACAAGACTACTAACTTAAGAATTTCGAAACGAGGCATATATGTAAAGATTAACGTTGTAACGACATTGTAATGTATATATATCATATTAAGATATATTCATACATCATAATATCATGATAATGTAATAATTTAACATCTCATTTCTTTTGATAAACAAGGGATTAATTACATTTAATAGAATCGTTAACTTAAAGGTTTCAAAACAACACTTACATGTAACGACTAACGATGACTTAACGACTCAGTTAAAATGTATATACATGTAGTGTATTAAGATGTATTAGTACACTTTTGAAAGACTTCAAGACACATATCAAAGTACTTCTACTTAACAAAAATGCTTACAATTACATTCTCATTCATTTTCATCAACAATTCTACTCGTATACACCCGTATTCACACTTGTACAATACACAGCTTATAAATGTATATATTATTGGTATATACACTCTAATGATTAGCTCTTAGCAGCCCTTGTAAGTCACCAAAACATGTGGGAACCATCATTTGGCAACTAGCATGAAATATATCACAAAATTACAAACTAATGGAGCCTATATCTTGACTACTAATTCACGTGAAGTATCACCAACCCTAAACACATTTTGATTCCAACTTTTATTCATCAAACACATCTCTCTCAAGTTCTCTCTTGGTGTTCTAAGTGTTCTTCATCATATTCATCAAAATCTAGCTCAATCTAGTTCATAAATCATAACCTAGATCAACTTTCAAAACAACTACTCAAGAACACATCAAGAACACTTTCAAGTTTACAAGTCTACTTCCAAGCTTTCTAATCCATTTCAAGTAATCATCTAACATCAAGAAACCTCTGTTATTTACATTAAGTTATCATTCTAATTCAAGGTATAATTCATATTCAAACTTTGATTCGATTTCTATAACTATAAACTATCTTAATTCGAGTAAAAATTTTACTTAAACTTGTTTTCGTGTCATGATTCTACTTCAAGAACTTTCAAGCCATCCAAGATCCTTTGAAGCTAGATCATTTCTTGTCACTTTTAGTAGGTTTACCTACTAAACTTGAGGTAGTAATGATGTTCATAACATCATTCGATTCATATATATTTAACTATCTTATTCGAAGATTTAAACTTGTAATAACTAGAACATAGTTTAGTTAATTCTAAACTTGTTCGCAAACAAAGTAAATCCTTCTAACTTAACTTTTAAAATCAACCAAAAACATGTACTATATCTATATGATATGATAACTTAATGATTTAAAACCTGGAAACACGAAGAACACCGTAAAACCGGACATACGCCGTCGTAGTGAAACCTGGGGCTGTTTTGGGTTAGATAACTAAAAACTATGATAAACTTTGATTTAAAATTTGTTCTTCTGGGAAAATGATATTTCTTATTAAAATGAAACTATATCCAAAAATCATGGTTAAAATCAAAGTGGAAGCATGTTTTTCAAAATGGTCATCAAGATGTCGTTCTTTCGACGGAAATGACTACCTCTTACAAAAACGACTTGTAACCTATATTTCCGACTATAAACTTATACTTTTTCTGTTTAGTTTCATAAATTTCAGTTCATTATGAAACCATAGCAACTTGATTCACTCAAAACGGATTTAATACGAAGAAGTTATGGGTAAAACAAAATTGGATAAATTTGCTTGTTGTAGCTACGTGAAATTTATAACAAAACTATACCAACCATAACTTAACTAACTTATATTGTATTATACATGTATTCTAACATATATTATGTAATCTTGATAGACCATAGACACGTATACAATGTTTTGACATATCATATCGACGTCATATATATATATTATTTGGAACAACCATAGACACTCTATATGCGGTAATGTTTGAGTTAGCTATACAGGTGTGATGACCCGGATATTTTTGACTAAATTTAAAATTAATCTTTAACGTTTTCGACACGATAAGAAAAGTCTATGAAGTTGAATCCTAAAATTCTTGAACTATTCAAATACCCTTCGATTGTTCTCAACGATTGGCAAAAAAATATATGTAAATAGATACATATAAATACTATAACTTGAAAACGTAACAAAGTGTTATGAAAACGATACTGTACATTAACCTTATTGGTTTGATTATCTGATTGATATATTTAACTACAGAGTTAAAAGATTATGCCAAACGGTTGAATTAAAAGATATTTATTGAATCCCTTAAAGATTATGATATTATTACGAGTCTCTGCTGTGAGGTCCATGTTGATTTGGGAAATCGTTCATTTTTAACGATATTCGAAATAAATGGTAAAGTGTTTGTTTAAATAACGTAATTTGGAGACATACAATAATAAGGAATATTAACTGTTGGAATTAGATATATGAATAACTTGTGATATGTATTTTAAAACGTATATATTAATATTGAAAATATATAAAATATAATATTAAACTGGTCATAAAATGAATTGTTATTATATATATATTAACAAATAGCGAGACAATGATTTATAGAAGTAAATGACCAAAACACTCGAAAGTTTAATATAAACTTTGAGTGGTATAGTTTAGGGATAATTTAAGGCTATATTTTGACAAAGGTACGTGACACGAAACGTAAAATGCAAGTTTTCTAAACGTACAAAAATGCGTTCGAGAAACCGGAACTGGGGCATAAGTTGAGTGATAACGTACGAGACATCGGAACGAAAATTGCAAGTCAACTATGCACGAGAATATAATATAATATATAATTAATTAATATAAATTATATAAATTATATATTAATAAATAAATATGTCGACAAACAAGAAAACAAAAGTTTGTGAGCTGGATCAGAGGGCCATGCGATCGCATGGCCTTGATGCCTAAAAACCATGCGATCGCATGGAGTTGGATATCAGGCCACATCTATAAATTCAGTCAAATTCGTTCCAGTTTTGCACACATACATATTACACTCGTATATATATTTATATTATTATTATTATTATTATTATTATTATTATTATTAAGATTAATATTATTATTAATCTTATTATTATTAATATTATTAATTAGTATTATACATAAAATACTACGACGAGGTTATGAGCGTGTCACTTTCAAAAATGGTTTTCAAGCAGGATAGAGCTAAGGAAATTATGGGTTATTGCCAAGGAGGTTATGGGTAATGTTCGGGGGTATATTTGTGAATCAAACCTAGTGTTTATCATCTCCGTTACGTCTACGTATTTTCCTACAATATTGAATCTCAATACTGATACGTAAGCACTCATATCTTATCTTTTATATATTAATTATGTATCCATGTCTAGTGCTCGAGTATATATATTTATATATGCTTGTATGCTAAATTTCGTTGTTAAACAGTTTATAATGAATCACTAATTAAATACATATATTACTGGTAAAAGGTATATGATATACATGTTTTTGGAAAGCTGGCGAAAAATCAATAACTTTTCATTTAGATATCGAATAGTTTCGATGAACGGATTAAAAGATATGATCAACTGAATTAAAATTGACGTTAATTGGAATTGCTTATAAATTTGCAATTAAGATTTAAAACAACTTGTTTACAAGATTGATAAAATAGATTTTTAAATATTACCAGCCGAGTAAATGAATCCTTATATAAGGTACGTCTCGTTTGTTGAACTATTGTCAAAATTGACTTTTTGAAACAACATTAGATAACTTTTGTATGTCGATATCGAGCATTAGGATTATGATACACTATGACCTGACCTATCTTGATAGACATTTATTGACCAACATATGTTTTCTAGGTTGAGATCTACAATTATTTGATATTTCGAGTTTCGGTCACATTACGATGAACAACTTTATGTGCTGCTAAGGTGAGTTTCATTTGCTCCCTTTTTAATTGCTTTTGCAATCTATATTTTTGGACTGAGAATACATGCACTTTATTTTAAATGCAATTGATACAAGTACATACTAAATTCTACACCGAGTTTAAACCGAAAATCCCTTAGCTTTGGTAACTAGTAACTGCCGGTTATAAGAACTGGTGGGCGCGAGTAGTTATATATGGATCCATAGGGCTTGATATCCCCGTCCGAGCTAGAGCGCTAGCCTTTTAACGAACGTATGCTATTTGAGAAGCGTACACGTTGGTTTGCGTGTATTATTAAGATGATTATACAAAAGGTACAAATTATATATACGTTAAGTTTAGTTACCAGGGTGCTCAATCTTGTAGAATATTTTGATAAACGTTTCTGGATGAAACAACTGAAATCTTGTGGTCCACCTTTACATACAGATTATATGAAACTATAAAACTATGAACTCACCAACCTTTGTGTTGACACTTGTTAGCAAGTTTATTCTCAGGTTTTCTAGAAGTCTTCCGCTGTTTGCTTATGTGTTAGACAAGCTATGTGCATGGAGTCTTACATGACATATTTTTCAAGGAAACGTTGCATTCACCAAATCATCACCATGTATCTTATTTTGACTGCATTGTCAACGGAAGTATTATTGTAAACTATTATTTACGGTGATTGTCTATATGTAGAAATCATCAGATGTCGAAAACCTTTGATTTAAATATTCATTTATGGTGTGCATTTGATAATGCTAAAAATGAACATATATTTCATAGCATTATTCTTCAAGAAAGACAAGCTTTTAGTTACAATTGTTCTATTTACAAGTGATATTCGTTTAAATAATAAAAGGTGAAGAAAAAAGACAGATTCGACGAATTGAAGACGCAAACGACCAAAAAGCTCAAAAGTACAAAATACAATCAATAAGGTTCCAATTATTGATAAGAAACGTCTCAAAATTACAAGAGTACAAGATTCAAAACGCAAAGTACAAGATATTAAATTATTTGCAAGGACGTTCGAAAATTCGGAACCGGGACCAGAGTCAACTCTCAACGCTCGATGCAACGGACTAAAAATTTCAAGTCAACTATGCACATGAATATAATATAATATATAATTAATTCTTAAAATTAATATATATATTATATTATATTTAAAAACCGTCAGCATAAAAAAACAAAGACTTTTGAGTCTCCCCAGCTGGCCATGCGATTGCATGGCCTGGAAGGCATAAATCCATGCGATCTCATGGTGCACAGTTCCAGCCCACATGCTTATAAAAATCGAGCTTTGGTGTAACACAAAACACATCTTTTTATTCTCCTCATTCATACGTAGTATATATTTATATTTATATTTTAATTTTAATTTTAATTTTAATTCTAATAATAAGGGTATGTTAGCGAATGTTGTAAGGGTGTAAGTCGAAATTCTGTCAGTGTAACGCTACGCTATTTTTAATCATTGTAAGTTATGTTCAACCTTTTTAATTTAATGTCTCGTAGCTAAGTTATTATTATGCTTATTTAAAACGAAGTAATCATGATGTTGGGCTAATTACTAAAATTGGGTAATTGGGCTTTGTACCATAATTGGGGTTTGGACAAAAGAACGACACTTGTGGAAATTAGACTATGGGCTATTAATGGGCTTTATATTTGTTTAACTAAATGATAATTTGTTAATGTTAATATAAAGATTTACAATTGGACGTCCCTATAAATAACCATATACACTCGATCGGACACGATGGGCGGGGTATTTATATGTACGAATAATCGTTCATTTAACCGGACACGGGAATGGATTAATAGCCACTAGAATTATTAAAACAGGGGTGAAATTATGTACAAGGACACTTGGCATAATTGATAACAAAGTATTAAAACCTTGGGTTACATTCAGTCGACATTCTGGTGTAATTATTAAACAAAGTATTAAAATCTTGTTACAGTTTAAGTCCTCAATTAGTTGGAATATTTAACTTCGGGTATAAGGATAATTTGACGAGGATACTCGCACTTTATATTTATGACTGATGGACTGTTATGGACAAAAACCAGACGGACATATTAAATAATCCAGGACAAAGGACAATTAACCCATGGGCATAAAACTAAAATCAACACGTCAAACATCATAATTACGGAAGTTTAAATAAGCATAATTCTTTTATTTCATATTTAATTTCCTTTATTTTATATTTAATTGCACTTCTAATTATAGCACTTTTATTTATTGTTATTGTATTTAATCGCACTTTTAATTATCGTACTTTTTAATTATCGCAAGTTTATTTTATCGCACTATTATTTATCGCAATTTCATTATCGTTATTTACTTTACGCTTTAAATTAAGTCTTTTATTTATTTAATATTTTACATTTTGTTTTATCTGCGACTAAAGTTTTAAATTCGACAAACCGGTCATTAAACGGTAAAAACCCCCCCTTTATAATAATAATATTACTTATATATATATTTGTATTTTTATAAAATAAAACTAATATAGCGTTAAGCTTTGATTAAAAGATTTTTCCTGTGGAACGAACCGGACTTACTAAAAACTACACTACTGTACGATTAGGTACACTGCCTATAAGTGTTGTAGCAAGGTTTAAGTATATCCATTCAATAAATAAATAAATATCTTGAGTAAAATTGTATCGTATTTAATAGTATTTTCTTGTAAAATTTAATAGTATTATATACCCCTTAACTTTAACTATCAAGTAATTTTGGCGCCGCTGCCGGGGAACATCTAGCTTAAAAGCCGGAAGCGCAACGCTAATATATATAAAAAACAAAAAGATTTTTATTTTTAGTTTATTTTTATTAAAATACGCTTTTGTAAAAAAATACGTTTTAATATATTCGAAAATATAAAAAGAGAACAAAAATATAAATATTTTTAAGAGTTTGTTAAATATTTAAGTTCTATAAGAGTTTCTTTATATTTATTTTATAAAAATATAAGTTTTATTTAATTTATAAAAATATATTATATAAATATTTAAAACAGAAAAAAATAAACACAGCAAAATAAAAAAAAATAATAAACTCTCGGGCCTGCTACTGTAGCAGCCCGTAACCTAGCCCAAAATCCTGGCTCATGCGATCGCATGAGCCCGAAGGCATAAACTCATGCGATCGCATGAGATCGTCTGACTTGCCACAGTTTACCCTAATTCAGCATTTATTACGGGTATTATTTATTATTATTAATTTAAAACCCTAATTAGGTTATATATATTATATTATTTAGTTTAGTTATTTTATTATTTGTATTATTTAGTTTAATTAATTTATAAAATTAATAGTTTTATAAAATAAATAATATAAAAATAATATTTTTATAAAAATTGTAATTTTTGCAACTTTTAGTATATTTTTATATTTTGTCCCTTTTTAATTGTTTTAGCGTAATATTTGTATTTTTCGCTCATTTTTAGTTTTAAAATATAGTTTTTGCCGTAGTTATTTTTATTTATAGATTTTTAGGCCTTTCCGTAAAATCCCTTAAGTGCTTTTTCTTTAGACTAAGATTTAGGTGCTTTAGAATTTTGCGACGCCTTTTTAAGTTTTAGTACCTTTTTAAGTTATTTCCATTTGGGATATAGTTTTACTTGTAAGCTTTAATATTTTTAGACGCCTTTTACCTATGTATCAATTATCAATACAATTAGTAATCTCAATTTGCGATTATAATTTTAAGTTAGTGATAGTAATAAGGTTGGGTTAGTCAAGTATTTTTAAGTTTTATAAGTCACTCTTTTTCTTTCTTATTTTTCGACGCCTTTTACTTTTCGACCTTTTTCGACGCGCACTTTTTCTTTCTTATTTCTCGGAATTCTAGTTTTAGGACATAGATTTTTTTCTACTTTTTATCTATACTTCTTAAAATTACGAAAATTTATTTTAAGTAGTTAAATTGATAGACATCAAAATTTTCTGGTTCGTAGTAATAGTTGGATTTGTACATGGACCGGGTTATTGGAGCCAAACAGTCCTCAATTATATTGAGACCAAACAAATCCTGCCCCTCTGCTGCATCTTTTGGCTATTCGAAACATGGGCAAAATCAGAAAAGTTTATTAATTGGATAACTTATATAATTTTTTCTTTCCTTTTAAAAACTAATAGGATATTTAGTGAATGCACCGAGCAAGACATTTACCACCTTTTGTACGTTCACCACCTGTAACTAGATCAAGACATCTAGCAAATATTACCGCCGTTGATTTTTCTTTAGAATCGTCATCCAGTCGACCAATTACTCCAGTTCAAATTTCTGATAATCCATTTTTTGAACCCGACCTCACAATTGAGAATCCGGAAAATATTCAGGGACGATTCATAGATCCTGAACCATTAAATTTTCCTCCGGAATAACCAATCATTCAAACAGAGATTGTTGAGGAACGAACCATTAAATCAGAATCCTCTAGTGATTCAGATTCAACAAATTTAATTATGGAAAATCTGGAACCTTTAAGTATGGAAGACCGAATGAGAGCTAAACGCACTGGCCAAGGTCACGCAATTACTTATCCTGATATCAATGCGCCAGATTATGAAATCAAAGGACAAATTCTACACATGGTGACTAATCAATGCCAATTTAGTGGTGCGCCGAAGGAAGATCCAAATGAACATCTTCGTACCTTTAATAGGATCTGCACTCTATTTAAAATCCGAGAAGTAGAGGATGAACAGATATATCTCATGTTATTTCCCTGGACTTTAAAGGGAGAAGCCAAAGATTGGTTGGAATCGTTACCTGAAGGGGCGATTGATACATGGGACGTTTTAGTTGAAAAATTCCTTAAACAATTCTTTCCGGCATCTAAAGCCGTAAGACTTCAAGGAGAAATTGTTACGTTCACACAGAAGCCGAATGAAACTCTATATGAGGCGTGGACAAGATTTAGAAAGTTATTAAGAGGATGTCCGCAACATAGTTTAGACACCTGTCAAATAGTACAAATATTCTACCAAGGATGCGACATCACTACAAGGAAAGACATCGACATAGCAGCTGGTGGTTCTATTATGAAGAAAACCGAAACTGATGGTTATAAAATTATTGATAACACTGCTTCCCACTCACATGAGTGGCACCAAGAAAAAGATATCGTTAGATCATCTAAAGCAGCTAGAGCCGATTCTAGCCATGACTTAGATTCCATTTCTGCAAAGATAGATGCTGTCGAGGGACGAATGGAAAAGATGACTAAAGATATACACTCAATACGAATTAGTTGTGAGCAGTGTGGAGGACCACATTTGATAAAAGATTGTCTTAGTATTGAACTAACAATGGAACAAAGAGAGAATATTTCATACATAAACCAAAGGCCTGGAAATAATTATCAACCGCCAAGACCGATTTACAATCAAAACCAGAATTATAACCGAAATATTCCATAAAACAACCAACAAGGTCCTAGCAATCAACAAGTATCCAACAATACTTACAACCAGCAAAGACCTAATTTTCAAAACAAACCACCACAAACCGATGATAAAAAGCCGGATTTAGAAGATATGATGACGAAGCTAGTTAAAACTCAAACGCAGTTTTTCACATCTCAAAAACAAACTAATGAACAAAATGCTCAAGCATTTAGAAATCAACAAGCTTCTATTCAAAACTTGGAATAAGAAGTAAGTAACCTAGCAAGGTTAATAGGTGAAAGAAAACCGGAAAGTTTACCTAGTGATACAAATGCAAACCCCCGGAATGAAACAGCTAAAGCCATTACCACAAGAAGTGGTACAACACTTAAACCACCTGAAATACCTGTAACTTCTGACGAAACTATTCCTACTCCACAAGAACCACAGCCTGAACAAGATAAGGAAAAAGAACCGGTAGTTGAAAAGGTTAATGAAGATAACACAGCTAAGGATAAACCTTATGTTAAACCATACCAACCACCACTTCCTTACCCGAGTAAAATGAAGAAAGAGAAACTTGAAGCCGAGCAATCCAAATTCTTGGATATGTTTAAACAGGTAAATGTAAATCTTCCTTTCATTGATGTGATTTCAGGAATGCCTAGATATGCTAAATTCTTGAAAGATCTAATCTCAAATAGAAAGAAAATGGAAGAACTCTCGGCTGTTACTATGAATGCTAATTGTTCAGCAGTGCTGTTGAATAAGATACCAGAAAAATGATCTGATCCAGGAAGTTTCACAATTCCATGTTTTCTGGGTAGTCTTAGTTCAATAGAAGCATTGGCAGACTTAGGTGCTAGTATAAATTTAATGCCGTATTCATTATACACTAAACTAGACCTTGGAGAATTGAAACCAATAAGAATAAGTATACAACTAGCCGATAGATCAATAAAATATCCTAGAGGGATAATGGAGAACATGCTAGTTAAATTTGGTACTTTAGTATTTCCAGTAGATTTTGTTGTTCTGGACATGGAAGAAGATTCTCAAGTTCCTCTCATATTAGGAAGACCATTCTTAAACACGGCTAAAGCAATGATAGACGTGTTCGGTAAGAAATTGACCCTAAGTATAGAGGATGAGAGTGTTACCTTTTAAGTTGATAGAGCAATGCAACAACCGCAATTTGCAGATGATACATGTTATTATATTCAAACTATAGATTCACATGCAGAATTGTTAGAAGAATTTCCAGAATTACAAGGAACAGGAGAATGTTCTTTAGGAGAAGGTAATGAACCAATTGATGAAGCTGAAATGTTAGCTACACTAATAGCTAATGGATATGAACCAACAACAGAAGAAATTCAAATGCTAAAAGAAGAAGACAGATATCGATATAAATCATCGATAGAAGAACCTCCGACATTAGAGTTAAAGCCATTTCCAAACCATTTGGAATACGCTTATTTACATGGTGAATCTGAATTACCTGTAATAATATCGTCTTCTCTTACTGAAAATGAAAAATCTCAACTCATTTCTGTGTTGAAAGCTCATAAACCAGCCATTGCATGGAAGATTCATGATATAAAAGGAATAAGTCCTTCGTATTGCACACATAAAATCTTTATGGAAGAAGGTCATAAAACGTATGTGCAACGCCAACGAAGACTAAATCCGAATATGCAAGATGTAGTTAAAAAAGAAATTATTAAACTGCTAGATGCAGGTTTAATTTATCCAATTTCTGATAGTCCATGGGTAAGCCCAGTTCAATGCGTGCCTAAGAAAGGTGGCATGACTGTCATTACAAATGAGAAAAATGAGCTTATTCCTACTAGGACTGTAACAGGATGGCGTGTATGTATTGATTATAGAAAATTAAATGATGCCACCAGAAAAGATCACTTTCCCTTACCTTTTATTGATCAAATGTTGGAAAGATTAGCCGGAAATAGTTACTATTGTTTTCTTGATGGTTTTTTCGGATATTTTTAAATTCCAATAGCACCCGAAGATCAAGAGAAAACCACATTTACGTGCTCTTATGGTACTTTTGCTTACAAACGCATGCTATTTGGACTTTGCAACGCCCCTGCAACCTTTCAAAGGTGCATGATGGCGATTTTTCACGACATGATAGAAGAATGCATGGAAGTTTTCATGGATGACTTTTTAGTCTTTGGTGATACATTTGAATCATGTCTAGTTAATCTTGAACGAATGCTTATTAGATGCGAACAATCAAATCTAGTACTTAATTGAGAGAAATGCCATTTCATGGTTAAAGAAGGCATCGTTATTGGACATAAAATCTCAAAGGAAGGAATTGAAGTAGATAGAGCTAAAGTAGATGTAATTGCTAAACTTTCACATCCCACCAATGTTAGAGGAGTTAGGAGTTTTCTAGGGCATGCTGGTTTTTACCGACGTTTCATAAAAGATTTTTCTAAAATTGCCACTCTTATGAATAAACTCCTAGAAAAGGATGCTCCATTCATCTTTTCAGATGAATGCATCAAATCTTTTAATATTCTTAAAGAGAAACTCACTAATGCGCCGATCATGATAACACCAAATTGGAATCTACTGTTTGAACTAATGTGCGATGCAAGTGATTTTGCAATGGGAGCCGTTTTAGGACAAAGGATTGAAAAACGATTTCAACCTATATATTATGCTAGTAAGACGTTACAAGGAGCACAAACGAACTATACAACTACTGAAAAGAACTCCTTGCTATTGTCTTTGCTTTTGACAAATTTCGTTCATATCTCGTTCTAGCAAAAACGGTGGTCTATACCGACCATTCTGCTCTTAGATACCTATTTTTGAAACAAGATGCCAAACCAAGATTAATCCGTTGGATCTTACTCTTACAAGAGTTCGATATTAAAATCCGAGATAAAAGAGGAGCAGAAAATCTCGCCGCTGATCATCTTTCTCGTCTTGAAAATCCCGAATTAGAAGTTCTAAATGAATCGGCCATACAAGACAACTTTTCTGATGAATATCTATTGAAGATAGATTATAATGAAATTCCATGGTTTGCAGACTAAGCAAACTACTTAGTATGTGGATTCCTTGAAAAAGTATTATCGTACCAAAAACGAAAGAAATTCTTCAGTGATATAAAAACACTATTTCTGGGAAGATACACATTTGTTTAAAAGTTGTCCCGATGGAATAATACGCCGATGTGTATTTGGAGATGAAGCTAGTAAAATTTTAAACCATTGTCACACAGGACCAACAGGAGGGCACTATGGGCCTCAACTAACAGCAAGAAAAGTTTATGATGCTGGATTCTATTGGCCTACAATTTACAAAGACGCACACCTTCTTTGAAAATCCTGTGATGCTTGTCAAAGGGCCGGAAAAATAAGTCAACGTGATGAAATGCCACCAAATGTCATTCAAGTATGCGAAGTATTTGACATTTGGGGTGTTGACTTTATGGGTCCATTTCCAAAATCTCATAATAATCTCTACATTCTCGTAGCCATTGATTATGTATCTAAATGGGCGGAAGCACAAGCTCTCTGAACTAACGATGCACGAGTTGTAGTCAACTTTCTAAAACATCTTTTTGCAAGGTTTGGAACACCGAAAGCTTTAATAAGTGATCGGGGTACTCATTTCTGTAATAATCAACTTGAGAAAGTTCTCAAAAGATATGGAGTAACTCATAAAATCTCCACCGCATATCATCCACAAACAAGTGGACAAGTTGAAAATAACAACCGAGCTTTAAAACGTATTCTAGAAAAAACCGTAGGATCAAATCCGAAGGAATGGTCCATTAAATTGGAGGATGCACTCTGGGCTTTTAGAACAGCCTACAAAACTCTAATTGGAACCACACCTTTTTGACTCGTTTATGGAAAAGCATGTCATCTTCCAGTAGAAATTGAACACAAAGCATTTTGGGCTTTGAAGACATGTAATCTTGATTTACATGAAGCTGGACGTCTACGGTTAAGTCAACTAAACGAATTAGAAGAATTAAGACATGAAGCATACGAAAATTCATTAATCTATAAAGAAAGAACGAAGAAATGGCATGATAAAAGAATCAGAAGTTCAAAAGAATTCAAAGAAGGAGACAGAGTTCTTCTTTTCAATTCACGATTCAAGCTATTTCCTGGAAAATTGAAATCAAGATGGTCTGGACCATTCATAGTCAAAAGAGTTTTCCCATACGGAACGATAGAATTAATAAATTCAAATGGAATTGAATTTAAAGTTAATGGTCACAGAGTTAAACATTACATAGATAGTCCGATGGAAGTCGACAACGAAGTTAATCACAATTTCGATACCACAGCTAACTAAGTGTGGGGAGAATCAAGTCTTTAAAGGATAATATGTATTTCTGTTAGAGTTAGATTGTCTGTTTTGGTGTAGTTCTCGAAAATGGAACCCGAATGGTCTTTCCCTAGCAGACCCTAAAGAACTAGTCTTCTCCCCCCATTCTGAATTTTTATTTTTTTAGGAAATGAAGACTTCCTGTGAACTAAACTATGGGCTAATGCTACACGCTTTGATTACTAAACGTAATAATGACACACTTCCGAGTGAACTAGTATCAGTAATCAGAGAAAGATTGGACGGAGTAAGAAAAGAATCCAGATGTGAAGATAATAAGTTACAATTTGGTAAAGGAAAATCAAAATCCACAGCGAAAAGAAGAGCACGACACCTAGAAAGATGTCATAAATGCGAAAAATGGACACATGGAGGTAAATGTTCAAATAATCAAACCTATTCAAACACCGAATTTGTTACTTTATGCAGAGACGGACCGTTCATATGTTTAGAAGAAAAAACACTGAATGCTTGAGGTTACGCCTATGTAGCCATGGAAAATCAATTAAACCGACTATCTTATGAATGGGATAGATCATATAACTAAGAATACTATCTCACAGGTAAGTCTGTACAGTTTTTATTTTTTATTTTTATTTTTAACCTTTTGATAATAAACGCTAATTTGTTCGCTATAAAGTATTAAATTGGTATTGAATAAAATTATGTTTGGCAACCGAAATTATTGATATCATTCAAAAATTTATTACATCACTGCGAAATTTAACGTTTATTCTTAAGGTATAAATATCTTTAATCAATCAACCCAAAATATTTCAAAAATTCGTCATGAGTTAAATTAGGTCATGGAACCGAAATTACTTTACCGAAAAGAGAGGCGCATATTTTTGATAATATTTGATTGATTAAAGTGGGATAAAAGCCAAAAAGATTTTTAATTTTATTTTTTACCATGTTTTTAAAATTAATATATAAATATTAAATTAATATTTTGAACTTTGTAAAATTAATATATTTAAGTTTGTAAATATTTGAAAAATTAATCTTTTTAATATAAGTTTGTATGTATAAAAACAAAAATATAATATAAGTTTGGTGTAAATTTATAATATGAATTTTTAATTAAGTTTAATATGAATTTTTAATTTTATGCATTTTAAATTTAAGTTTGGTGTGAATTTAAAAACAAAAATTTACTTTATTTCGCTAAGTTAAAAATATGATTTTTAAAATTCGTCGTGAGTTGAAGACTAGGTCGTTGAACCGAAATTGCTTTACCCGAGGGAGGGACGAGAACTTTTATTATCATTATTTTTAATCTTATTGAATTAAAGTATGCCAAAAACATTAAAAAATCCAAAAATCTTTACTTTTAAAACCGCGCTTTGATTTGACAAATTTTAAAAATTTTGTCGAGGGACAGACTAGGACATCGATCCGAAACGCCCTCATCCTAAAAAAGAAACAAATTTTTAAAATTTTATTAATTTTATGTTTTATTAAGAATAAGGTTTTATATAAAAAAAAAAAACCTGAAAGTACTGTACCCGGAACCCCATGCGATCGCATGGGGTTTACTCTTCAACCTCATGCAATCGCATGAGGCTGGATTCCAGGCCAGTTTGATAAAAAGAACAGCTCGCTGTTCTGCACAAAAAACACACACACACATATACGAACCAACCCCAAAATCACCTCTAAAATTCGCAATTTTCCACCGTAATTCGTCATTTTTCTTGCTCTAATCATGCATAGATTCTCATTCTTCAGCAAAATGGTAAAAATTACACCCCTAAACTCTATAAATTCCTAGTTTTTGTGATAATTACCAATTTTTTACCTAATGCAATTTTGTTAATTTCTAGTGTAATTAGTGTTAAATTGTTAGTATTTTATGCATGTATAACCTAGATTGATGCTATTTAACATGATTTGAAGCCAAAAACTTCAAAATTTTTAGAAATCTAGGGTTTGTGTTCTTGAGCAATTTGGGGCTTTTTGATATAAACAGGTTATGGCCGATTTTTGTCATGAATTATTGCTAAATTGAGTAGTGTAACATGTTTAGATAGTTAAATGATCCAAACATTGATCCTAAACATGATTTTTAGAGATTAAAGTGGACTTTTTAAGTCCAAAATTCATGAACTTGATTAATTTGATATATTTGCCATTTGAGACTTGTTTAATTATTAGTAATGACTATTTTGACATGTTATTTGAGTTAAATGCTTATGAATTTTGTATACATTTTCATATGTGCTTATTTGAAAAGTGTAGAATTGTGAAAAATTGTGAAAATGTGTATAAGTTTAATTTTGATTTAACATGTTATAGTGATTGTTTTAAGTTGTTATTTTGCTAACACTAATGCATAATTGGATGCACAAATTTTGTGTTTAATGTGTTTGCAGAAAGCCGATACGGGAGGTTCAGGAGCATCATCATCTAGACGACCAGCACCAGAACCAGAATCAGAACCAGAACCAGAAATGCAACACGAACAAGAATCACAACAAGAACCACAACAATAGCCTGATCAGCATATACCTTATTATGATCCGGTACAGTTTGTTGATGAATTCATAGTATTCCCAATGAGGCCGCCAGTAGAATTCCCAACGATTCCTGAGCACACTCTGCATCCTAATCTAAGATTTGATAGGAGATGGAGAGATTACGAGACATATCAAAGGAACAAATTCAAATTGGTAACAAAAAATGTAGAGGTGCCAAGGGTAATCGATTGGGCTCCTTTGGAAACGGTCCATCTAGCTGACCGTGTTAGACAGCTTTTGGTACAAAGGTATGGCAGTTCTTCTTTTACAGATTGGGAACGTCTTTTCACCATTCGTAGACCTGTGTATAAGGAATGGTGTGTTGAGTTGATGAGTACTGTATCACTTGATACAAATATAGTTAGAATAGATGATAGAAGATTTCTTAGGTTTATCCTTGGCGGTAGGATGTACAGAATGTCCATGCTGGACATGGCCAGGGCCTTACAGATATATACTCCTGGTGAGTTGCTATTACCCGATTGTACAAATTTGATTCATTATGGTGAAAGGGTAGATAGTAACTTTGACGCTGACGCCATTTGGAGGCGTATGTCACATTTTGATGTTTTTACACGAGCAGGAGGACACTCCTATACACATATTGACAGAGCCGAGCTTCATATTATTCATAGATTTTTGGCTAACTCAATTACACAGAGAGGACACAATAAAGAAAAAGTTACCTTACATGATTTATTCTACCTAAAGTCTATTCGAGATCCTAGAAGCTTTGTCAATATCCCTTACTGTGTTGCTTTTTATTTATCTAAAATGGTAGAGGGAATGTAGGACGGGAGTATAATAGGAGGAGGTATTTTTGTTACTCTCATTGGAGAGTATTTAGGTGTTGATAGGAACCAAGGGGGTCCATTACAGCTTTGTAGAGAACAGGTTGAGCCCTTAGGATTGAAAGTTTATGTGGGTGCTAAGGTATTGAAAAGTAGACGTAACCAGGCAGTACCCTATGAGGGATCTCATCCTCAGGTAGAGAGAGGCTCAGACGAGGAAATTGAGGAGGCGGAAGACATTAGGGATGTCTTTCGAGATGCTATTCTTGACGTCCACGTTCGTATAGATGAGGAAGCAATGACGAACGCGGCCAGACATAGTATGTATGAGCAGTGGAACTCCGAGCGAGTATACGAGGATTATAGGCGACGCCAACACGATAGCTGGTTAGTTCATCAGCACCAAATCATGAGCCAGCTATCATATCAGGTACCAAATAACTATGTACCTACTCGACCTGCTTATTTTCCGCCACAGAGCCCCGATATCCGACCACCCTTTAACCGGTATAACTATAACCAAGCCTATCAGAACACCTATAACCAATAATGGAACCCACCTGACGAGATGAACTAGAACCCCTATCCAGACTGATTTAGTTCCGTTTGGTTATTTATATGATTTTTATGTTTTTATCTTTTTACTTATTCATGTTTAAACTTATGTTATTGAATATACTTATGTAATTTTTATAATTTTTATTATTATTGTGTACTAATATTTCACATTTAGGATTTGAAAGTGGGATATTAAGTCCCATTTCAAATTGCCATGCATGTTTATATTTGTATGTATGTATATTGTAAATTGTACAAAACAGGGTAAAACATCGCATTTTCAAAGACTGGCATTAAGTTCAGCAAAAGCTACTAATTTTGACGACAAGATAAATGTGATGTAACAACAGACAGAATGAACAAATGATATGCACCATTTATCATTCAGCAAACAAACGCCAATATGTTTGGAAACTTTGGTAAAATTTAATCATTTTCACACTAATCACCCTCAATAATTTAACTTGTTACTGATTTCTTGCAAATGAGGGCATTGCAAGATCTTAAGTGTGGGAAGGGGTTAAATTCTTTCGGATTTTAAAATTTTTACTTTATACACTTGGTTACCATTAGAAATACTAGTAAAGTAGTAGTTGTATTAGAATCTAGTGCTCTCTGATAAAGAACAGCTCTAGTCTTATATACTGACTACCCAATTCTAGTAAAAATGTTCAAAATTTTCAATTAAATGAACTCAAAATCATATTTATACATATTTATGAACGATAAAACTAGGTGTTAACACCGAAATTATTGTTACCTCAGAAAGGACATAAATTGAGAAACAAACCAAAATGTTAGAATTCATTCAAAATGGAATAGAGGACAATAAAAAGGAAAATAAAAGCCAAGTGTGGGAAATTTTCACCGAGTTATTCAAAATATATATCACATATTTTTGTACAAATAATTGAAAATACTTTTGTTTTGGACGATAATTAACTGTTTTACCCGATGAAAGAAAAGAAAAGAAAAGATGGATCTACACGATGAATCAATTCCATCATTAAAAGGAAGTAAAGTCTTCCGAAAAAGACACGCGCTTCTTGATTTAGGTCATGAAGTTGTCGTCCAGACCAGCTGTAGGTTGACGAAAAACCTAGAAAAGTCATCACTAAAATCAGCAGGAAATCCACGGACCTCAGCATAAAACAGGGTCGCCAAGTGGTCAGACTTATCCTAACCATGAGAGGATATGTCTTGTAAAATAGAGGGGCACCGTGCAAATTAGCTTGATAAGACTAATGAATCAGATCCCCAGAAAGGATAATCTCCTTAAAGATTAAAAATCAGCTTTTAAGACTGATATTACTCAATCCTAGAGATTGACCTTAAAGATTGAGAATTACAAACTCATGGAATTCAATGATATCTAAACTCGAGCTTGAACGAGAAAATATTTTGATCAAAATTACAAACCGATTTGTTTTCTGAAAACTCATTTTCAATGCGTTCATTACCATTGAACGTAAAATCCTAGGAATTCACCTGGAATTCATTAGGTCACCTGAACCAAATCGGGTGTCAACCGTAAGAACGGTGGTTGCATAGCATGGTCAAAGACAGGACCTTGTGCCAGACCGAAAAATCATAAGGGTGAGCTTTACTATTGCTCCTACCAAGGATAGTAATTGCGTCCGACACGTTATAGACCATAATTAAAAGCATGTCAAGGGACATTGCCTTAACAGTTGCTTGTTCAACGCTTTCCTTTACAACCGGACGGTAGTTTACCAAAAGGTAATATACGGAGCAAGTATACTGGACGTGTTGCTTTACTAATACAAGGTTAGCAAGTGGGTGACACAAAACCACAAGTTTTAAGCTAAAATTTTCAAATCTGAAAACCACCAAACCCACAAAAATATTTTGCAAACACCGGTGAAGGGTTATTCCGGAAAACTTATCTAGGATAAAAGCTAGATTTAATTTTCAAAAAAATCAAATGTTTTCATAAAGATCCAATTTTTTAAAGGATCTAAATTTTCATAAGTCATGTGAGAATGTAAACCACATCGTTACTACCATTGTTTATACCGCCGTATTGAAATCACTGATGTACAAAGTGTGAAGAATAAAGAAGTGATTCTAGTATTTCAAGACGATATTGCTTGAGGACAAGCAATGCTCAAGTGTGAGAATATTTGATAATGCTAAAAACGAACATATATTTCATAGCATTATTCCTCAAGAAAGACAAGCTTTTAGTTGCAATTGTTCTATTTACAAGTGATATTCGTTTAAATAATAAAAGGTGAAGACAAAAGACAGATTCGACGAATTGAAGACGTAAACGACCAAAAAGCTCAAAAGTACAAAATACAATCAATAAGGTTCCAATTATTGATAAAAAAACGTCTCAAAATTACAAGAGTACAAGATTCAAAACGCAAAGTACAAGATATTAAATTATTTGCAAGGACGTTCGAAAATCCGGAACCGGGACCAGAGTCAACTCTCAACGCTCGACGCAACGGACTAAAAATTTCAAGTCAACTATGCACATGAATATAATATAATATAATATATAATTAATTCTTAAAATTAATATATATATTATATTATATTTAAAAACCGTCGGCATAAAAAAACAAAGACTTTTGAGTCTCCCCAGCTGGCCATGCGATCGTATGGCCTGGAAGGCATAAATCCATGCGATCGCATGGTGCACAGTTCCAGCCCACATGCTTATAAAAATCGAGCTTTTGTGTAACACAAAACACATCTTTTTCTTCTCCTCATTCATACGTAGTATATATTTATATTTATATGTTAATTTTAATTTTAATTGTAATTCTAATAATAAGGGTATGTTAGCGAATGTTGTAAGGGTGTAAGTTGAAATTATGTCCGTGTAACGCTACGCTATTTTTAATCATTGTAAGTTATGTTCAACCTTTTTAATTTAATGTCTCGTAGCTAAGTTATTATTATACTTATTTAAAACGAAGTAATCATGATGTTGGGCTAATTACTAAAATTGGGTAATTGGGCTTTGTACCATAATTGGGGTTTGGACAAAAGAACGACACTTGTGGAAATTAGACTATGGGTTATTAATGGGCTTTATATTTGTTTAACTAAATGATAATTTGTTAATGTTAATATAAAGATTTACAATTGGACGTCCCTATAAATAACTATATACACTCGATCGGACACGATGGGCGGGGTATTTATATGTACGAATAATCATTCATTTAACCGGACACGGGAATGGATTAATAGCCACTAGAATTATTAAAACAGGGGTGAAATTATGTACAAGGACACTTGGCATAATTGATAACAAAGTATTAAAATCTTGGGTTACATTCAGTCGACATCCTGGTGTAATTATTAAACAAAGTATTAAAATCTTGTTACAGTTTAAGTCCCCAATTAGTTGGAATATTTAACTTCGGGTATAAGGATAATTTGACGAGGACACTCGCACTTTATATTTATGACTGATGGACTGTTATGGATAAAAACCAGATGGACATATTAAATAATCCAGGACAAAGGACAATTAACCCATGGGCATAAAACTAAAATCAACACGTCAAACATCATAATTACGGAAGTTTAAATAAGCATAATTCTTTTATTTCATATTTAATTTCCTTTATTTTATATTTAATTGCACTTCTAATTATAGCACTTTTATTTATTGTTATTGTATTTAATTGCACTTTTAATTATCGTACTTTTTAATTATCGCAAGTTTATTTTATCGCACTTTTATTTATCGCAATTTCATTATCGTTATTTACTTTACGCTTTAAATTAAGTCTTTTATTTATTTAATATTTTACATTTTGTTTTAACTGCGACTAAAGTTTTAAAATCGACAAACCGGTCATTAAACGGTAAAAACCCCCCTTTATAATAATAATATTACTTATATATATATTTGTATTTTTATAAAATAAAACTAATATAGCGTTAAGCTTTGATTAAAAGATTTTCCCTGTGGAACGAACCGGACTTACTAAAAACTACACTACTGTACGATTAGGTACACTGCCTATAAGTGTTGTAGCAAGGTTTAAGTATATCCATTCAATAAATAAATAAATATATTGAGTAAAATTGTATCGTATTTAATAGTATTTCCTTGTAAAATTTAATAGTATTATATACCCCTTAGCTTTAACTATCAGCATTTTTAAAAGAATGCAATGTTTACAAAACGTATCATATAAAGGTCAAATACCTCGCAATGAAATCGATGAATGATGTGTTCATCCATATGGATTTGGCGCGATCGTCACAGTTGGTATCAGAGCGTTGGTCCTAGTGAACCAGGTCTTGCATAAGTGTGTGTAACTGATAGTTGTTAGGATGCATTAGTAAGTCTGGACTTCGACTGTGTCTGCATGTCAAAAGTTTTGCTTATCATTTCTTGTTAGAAATTACCTGTCTATCATCTTAAGTCTAAACGCGTCTTATTGCATTGATTGCATAGATAGTGTATAGACAAAATTCATATCTTGGCATATCTATTACAGTAAACTTTGACTGCCATCTTCCGAAAATTTCTCCGTAATTTACGGGATTTTGGTATTATATATACATATGTAAATTATGTATTGAAGAGTACCAATCTAAATTCTATAATCTATTTCATATCAAAAATCATCTATCTAATTATACAAGATGGATCCCGTATCTAGTTTAAATTCCTTAAATTCCAACAGCTATTTCGATATGGATATTCACCTGAACTCTGAAGAAAGTATAACCGGAATAGATCAACCAATCAGCCATCCTATTCTGGATGAATTGGGGATGGGTTTGTAGCCTACTTAATCATTGGAGACAAGAAGAAGGTGATCCCTTCCATCCACCACATTCACCTCTTGGCGAAGAACCTGAAGCACTTACCGGCGAACCTATTCGTAATACTATTTTCTCTCTCATTTCCAAAGTATCACATCATGATTATATACTATCCCATATTATAAATCTTATTTATCCGATCGTCCGAACCACCGATCATCCCGGTATAATAGAAGAAGTCAACGAGCTTCGCGCTCGGGTAGTGGCTTTGGAGAATATGTTGCAAAGATTACAAACACCAGCAGCAGCACCAGCAGCATAACCAGTACCACCAGCAACATCCACATCGCAAGCCTCAATACTACAAACACCAGCAGCATCACCGGCATCAACAGTACCACCATCATTAACACCAACAGTATCATTACCACCACCAACAACAACATCCGCTTCCCACACCTCAACATCACAATCTGTACCTCGAACATCAACGTCATACGTACCATAGATACCAAGGAATACCAACAACAACAAACGATGAAGTATTGATTCATAACTTCATCGAAGAAATATTCTGCAGAGAATATGTAGTTTCTAAAAGTTTTAGAGATTATATATTCTAGTCCTAGTCGAAAACCAGATGAGATTAATATTATGTTAACTCATTAAATCCATGATTACATCTAAAGAAAATATATATGTAGGTATATTCTCATAAAGATTGTAACTAAGAAAATCCTGTTGTACAAACTGTTAATAGTGAGAATATTTTAACGGGTAGGTAATACCCGAGAGATATATAAATTCACAAATAATAAGTTACATTCTTCGATTCTGATTCAACAAATCATCAACTATACTCACTACTTTCACATCAAGATATACTCTTTCATAGAAAGCAAAACAACCATACTCATCAAATTCAATTACATATTCTGATTTTAACATATCAGAATCCAAGTCAAGATATAATCGATATCATCACTCTTAGATTCCTACATCTTTCAAATCTATACTTTGACTTCAAAACGGTACTAGAACATCATATGTATATATATAACATTCATCTCTTAGAATTATGAGCTTTCATTCTGAAAATCTGAAAAGCAACCAGTCTACGAATCAATACTCTGAATCTTGAAAAATGCTGATGAAGCAGCAAAAACTGTAAACGACCTTAACAGTTAAAAGTTTGATGATAAAGAGTAGTGTGTTGGAAAAGCATAGAAAAACAGAAAGTTTGGTACTGAAAAACGGATTGAGCAAAGTATGAAGGAGGCTATGGACAAATCACAAAGAATAAACCTGCCTTTAAAGAATCCAAATGATTCAGTATCTGTTGAAGCCATTAACGAATACCTTGCTTCTGAATCTAAACCCTTGCGGACAATATTCTTCCTCATCCTCTGATATTAGAAATTCTAAGATATCATCGTATCTTTCATTATAAATATCCTCCATATTTCTGGAGATAATTCCATAATCATTCTTATCGGAAATCAATTTTCTCCTTGCGATATCTGTGTAACATCATAAAAGAAACTATTTTAGTTTCTAAATTCTGAAACCTTCGAGTTTAAAATATGAATATTTTTGAAGTGGTGTTGGGAACTGAAGCATGAATTAGTATAATATAATGACACTTGATCAACGTGATTATATTACTGTAAGTCATGCTGAGTTTCTAATGAAACATGATGATTCACAGTCCATACCGTCATCATGTGCCATGTTACACGACTCTTACATTCTACCCAATCTCCAAACATATTAAGAACATATCTTCTTGATAGTTCTATCTTTCCGGATATTCTGGTAATTTGACAAATCAATATCGTGCCATTACGATTACCTTCTCAGAACATTAACTATGTTCATCCAAAACTCCATACCTATGAATTCTGGACCATTATTCGCTTGACTTGAAGTCAGGAAATAAAAACAAAAGAATGGAGCTCCTAAATATAAGGAAAAAAATATAAAGCCTGACAACAACACATATATTACAAACCGTGTATATCAATGCGTATAGCAATATAAAGACACGGGAGAATGAAAAATACTATAACCCCAAGGTAGTGGTAGAAGAAAATAACTTCCTCTGGTGGTAGATGAAAAAGAAGAATGACAGATATGAAAGTTAGGAGTATATCAAGAATCAGAACTGGATGAAGCATTTTCCCAATCTTTTGAAAGTATGAAATAAGAAAGAAGTTTATGGGAGTGGTGAAAACAAATGAAACGGAAGAGGTCAATTTATAGCGAAATAACAGACAAAGCAATCGAGGCAGATGACCGCATATAATTAAAGGAGATCTTAATCTCCTTAATTCCCGAAGAATCAAAACTTATTTAGATTACGAAGATTTTCTATTCCTTAAATTCTGGAAATCAATCGTTACTACGTCAACAGTTAAGGCGAATCTCTATTCCTTCAATTCACTATTTTACGATAACTTCTCTCATATGCTTCGAGTAATTGGATTGTTTTATCCATATTATTTAACGGTAATAAAAATTCTATTTATCAACACATATTCGTCATGAAAACATTTTTATTGTTAGCCATGACGACCTCACTCAAATTTCGGGACGAAATTTCTTTAACGGGGAGGTACTGTGATGACCCGGAAATTTCTAACTAAATTTAAACTTAATCTTTAACGTTTCCGACACGATAAGCAAAGTCTATGAAGTTGAATCCTAAAATTCTTGAACTATTCAAATACCCTTTGATTGTTCTCAATGATTCGCGAATAAATATATGTAAATAGATACATATATATACTATAACTTGAAAACGTAACAAAGTGTTATGAAAACGATAATGTGCATTAACCTTATTGGTTTGATTATCTGATTGATATATTTAACTACGGAGTTAAAAGATTATGCTAAACAGTTGAATTAAAAGATATTTATTGAGTCCCTTAAAGATTATGATATTATTACGAGTCTCTGTTGTGAGGTCCACGTTGATTTGGGAAATCGTTCGTTTTTAACGATATTCGAAATAAATGGTAAAGTGTTTGTTTAAATAACGTAATTTGGAGACATACAATAATAAGGAATATTAACTGTTGGAATTAGATATATGAATAACTTGTGATATGTATTTTAAAACGTATATATTAATATTGAAAATATATAGAATATAATATTAAACTGGTCATAAAACAAATTGTTATTATATATATATATTAATAAATAGCGAGACAATGATTTATAGAAGTAAATGACCAAAACACTCAAAATTTTAATATATACTTTGAGTGGTATAGTTTAGGGATAATTTAAGGCTATATTTTCACAAAGGTACGTGACACGAAACGTAAAATCCAAGTTTTCTAAACGTACGAAAATGCGTTCGAGAAACCGAAACCGGGGCATAAGTCGAGTGACAACGTACGAGACATCGGAATGAAAATTTCAAGTCAACTATGCACGAGAATATAATATAATATATAATTAATTAATATAAATTATATATATTATATATTAATAAATAAATATGTCGACAAATAAGAAAACAAAAGTTTGTGAGCTGGATCAGAGGGTCATGCGATCGCATCGCCTTGATGCCTAAAAACCATGCGATCGCATGGGATTGGAAATCAGGCCACATCTATAAATTCAGTCGAATTCGTTCCAGTTTTGCACACATACATATTACACTCGTATATATATTTATATTTATATTATTATTATTATTATTATTATTATTATTATTATTATTATTATTATTATTATTATTAAGATTAAGATTAATATTATTATTAATCTTATTATTATTAATATTATTAATTAGTATTATACATAAAATACTACGACGAGGTTATGAGCGTGTCACTTTCAAAATGGTTTTCAAGCGGGATAGAACTAAGGAAATTATGGGTTATTGCCAAGGAGGTTATGGGTAGTGTTCGGGGGTATATTTGTGAATTAAACCTAGTGTTTATCATCTCCATTACGTCTACGTAATTTCCTACAATATTGAATCTCAATACTGATACGTAAGCACTCATATCTTATCTTTTATATATTAATTATGTATCCATGTCTAGTGCTCGAGTATATATATTTATATATGCTTGTATGCTAAATTTTGTCGTTAAACAGTTTATAATGAATCACTAATTAAATACATATATTACTGGTAAAAGGTATATGATATACATGTTTTTGGAAAGCTGGCGAAAAATCAATAACTTTTCATTTAAATATCGAATAGTTTCGATGAACGAATTAAAAGATATGATCAACTGAATTAAAATTGACGTTAATTGGAATTGCTTATGAATTTGCAATTAAGATTTAAACAACTTGTTTACAAGATTGATAAAATGGATTTTTAAATATTACCAGCCGAGTAAATGAATCCTTATATAAGGTACGTCTCGTTTGTTGAACTATTGTCAAAATTGACTTTTTGAAACAACATTGGATAACTTTTGTATGTCGATATCGAGCATTAAGATTGTGATACACTATGACCTAACCTAGCTTGATAGACATTTATTGACCAACATATGTTATCTAGGTTGAGATCTACGATTATTTGATATTCTGAGTTTCGGTCACATTACGATGAACAACTTTATGTGCTGCTAAGGTGAATTTCATTTGCTCCCTTTTTAATTGCTTTTGCAATCTATATTTTTGGACTGAGAATACATGCACTTTATTTTAAATGCAATTGATACAAGTACATACTAAATTCTACACCGAGTTTGAACCGAAAATCCCTTAGCTTTGGTAACTAGTAACTGCCGGTTATAAGAACTGGTGGGCGCGAGTAGTTATATATGGATCCATAGGGTTTGATATCCCCGTCCGAGCTAGAGCGCTAGCCTTTTAACGGACGTATGCTATTTGAGAAGCGTACACGTTGGTTTGCGTGTATTATTAAGATGATTATACAAAGGGTACAAATTATATATACGGTAAGTTTAGTTACCAGGGTGATCAATCTTGTAGAATATTTTGATAAACGTTTCTGGATGAAACAACTGAAATCTTGTGGTCCACCTTTACATACAGATTATATGAAACTATAAAACTATGAACTCACCAACCTTTGTGTTGACACTTGTTAGCATGTTTATTCTCAGGTTTCCTAGAAGTCTTCCGCTATTTGCTTATGTGTTAGACAAGCTATGTGCATGGAGTCTTACATGACATATTTTTCAAGGAAACGTTGCATTCACCAAATCATCACCATGTATCTTATTTTGACTGCATTGTCAACGAAAGTATTATTGTAAACTATTATTTACGGTGATTGTCTATATGTAGAAATCATCAGATGTCGAAAACCTTTGATTTAAATATTCATTTATGGTGTGCCTTTTTAAAAGAATGCAATGTTTACAAAACGTATCATATAGAGGTCAAATACCTCGCAATGAAATCGATGAATGACGTGTTCGTCCATATGGATTTGGAGCGATCGTCACAACAGGGTTGAGGTTGATTCCAAAATAATATATATACCTTGAGTTGTGATCGAGTCTGAGACTTGTATACACTGGGTCGTGGATTGATTCAAGATAATATATATTGATTTATTTCTGTACTACTAACTGTGGACAACTAATTGTGGACTACGAACGTTGGACTGTTAACTTAACAAACTTAAATCGTTAAAACATAATAAAACATATTGTGAATATATTTCGATCATACTTTGATATAGGTATATATTTGTTATAGGTTCGTGAATCGACCAGTGGCCAAGTGTTATTTTTCCGACGAAGGGATAATCTGTGAAAGTGAGTTATAGTCCCACTTTTAAAATCTAATATTTTTGGGATGAAAATACATGCAGTTTTATAAATGTTTTACAAAAATGACACAAGTACGTGAAACTACATTATATGGTTGAATGGATCGAAACCGAATATGCCCCTTTTAGCCTGGTAATCTAAGAATTAGGGAACTGGCCCCTAATTGACGTGAATCCTAAAGATAGATCTATTGGGCCTAACAAGCCCCATCCATTGTTGCGGATGCTTTAGTACTTCGAATTATCATGTCCGAAGGATGTCCCGGAATGATGGGGATATTCTATATGCATCTTGTTAATGTCGGTTACCAGGTGTTCACCATATGAATGATTTTTATGCAGATTGCATGTTATTGAAAGATGAAATCTTGTGGTCTATTATTACAATTTGATAAATATATAGGTTAAACCTATAACTCACCAACATTTTTGTTGACGTTTAAAGCATGTTTATTCTCAGGTGATTATTAAGAGCTTTCGCTGTTGCATGCAAGATAAAGACAGGATTGGAGTCTGCATGCTTGTATAATATTGTTTAAAAATTGCATTCGAAGACTTAAGTTGTTGTGTAATATTATTGTAAACCATTATGTAATGGTTGTGTGAAAACGCTGTATTTTAGATTATCATTATTTGATAATCTTTGGAATGTTTTTAAACCTTTATCGATAAAATAAAGGTTATGATTTGTTTTAAAAATTGAATGCAGTCTTTGAAAAACGTCTCATATAGAGGTCAAAACCTCGCAACGAAATCAATTATTATGAAACGTTTATAATCGATATGAACGGGACATTTCACATATCATATCGTTCATTTAAAATTATTATCATGCAGCTTACTTTTCTTCAGAACAAACTTTATTCAGAGGCTCTAAACCATTCAGATTCTGAACTATTCAGCGCTAAACCATTCAGTTTTTATCAGACACACCCTAAGTGACAAATTAAGTGATAAAGAAACTACAATTTTACTTAGTAAATTAAGAGTTGTTGAGAAATAGATCATTAAATTGTAAGTAAACATGCCCTAAAAGTGTCTATAAAATTTATTTGGAGGTGTATAACAAAATGATAGTAATGGTATATACTATAGTTTACACGTATAAAAAGTTAGTCAAACTGAAGAATACATAAGCAAATGGGATCAAAAGGTAAAACTAACAGAGTAACAGTTGTATTTTCAGTTTTCTCCGGTCAGAAATCTGTAATGAATAATATTTGGGCCGCTCAGCATCTTGCGTAAGCTACGAAGACCGCATCAAATGCATAAGCCCTAGATATCTAAGTAATAAGCATGTGAGAATTGAAGCACACATGCCACGTTAACATAAAACTCAAAGTCGATTATGAACTTTAGCATAAAGTAACCACTAATAAAATGACATGTGTACTTCCGAACATTCAGGAGCTCTGACACCTATAAATAGGTCACTTGGGTCATCATTTTGGACACGTGAACTTGTGACAGAGAACATACTTTCTCTCTTACATAGTACTTTCTTACTCTAGAACTTGAAGACCTAGTCGCACAGCGCTAGACGGACCACCTCATAGTTTGGTCCCAAAAGATTAACTAAGCCACCCCACGCTAACCAGGCCGTGATCCGGATTTGTAGGGATATTTGTCTCGAGGGTAAACGTCAATCGGCAATTTACCTCAATTTTATTCAGTTCTAGAATCTATACTGATACTTATAAACGCTAGTCATTATACTCTAGCCAAAAATGCATATCCACAAATAGCAATGTACAAATCATTATGATAATGTTTAGCATAAGAAATTTTGTTATTACATGTTAATATCAAATAGAGATTACAGTTGGAAGTTAAAATGAGCTTTGAATTTTAAGTCAAAATATCTTTTATCCGATATTCTAGAAAAGTTTCAGAATACTTCGACAAAACTATTTAAAATAGGAGTTTCTCTGTTTATTTTAAAAATTGAGCTTCAATGTTAAAGGAACAAGGATCCTCTAGCATTAGACCTTGCAATGATACAAGGTTACGAAATAATAAGAGAAAGTCCAATTTTTTAATATTGTATTTTTTATTGAGCTCCAATTTTTTTTTTTTTTTTTTTTTTATGTTTTTAATATTAGGATTTGAGAGGGTATGATTAATAAAACGTGTACATTTTGATCCCAGTATTTTAAGTTTTGATACGAAAACATTTTGTATAAAATTTTGAGTTTTGATACGAAAACAACAAATGTATAGGACATAT
The DNA here is from genome assembly GCF_046630445.1 of Rutidosis leptorrhynchoides. Taxonomy (NCBI): domain Eukaryota; kingdom Viridiplantae; phylum Streptophyta; class Magnoliopsida; order Asterales; family Asteraceae; genus Rutidosis; species Rutidosis leptorrhynchoides. The sequence continues at coordinate 90,805,685 of NC_092341.1, read as the reverse complement.
TATAAAATTGGGACCATCTGTAGAGCAGAAGAGGGGTATGGGTTTGTCAACTTGCCATCTCGATATTTTGCAGGTCAAAGGTTGAAAAAAGGTTGGAAAAAAAAAAATAACTATTTTGGTTTAACTTCGAAACTCGGTATATGAGTGTCTATTTAACTCTTACCATATAAATCTGTTGTATGTGTATAACTTATTTCAACGTATATTAAGAATTTTTTACTGTTTAGCTTAATTACTTAAAAAATGTGAGTATTATTATTAAATGTATATTATCTATGTATCTATCTTCTATAGTTTCTATTAAAATCCTATAATGATGATGTTATTATTAGGCTAATTTTTTTGTTAAGAAAAAATCAAAAAGAAAAAGAAAAAAATGTAGGTCACTTAGATGATGTCATTAATCCTAAGTGTATTTTTTTTAAATTGTATTTATAGTAACTAATTATTTAATAACTTAAATAAATTATTACTCCGTTATTATTATTATTATTATTATTATTATTATTATTATTATTATTATTATTAAAATATAAATACTTAATTTTAAAACAAACTTTATTATTATTATTATTATTATTATTATTATTATTATTATTATTATTATTATTATTATTATTATTATTATTATTGTTAATATTATTACTATTATTATTATGGGTTCTCTTTACGGGGTTAATTACGTTACATAAGTACCCGAACTACATGTCTCAATAAAAGGTTGTAATATAGATTTTTATGACAAAGAAAACGATAATTGTGATGAAAATTGGAAGATGGTGATGAGAGAATGAATGTAGTTCATTTATTCTAACCAAGTTAAGTACAACAATATGTTTGTAAAAACAACGACAAGTTTCTTAATCGGAATCCGTAGTTCCACAGTTCATTAAACTAAATGACTTTAACATTTACATTCACTTAATACCTAAAACATATCATTAAACTGTTTCGTTTAAACAAACCCGTGATTTCACGGGTCATTTCACTAGTATATTATATAATCGAGTTAGTTTGTCACTAACATAGTACTTAATTGTAATGCTAATAGATAGTTTTATTATCATAAATTTTTACACTAGAGCTAGTAGTTGTAGTTTGAATGTTATAATTCTTTGAACATGACTCACTATAGTAGTTGTAGTTTGAATGTTATAATTCTTTGATCATGAATTTGAAGGTCAAAGTGCGAAATCTAAAAGTCAAACTATACCTTCAATCTTTAAATTTAGAAGTTATAATTTGTTTCAGGTTAAGAGGATGTTAGTCGAGTATTCTATTAGTAATTTCAAGCAAGTTTCGTGAATATTTCTTGACAAAAAACTCACTTGATTTCAACTTCAGTTTTTGATTTCATATGAAGACCGCTAACTGTTCATAAATTTGAATTGCAATTTGATGTTGTTTCGGTGAAGATTCTCTCAATGAAGTTGTTAATATCAGAAACAGGAGTGCATACAATCAATTTCAAGTATCAATTTTCATCACTTTTGAAGTTCTAGTGAAAATCACGATTTGGTGTTCAAACTGTCAACGATGAACAAATTCGGTTCTTAACAGAAGGATCAAATCCGACAATTTGATTTGGTTCCAGGATTTTATTATTGATTGTAGGTACCGAATTTCAGAAGTTTTAAACGGTAACAGATTTCAAAATCCGGTAGATGATGGTGGTAGTAATGACGTGATATCATAGGATTTCAAGGTTAATTGTACCGGATTTTGAAAATATCATATGACAAGGTCTACCAAATTTCCTTATGACCCAAGTTACAGGATTTCAAAGTGGATTGTGAAGCCCGAAAGTGCTACATGATTTCAGTTAGCCCAAGCTTAGTGTTTGTTACTAGATTTCCTAAAGCCCAACATACTTACCGAATTTCAAAGAATTTCAAAAATGAATGGTGCTACCGGATTTGGCCTAACAGAATTACCGGATTTGGCCCAATAACCAAATCTGGTAGGGGACTGCCCTTGTGAAACCAAATCATGTAAGGGACTAGCAATGCAAAGTTAGTTCCTGTTGAAAAGTTAACAGAAGCCCGTTAACCGTCTGGCGACACTAGTGCAAATCAACTAACGGAGGCTGACGAAAACTGACAAAAGCTAATAAATGCTAACGAAAGTTGATATTTTTGTAACTTTGCGGGAATACAAGTACCGGATTTCGAATACCGGATTTCAACATCAACACTTATACAATCCGAGAATAGTGTCACCTTCCAAATTCAGTGATGATGTCACCGGCGGCACATTGTTATATCTAATTCGAAAATACCAACTGAATTTTTTAGTGTAGTGACCCGAACTTTTCCATGTTTATATATATTAAATGAAATTGATATTTTTATGATTAAGTATTTTCAACATGTTAAGCAATCAAACTTATTAAGACTTGATTAATTGAAATAAGTTTTATATAGACAATTGACCACCCAAGTTGACCGGTGATTCACGAACGTTAAAACTTGTAAAAACTATATGATGTCATATATATGGATATATATATATATATATATATATATATATATATATATATATATATATATATATATATATATATATATATATATATATATATATATATATATATATATATATATATAGTTAACATGGTATTATGATAAGTAAACATATCATTAAGTATATTAACAATGAACTACATATGTAAAAACAAGACTACTAACTTAATGATTTCGAAACGAGACATATATGTAACGATTATCGTTGTAACGACATTTAATTGTATATATATCATATTAAGATATATTAATATATCATAATATCATGATAATGTAATAATTTAACATCTCATTTGATATAATAAACAATGGGTTAACAACACTTAACAGGATTGTTAACCTAAAGGCTTCAAAATAACATTTACAGTTACATGTAACGACTAACGATGACTTAACGACTCAGTTAAAATGTATATACATGTAGTGTTTTAATATGTATTTATACACTTTTGAAAGACTTCAAGACACTTATCAAAATACTTCTACTTAACAAAAATGCTTACAATTACATCCTCGTTCAGTTTCATCAACAATTCTACTCGTATGTACCCGTATTCGTACTCGTACAATACACAGCTTTTAGATGTATGTACTATTGGTATATACACTCCAATGATCAGCTCTTAGCAGTCCATGTGAGTCACCTAACACATGTGGGAACCATGATTTGGCAACTAGCATGAAATATCTCATAAAATTACAAAAAATATTAGTAATCATTCATGACTTATTTACATGTAAACAAAATTACACATCCTTTATATCTAATCCATATACCAACGACCAAAAACACCTACAAACACTTTCATTCATCAATTTTCTTCATCAAATTGATCTCTCTCAAGTTCTATCTTCAAGTTCTAAGTGTTCTTCATAAATTCTATAAGTTCTAGTTTCATAAAATCAAGAATACTTCCAAGTTTGCTAGCTTACTTCCAATCTTGTAAAGTGATCATCCAACCTCAAGAAACAGATTTAAAATGAAGAAGTTATGGGTAAAACAAGATTGGATATTTTAGCTACGTGAAAATTGGTAACAAATCTATACAAATCATATCCTAGCTAACTTATATTGTATTATACATGTATTCTAATATATTATGTAATCTTGGGATACCATAGACACGTATGTAAATGTTTTGACATATCATATCGACCCATATATATATATATATATATATATATATATATATATATATATATATATATATATATATATTATTTGGAACAACCATAGACACTCTATATGCAGTAATGTTGGAGTTAGCTATACAGGATTGAGGTTGATTCCAAAAATATATATACTTTGAGTTGTGATCTAGCCTGAGATGTGTATACACTGGGTCGTGGATTGAGTCAAGATAATATATAGCAATTTATTTCTGTACATCTAACTATGGACAATTAGTTGTAGGTTACTAACGAGGACAGCTGACTGAAAATATTTAAAACATTAAAACGTATTAAAAAAATGTTATAAACATATTTTGAACATACTTTGATATATATGTACATATTTGTTATAGGTTCGTGAATCGACCAGTAGCCAAGTCTTACTTCCCGACGAAGTAAAAATCTGTGAAAGTGAGTTATAGTCCCACTTTTAAAATCTTATATTTTGGGATGAGAGTACATGCAGCTTTATAAATGTTTTACAAAATAGACACAAGTACGCAAAACTACATTCTATGGTTAGATTATTAAACCGAATATCGCCCTTCAAGTCTGGTAGCCTAAGAATTAGGGAAATGGCCCCTAATTGACGCGAATCCTAAAGATAGATCTATTGGGCTTAACAACCCCCATTCAGGTTATGGATGGTTTAGTACTTCGAGATTATTATACAGACGAGAGGTTCTGTTTTGGGGATATTCTATGCATTAAGTTAACGTTGGTTACCAGGTGTTCAACATATGAATGATTTTTATCTCTATGCAATTTGCGAAATGCCTGATAAGAGATTTGTTATAAAAATGAAATCTTGTGGTCTATTATTATGATATGTAGGTTAAACCTATAACTCACCAACAATTTTGTTGACATTTTAAGCATGTTTATTCTTAGGTGATTATTAAGAGCTTCCGCTGTTGCATACTAAATTAAGGACAAGATTTGAAGTCCATGCTTGTATAATATTGTTTAAAAACTGCATTCGAAGACTTATGTTAATGTGTAATATTATTGTAAACCACTATGTAATGGTCGTGTGAAAAACGCTATATTTTAGATTATCATTACTTGATAATCGTCGTAATATTTTAAAGGTTATGGTTTGTTTTAAAATCGAATGCAGTCTTTGATAAATGTCTCATATAGAGGTCAAAACCTCACGACGAAATCAATTAATATGGAACGTTTATAATCAATATGAACGGGACATTTCAGTTGGTATCTGAGCGTTGGTCTTAGAGAACCAGAAATTTGCATTAGTGTGTCTTATCGAGTTTGTTAGGATACATTAGTGAGTCTGGAGTTCGACCATTTTTTCTTTAAAAACGATTGCTTAACACTTTTGTTGGAAACTATATATTATTAACATGTAAATATTATGTGATATATTAACCTCTTAATGTGTTTGATATTGTGTGATAGATGTCTACAACTAGTACAAATTCCATCGACTCACCTAATAATAATGAAGAGTCGAATATAATTTGGGAAGATTCACAAATTCCCGAAGAGGAACCGGAAGAAGAGGAACCGGAAGAAGGGGAACCGGAAGAAGAGGAACCGGAAGAAGAGGAATCAGAAGAGGAGGAACCGGAAGAAGAAGAAGAGGTTCCGGAAGAAGTAATATTGATACCTATAGTAAATCGATTAAATAAAAGAAAATCCTCAACTGTAACACCCCAGCTTAACATGACCACAATATTGCCCGCTTTTCCCGCAGGCGCACGGCTTTTTCTTGGCGACCACACAAGAGATGCACTTTCCCAGGAGGTCATCCATCCTAGTAGTGCTCTCGCTCGAGCACGTTTAACTGCAGCGTACTCGCACATCTGCTCTGCATGTGGTCCCAAAACGCGTTGTGTCATTTAAGCGTGAGTATTACCTTATAATCCCATGATCACTCATGTTCGTGGGAGATGTGGGATTTGCCTAGGGTGTTACATTCACCCCCCCCCCCCTTAGGGACTCATCGTCCTCGATGAGGTTTGCCCCACCACCCCCAACGGCACATGAGTGGCTCTGATACCATTCTGTAACACCCCAGCTTAACATGACCACAATATTGTCCGCTATGCCCGCAGGCGCACGGCTTTTTCTTGGCGATCACACACGAGATGCACTTTCCCAGGAGGTCACCCATCCTAGTAGTGCTCTCGCTCGAGCACGCTTAACTGCAGCGTACTCGCACATCTGCTCTGCCTGTGGTCCCAAAACGCGTTGTGTCATTTAAGCGTGAGTATTACCTTATAATCCCATGATCACTCATGTTCGTGGGCGATGTGGGATTTGCCTAGGGTGTTACATCAACCAACGGACCAAAGTTAATAATGGTCAATGGTGTTTCCGCCGAGGAAGCAAAATATTGGGAAGATTATCAATTTTCCGATGAATCGGATCCCGATGAGGATTCCGATGATGTTATAGAAATTACCTCGACCCAATTTAATAAAGCGAAAGAAAATAATAAGGGAAAAGGTATAAAAATAGAGAAACCCGATTCCAACCCCGATGAACCTTATATGTATCGGCAACATCCGTATTTTCTAAAATGTAACAATGACCTGGGAACCTCTAAACCACCAGGTTTTTCTAAACCATTGTGGAAAATGACAGCTCGTATTAGGGGAGCATCATATATCCCTAGGAAATTAGCAAAATGAACCAAGTTCGAAGAAGAAGAAATGAGTAAGTATGATTAAAGAGTTGTAATCATGTTGTTTAATATATGTAATATAGTGTGCTTGTACTTTTATGTTCTATGTAAAAATTGCTTGTATTGTTTGTTAATTATCTTTTACGAATCTAATCCTTGTCTATTTTACAGTTTAAAAACAAAATGGACGTTAAGGGTAGACAACTAAATATTTTAGAAGACCTACCAGAGTATATGATTGAGGAAATCTTGTCTAGAGTCGGTCAGAATTCATCAGCACATTTAGTTATGGCAAAATTAACTTGTCAAACATTTGAAAGATTTTCCAGAAATGCCTTAGTTTATAAAAGGCTTTCCTTTGATAGGTGGGTATATCACATTGGGGAGACCGTAAGTTACCCCGTGTTTTCTTTAAAGCGTTAAATGCGGGGAACCCAAATGCAATTTTACGCTTCGGGTTAAGAACCTATTTTGACTCAACATATCGCAACATAGGATTTCGTGAGTTAGAAAGAGCTTCTAACATGCAACATAAAGAAGCATGTTATGCTTACGGGTTAATAATGTTCGCTTCTCATCAAATGGAGAAAAAGAACATTGGATTGCAAGTTTTAAATAAAACATTCCCACAAGTGATGGACTCGGTAGTTGAGATGAGAAACAAGGTTTTTAGATTATTACGGGGCTGTTGGATATTACGAAACCCTCGTCCTTTTGACGACATTACAACATGCTGTCTTGTCAACGGTCACAACGGTTATGTTCCACAAGACCAAGGATGGGAAGTAGTCATAGTAAAACCAGAATGCATGACTTGTTTCTGAACGTATGAATTACCTGTCTTTATTGCCTTTGTTGAACGACTTGCGTATTAACTAGAATTGTCTTCGTAACTGTTTTGTGTCAGAGTTTTTATGTGCTATATTTCATGCTATATGTAAAATAGCGGTATTGTAAGTTTGAAAAATATTGTATAAAAGTTTGAATGTGAAATATTATTATAATCAGTTTTCATATAGAATTGTAGTAGTTGAATTGTATGTTAGCTACTAAGTATGAACTTAACGGGTAGGTATTACCCGAATTAAAACTTATAAAACGCTAATATGAAAAAAATCTTTTATAAATGAGTTCATATTATGCTACGGAATACTATTGACTACTCTTAATATTCTATATGATTAACTTAATTCTTTTGGCTATTTTTGAAGGAAATGGCACCGACTACTCGTCAGAACTTGAACATGAGTGAGGAAGACTTCTGTGCTTTATTGCAGTAAATATAGCCGCAGTACAGGCTGCAATGCAAAACAACAATAACTCAGGGTCTAGCAGTGGAGTTAACTCCACAGGAAACCGTGTAGGATGCTTCTACAAGGCTTTCACTGCCTGTAAACCTCTGAAATTCGATGGAACTGAAGGACCAGTCGGACTGAAACGATGGACCGAAAAGGTCGAATCTGTGTTTGCTATAAGCAAATGTGCTGAGGAAGATAAGGTAAAGTACGCCACGTATACCTTCACAGGTACGGCGTTAACATGATGGAATACATATCTCGAACAAGTGGGACAAGATGCTGCTTATGCACTACCGTGGTCAGCATTCAAACACTTAATGAACGAGCAGTACCGTCCCAGAAATGAGGTCAATAAGCTCAAGGTAGAGCTTAGAGGGTTACAAACACAAGGGTTTGATATTACCACGTACGAACGACGATTCACAGAGTTGTGCCTATTGTGTTCGGGAGCGTTCGAAGATGAAGAAGAGAAAATTGACGCATTTGTAAAAGGGTTACTTGAAAGGATCCAAGAGGATATAAGTTCACACGATCCCGCCTCCATACAAAAGGCAAGTCAAATGGCTCATAAACTTAAAAATCAAATTGAGGAAAGGATTAAAGAACAGGCGGCCGAAGAAGCCAATACGAAACAAGTCAAGAGGAAATGGGAAGAAACCGGTGACAAGGGTCACAATTTCAATAATCAACCCAACAATCATAACTACAATCGCACCAATTTTCGCAACAACAAACGCAACAACAACAACCACCCCAGCAACAACTACAACAACCGTTTCAACAACAATAACAACCGCAACAACAACAACCCTAACAATAACAACAAGAGGCAGAAATTCTGCCAGAGATGTGAAGGATACCATCCAACTGGGCTCTGTACAGCAGTGTGTACTAAGTGTAATAGAAAGGGCCATGGTGCGACAAACTGCGAAATCTACGGATCAATGGCTAAGGGAACAAATAATGCCGGAACAAGTTATGCAGACATTACCTATTTCGGATGCGGGAAGAAAGGCCATTACAAAAATATGTGTCCAAATCAGGGGGATAATAATGGGCAAGTTCGAGGAAGAGTCTTCAACATTAATGCGATTGAAGCGCAGGAGGACCCGGAGCTTGTTACGGGTACGTTTCTTATTGACAATACATCTGCTTATGTTTTATTTGATTCGGGTGTGGATAGAAGCTATATGATTAAGGATTTCTGTGCTAAATTAAGTTGTCCATTGACGCCTTTAGATAATAAGTTTATACTAGAATTAGCAAACGGTAAATTAATTGCAGCAGATAATATATGTCGGAATTGAGAAATTAAACTGGTTAGCGAAACATTTAAGATTGATTTGATACCAGTAGAGTTAGGGAGTTTTGATGTGGTAGTCGGTATGGACTGGTTGAAAGAGGTGAAAGTAGAGATCGTATGTTACAAAAATGCAATTCGCATTGTACGAGAAGAAGGAAAACCCTTAATGGTGTACGAAGAAAAGAGCAACGCGAAGCTAAATCTTATTAGTAATTTGAAGGTGCAAAAGCTAATAAGAAAGGGATGCTATGCTGTTCTAGCACATGTCGAGAAAGTACAAACTGAAGAAAAGAGCATCAATGATGTTCCCGTCGCAAAAGAATTTCTCGATGTATTTCCGAAAGAATTACCGGGATTACCTCCACTCCGATCCGTTGAATTTCAAATAGATCTTGTACCGGGAGCTGCACCAATAGCTCATGCTCCATACAGACTCGCATCCAGTGAAATGAAGGAACTTCAAAGCCAATTACAAGAACTTCAAGAGCGTGGTTTCATACGACCAAGTACATCACCATGGGGAGCTCCTGTTTTGTTTGTCAAAAAGAAGGATGGTACATTCAGGTTGTGTATCGACTACCGAGAGTTGAACAAACTTACCATCAAGAACCGTTACCCACTACCGAGAATCGACCACTTATTTGATCAATTACAAGGCTCGTCAGTTTGTTCGAAGATTAATTTACGTTCTGGGTATCATCAAATGCGGGTGAAGGAGGAAGATATTCCGAAGACTGCTTTCAGAACGCGTTACGGTCATTACGAGTTTATGGTTATGCCGTTTGGATTGACTAACGTACCAGCTGTTTTCATGGACCTCATGAACCGTGTGTGTTGGCCATATCTCGACAAGTTTTTCATTGTTTTGATTGATGACATACTTATCTACTCAAAGAATGATCAAGAGCACGAAGAACATTTAAGAAAAGTGCTAGAGTTATTGAGGAAGGAAAAACTGTACGCTAAGTTTTCAAAGTGTGCATTTTGGTTGGAAGAAGTTCAATTCCTCGGTCACATAGTGAACAAAGAAGGTATTCAGGTGGATCCAACAAAGATTGAGACCGTTGAAAAGTGGGAAACCCCTAAAACTCCGAAGCATATACACCAATTTTTAGGACTGGCAGGTTACTACAGAAGATTCATCCAAGATTTTTCCAAAATAGCAAAACCCTTGACTGCATTAACGCATAAAGGGAAGAAATTTGAATGGAATGATGAACAAGAAAAAGCGTTTCAATTGTTGAAGAAAAAGTTAACTACGGCACCTATATTGTCATTGCCTGAAGGGAATGATGATTTTGTGATATATTGTGACGCCTCAAAGCAAGGCCTCGGTTGTGTATTAATGCAACGAACGAAGGTAATTGCTTATGCGTCTAGACAATTGAAGATTCACGAGCAAAATTATACGACACACGATTTGGAATTAGGCGCTGTTGTTTTTGCATTAAAGACTTGGAGGAACTACTTATATGGGGTCAAAAGTATTATATATACCGACCACAAAAGTCTTCAACATATATTTAATCAGAAACAACTGAACATGAGGCAGCGCAGGTGGATTGAATTGTTGAATGATTACAACTTTGAGATTTGTTACCACCCGGGGAAGGCGAATGTGGTAGCAGACGCTTTGAGTAGAAATGACAGAGAACCCATTCGAGTAAAAGCTATGAATATAATGATTCACAATAACCTTACTACTCAAATAAAGGAGGCGCAACAAGGAGTTTTAAAAGAGGGAAATTTAAAGGATGAAATACCCAAAGGATCGGAGAAGCATCTTAATATTCGGGAAGACGGAACACGGTATAGGGCTGAAAGAATTTGGGTACCAAAATTTGGAGATATGAGAGAAATGGTACTTAGAGAAGCTTATAAAACCAGATACTCAATACATCTTGGAACGGGGAAGATGTACAAAGATCTCAAGAAACATTTTTGGTAGCCAGGTATGAAAGCCGATGTTGCTAAATACGTAGGGGAATGTTTGACGTGTTCTAAGGTCAAAGCTGAGCATCAGAAACCATCAGGTCTACTTCAACAACTCGAAATCCCGGAATGGAAATGGGAAAACATTACCATGGATTTCATCACTAAAGTGCCAAGGACTGCAAGTGGTTTTGATACTATTTGGGTAATAGTTGATCGTCTCACCAAATCAGCACACTTCCTGCCAATAAGAGAAGATGATAAGATGGAGAAGTTAGCACGACTGTATTTGAAGGAAGTCGTCTCCAGACATGGAATACCAATCTCTATTATCTCTGATAGGGATGGCGGATTTGTTTCAAGGTTTTGGCAGACATTACAACAAGCATTGGGAACTCGTCTAGACATGAGTACTGCCTATCATCCACAAACCGATGGGCAGAGCGAAAGGATGATACAGACTCTTGAAGACATGCTACGAGCATGTGTTATTGATTTTGGAAATGGTTAGGATCGACATCTACCATTAGCATTGTTTTCCTACAACAACAGTTACCACTCGAGTATCGAAATGGCACCCTTCAAAGCACTTTATGGTAGAAAGTGCAGATCTCCAATTTGTTGGAATGAATTTGGGGATAGACAGATTACGGGTTCGGAGATAATCCAAGAAACTACAGAGAAAATCATCCAAATTCAACAACGGTTGAAAACCGCTCAGAGTCGACAAAAGAGCTACGCGGACCTTAAAGGGAAAGATATAGAATTTGAAATTGGGGAGATGGTCATGCTTAAGGTTTCGCCTTGGAAAGGCATTGTTCGATTTGGTAAACGGGGGAAACTAAATCCAAGATACATTGGACCATTCAAGATTTTAGATCGTGTCGGACCAGTAGCCTACCGACTTGAATTACCTCAACAACACATCAATGTACATAATACCTTTCACGTCTCGAATCTGAAGAAGTGCTTAGCTAAAGAAGATCTCACTATTCCTTTAGACGAAATTAAAATCAATTAAAAACTATAATTCATTGAAGAACCTGTCGAGATAATGGATCGTGAGGTTAAAAGGCTCAAGCAAAACAAGATACCAATTGTTAAGGTTCAATGGAATGCTCGTAGAGGACCCGAGTTCAACTGGGAACGAGAAGATCAGATGAATAATAAATACCCACACTTATTTCCAGAAGATACGTCAACACCTCCAACTGCTTAAAATTTTGGGACGAAATTTATTTAACGGGTAGGTACTGTAGTGACCCGAACTTTTCCATGTTTATATATATTAAATGAAATTGATATTTATATGATTAAGTATTTCCAACATGTTAAGCAATCAAACTTGTTAAGACTTGATTAATTGAAATAGGTTTTATATAGACAATTGACCACCCAAGTTGACCGGTGATTCACGAACGTTAAAACTTGTAAAAACTATATGATGTCATATATATATCTATCTATATATATATATATATATATATATATATATATATATATATATATATATATATATATATATATATATATATATATATATATATAGTTAACATGGTATTATGATAACTAAACATATCATTAAGTATATTAACAATGAACTACATATGTAAAAAGAAGACTACTAACTTAATGATTTCGAAACGAGACATATATGTAACGATTATCGTTGTAACGACATTTAATTGTATATATATATATATATATATCATATTAAGATATATTAATATATCATAATATCATGATAATGTAATAATTTAACATCTCATTTGATATAATAAACAATGGGTTAACAACACTTAACAGGATCGTTAACCTAAAGGCTTCAAAACAACATTTACATGTAACGACTAACGATGACTTAACGACTCAGTTAAAATGTATATACATGTAGTGTTTTAATATGTATTTATACACTTTTGAAAGACTTCAAGACACTTATCAAAATACTTCTACTTAACAAAAATGCTTACAATTACATCCTCGTTCAGTTTCATCAACAATTCTACTCGTATGTACCCGTATTCGTACTCGTACAATACACAACTTTTAGATGTATGTACTATTGGTATATACACTCCAATGATCAGCTCTTAGCAGCCCATGTGAGTCACCTAACATATGTGGGAACCATCATTTGGAAACTAGCATGAAATATCTCATAAAATTACAAAAAATATTAGTAATCATTCATGACTTATTTACATGTAAACAAAATTACACCTCCTTTATATCTAATCCATATACCAACGACCAAAAACACCTACAAACACTTTCATTCATCAATTTTCTTCATCAAATTGATCTCTCTAAAGTTCTATCTTCAAGTTCTAAGTGTTCTTCATAAATTCTATAAGTTCTAGTTTCATAAAATCAAGAATACTTCCAAGTTTGCTAGCTTACTTCCAATCTTGTAAAGTGATCATCGAACCTCAAGAAATCTTTCTTATTTACAGTAAGAGATCTTTCTAATACAAGGTAATACTCATATTCAAACTTTGATTCAATTTCTATAACTATAACAATCTTATTTCGAGTGGAAATCTTACTTAAACTTGTTTTCGTGTCATGATTCTGCTTCAAGAACTTTCAAGCCATCCAAGGATCCTTTGAAGCTAGATATATTTTTCTCATTTTCAGTAGGTTTATCCACAAAACCTGAGGTAGTAATGATGTTCATAACATCATTCGATTCATATATATAAAACTACCTTATTCGAAGGTTTAAACTTGTAATCACTAGAACATAGTTTAGTTAATTCTAAACTTGTTCGCAAACAAAAGCTAATCCTTCTAACTTGACTTTTAAAATCAACTAAACACATGTTCTATATCTATATGATATGCTAACTTAATGATTTAAAACCTGAAAACACGAAAAACACCGTAAAACTGGATATACGCCGTCGTAGTAACACCACGGGCTGTTTTGGGTTAGTTAATTAAAAACTATGAGAAACTTTGATTTAAAAGTTGTTCTTATGAACGTGAAACTATATCCAAAAATCATGATTAAACTCAAAGTGGAAGTATGTTTTCCAAAATGGTCATCTAGACGTCGTTCTTTCAACGGAAATGACTACCTTTACAAAAACAACTTGTAACCTGTATTTCTGACTATAAACTTATACTTTTTTTGTATAGATTCATAAACTTAAGTTCAATATGAAATCATAGCAATTGGATTCACTCAAAACGGATTTAAAACGAAGATGTTATGGGTAAAACAAGATTGGATATTTTTACTTGTTGTAGCTACGTGAAAATTGGTAACAAATCTATACAAATCATATTCTAGCTAACTTATATTGTATTATACATGTATTCTAATATATTATGTAATCTTAGGATACCATAGACACGTATGCAAATGTTTTGACATATCATATCGACCCGTCTATATATATTATTTGGAACAACCATAGACACTCTATATGCAGTAATGTTGGAGTTAGCTATACAGGGTTGAGGTTGATTCCAAAAATATATATACTTTGAGTTGTGATCTAGCCTGAGACGTGTATACACTGGGTCATGGATTGGGTCAAGATAATATATATATCAATTTATTTCTGTACATCTAACTATGGACAACTAGTTGTAGGTTACTAACGAGGACAGCTGACTGAAAATATTTAAAACATTAAAACGTATTAAAAAAATGTTGTAAATATATTTTGAATATACTTTGATATATATGTACATATTTGTTATAGGTTCATGAATCGACTAGTAGCCAAGTCTTACTTCCCGACGGAGTAAAAATCTGTGAAAGTGAGTTATAGTCCCACTTTTAAAATCTAATATTTTGGGATGAGAATACATGCAGCTTTATAAATGTTTTACAAAATAGACACAAGTACGCAAAACTACATTCTATGGTTGGATTATTAAACCGAATATCGCCCTTCAAGTCTGGTAGCCTAAGAATTAGGGAAATAGCCCCTAATTGACGCGAATCCTAAAGATAGATCTATTGGGCTTAACAACCCCCATTCAGGTTATGGATGGTTTAGTACTTCGAGATTATTATACAGACGAGAGGTTCTGTTTTGGGGATATTCTATGCATTAAGTTAACGTCGGTTACCAGGTGTTCAACATATGAATGATTTTTATCTCTATGCAGTTTGCGAAATGCCTGATAAGAGATGTGTTATAAAAATGAAATCTTGTGGTCTATTATTATGATATGTAGGTTAAACCTATAACTCACCAACAATTTTGTTGACGTTTTAAGCATGTTTATTCTCAGGTGATTATTAAGAGCTTCCGCTGTTGCATACTAAATTAAGGACAAGATTTGGAGTCCATGCTTGTATAATTTTGTTTAAAAACTGCATTCGAAGACTTATGTTGATGTGTAATATTATTGTAAACCATTATGTAATGGTCGTGTGAAAAACGCTATATTTTAGATTATCATTATTTGATAATCATCGTAATATTTTAAAGGTTATGGTTTGTTTTAAAATCGAATGCAGTCTTTGAAAAACGTCTCATATAGAGGTCAAAACCTCGCGATGAAATCAATTAATATGGAACGTTTATAATCAATATGAACGGGACATTTCACTTAGTTACCCGATTTTTTAAATTCGGCAACACTGTTATCGGGTTTCTCATATCCGATGATTTCAACTTTTCCATATCCAATGATTTACATACTTTTAGGGATTGCTGGCTACATCAACCAATTAAAAATGATGGTTTACTAGATAAATTCATCATTTTGGGAAATTTGTAATATGGTTGATGTATGACTCTTGTGCATGTATGGTATAAGACTCGCACTTCAAATAAAGAATTGTTTGTTTGGAGGGAGCTACAGATTCAAAGAATATTCTACATCATATGGGGAGTTTCGAGATTAAACTACAAAACCAATAGCCACTAATCGGACCTTTGATAGAAGGGCCCATGTACTTTGAGGGGGGAGCTTCGCGAGTTTCGACACTTCATCTCAAGTTAAGCAAATTCTAGAGATCCACAACGGATATCTATGGGGAGGTTGTTGTCTAGTAATTTAGGGAGATAGACGTTGGTGATCGAAATCGTAACTTTAGTCAAGGGGAAGGTTGCTTTATAATGATCGACGGTGACAAACTTGATGATATTATTCAAAGACCGTTGATTCGTGAGAGGAGTTAATTAGTGATAGCAAATTTCATTTCATGTAATTTTGTATGTATTTCATAGGAAGCTAGTTTTGGAACACAATCAACTCATTGGGGAATGTTAGGTCTCTGGAATGATTAGATTGTGTATATATGTCTTATAGGAGGGTTCTATGAGGAGGGCTATAAATGGAACCCAAGGGCTTCATTAGTTAGTTCTTGAGCCTAGCTTCTAGTCACCGATATTTAATGTTGATCAAGAGCACTGTGGAATACAAGTTTGGCCGTTTGACTTTTTTCTCTCTTGATCATATTCATATGATCTTCATCGATATTCATCATATTAGGACCTAACATAGACAAAGACGATCCCAACTATATAAATAACTCATGTGGAAAAACCAAACCTACTTAAATAGGAGGAAAGCTTATGGTTAACTCCACACCAATGAGCAACTGGTCTCAATCGAATGTAGCTAGTAAAGCTAGTCTAGATTCGTCTACAGGGAGCAACATGTTCAGAATTCAAATAACAGTTAAGTATTCTAAAGAAAAGAGTTGTAATAGTTGGAATTTTAAATTAAACTAAAGTGCTTAAGAAAATAAATGATTAACCAGATAGAGAAAACGGTGTTCACTTAGATGATTCACAATTAACGTGGATTTTCATTTACAATTAAAACTGATTAAATGTGTGATAAATGTATAATTCAATTACTTAAACTAAAACAACTTACACTATTCTCATTCAAAAGACCAAACTATATTTTGATTTACTAATTGAGCATCAATATAGATTAAACTCACTTAAAATCCTAATTACAATGATCACTTAATGAAATTACACGACTGTTATGTTAAATTACCTATTTGGTGAAGAATGGCCTTTGAACCTTCAAAATCACCTCTTTCTATGTCTGGAACGAAGTAGAACAATAATCCCAAAACAATTGCTCGAAATAGGTTAAAAACCTATTTCCCCCGTCCAGACTCCCTCGCAATCGCGAGGGACTATACACTACAAATATCATGTTCGAGAGCATCCCGATACCGTGTGTTTGCATTCATTTTTTCTTCTCCTGGCGAATCAAGGTCACCACTATACACACCTCGCGAACTGGAGACAATTTGCACTATGTAGCTCACGAAAGGGAAGCCCGGAATACACTTTTTAGCCTAGAAAAAGTCTCCAAAGTTTGTCTCGATCCCCGACTCGAACCTAAACCAACTTTGCTGAACGTTGAGCTTCAAAACACATAAAATTCACCACAAATACCTCAAGTAACCCTCTCGATATAAATGCATTAATCTTCAACAATAGTTATTAATAAATCTTTAATAAATAGTGTGAAACTAACAAACCGGAACCGATATTGCAAATATAAACATGTATGATTTGAGCAATATCAATAACCAATTTATTTAATTAACAAAACTTTTGAGAATTATTTAAAATTTATGCAACTAATTAGTCAAAAAGAAAATCCAATGGTGGACCAACTCTGGACCGGATCATCTCGCAGGCACCGTATTCTTAAAATAAGTATTTATAATAGTTTAATTAAGGAAGCTAGCAAATGTCAACGAACATCAGCCCCCACATGCATGTTGAGAAAATATAGGGCTACAAAAGTTTTACTATCGAACATCAGTGCCAAAGAATTTTCCCACTTTGACATTTTGACTTGGTGGAAATTAAGAAACGACCGATATCCAATTATAGCAGCTAAGGCTCGTGACTTATTTTTTGTCCAAGCTTTGACAGTAGCTTCCCAATTTTCCTTTTCTACTAGTGGTCATATTATATCTCAAAGAAGATCAACTTACCCCCGAATTTATGGAAGTAGGTGTATTTTTGAAGGATTATTTGGACGGGGTACATAGGTTAAAAAATGTGACAATGTTGGAAGGTCCATTAGGCGAAGACGTTGAATACTATCATAAGATAAGAAGAAGAGGAAGCCAGGATATCACCTCTAACGATCGAATTAGATGAAGGTGAATTTAAACCCTTTGATGTTGAGGAAAACATAGAGAAACTATCGTCCTTATTGGATAATTTTTAAAGTATAATGGGTGATGGCAATGCCGAAGTTCGATACATTTTACTACACTAATACTTTTTCGAGTGATGGTCATGCCGAAGCTCGAAATGTATTAGCTTTTGTATAATTATATTGTTTAAATACTAGTTATGATTATTATTTATATTATTTGTAGTGCTATAAGCGTTATAACTTATAACTATGTTGTTTAATATTATTTGTAGTTGTTTAGGCGTTATATCTTATGACCATATTGTTTATATCATTTATAGTTTAGAAATAAAAACGGTAAAAGTTGAATCCGAAAAAAAAAACCGAAGTCGAATCCTAGAAAAACGAAAAAAAACCGAACGTTAAAAACTGGTTCAAAACTGAAAAAATTATTTCGAAAGGGCCCCTGCTTGGCCCTAGAGCTGCCAGCTAACCATCTTAATGTATCATAATGAATTTTAACCGATTTTTGATAAGATCAGCCGGCTAGGAAAAGCAAACAACATCTGAAGGACAAAACGCCTAGTTAGAATTAAAGATAAGCCAATTGAAGATGAGCCACCGACTACACAACTGAGTCGCCTGCTAGAAACCATTTGTAGCAGAGTTTAAAAAGATTAAGCGACACCATGTGAGATGTAACAGCATACATTTTTTAAATCACAAAGGAAGTATTAAAACTGTTGGTTGAATGTGGATTAATGCACTAAACGATAAACTTAAGCATGATTAACCAAAGTGTGATTAACCAAAGAATATGTTTTGATGATGACACATACATATGCATAAGTGATGACTGACATCTTAACATAAAACAAGCAAGGTCACTAATCCATACTTTATCTTGCAAATGACCAAGTCAAACATAGGTTAAAGAATGAAATTAAAACTTCAGCTAAATACAAGGTCGAGGTACGGTCGACCACATAGTCAACCTTGAAAACCCAAACTGAATTGCAATGCAGTTTTGTGAAAACAAGTTGCACGGTCGCCACCACGGTCAACCGCAGTTTTCTCTGTTACCATTTTCGACCAAATAAATTTTGACTAGTTTCCGACATCTATAATTCATGAAACCTTTCTCATCATGCTTAGAATAGATGTCTTCTTCATACTCAGCCGAGGTTTGGTCATAAAAACACTAATTGTGATTAATTGCGCCTAATGACATCTTAATGACAAATTAACCAAGATTATGCATAACACATAAGTGTTAATCAACAACTTTTGATCTTAATTCTTATCTAGATATCCTTAGTATGATCATCAAGTACCAACACACTTATTCCAATGTCACTAGAACAATGATTGCTATTAGAAATGACTTAGTGATTAATTAAGGCTAAATGAGGAACAATGCTCTCAAGATTAACTAGTAATGACTTGTAGTCCTAAAACACACTTATATACATTTAGGATGGTCACCAAGTCCCAACTAGAGATTGCTCTTCCCTTGTGCATGTGTTGGACATTAATGTGTGCTTACACATTAATCATGTAATGTGTCATATTGCACATTAAACTTATTAAGTGCTTAAATTATAAGTTGTGCAAGTATCTATATGATTGATCCTAGAATAACTATCTCTTGCTATGTGAGTATTACTTGCTACTTGCCAATATGCTTAATACTCATAAACTTGTCCACTTGATTAATATGTTTGCTATGTGCTCATTAGTTAGGATTCAAGTAACTATCCTTCTCCAATAGATTAAGTGTAAAATGGTTCACAATGAAAGTATAGTCAATTGTCTATTTGATCTAGTCTAAGTAACTAAGGGTGATTGCTTATGACTTAACTTTGATGTCTCTACATGCTTCATGATTATCTTATAGAGACATTGTTCAATTAATCTCTAACTAAACTTAAAAAGAACATGACTTGTGATTAATTGAAACTAGGAAGTTAATGACATAGTGACTAGTCTTTAGAATTGAACCAAAGACATTAATGTGACTAACTAAGTCTTGACCAAACTGAAATTTCCCTAAATATCAATCAAGACACTTCTCCAAGAATGTTGGGTTTGCCACTTTTGGAATGATTAGTCACTTTCATGCATTAAGACCAAATCTCACACACTTAATGCATATAGTACTTGTATAGGATGTTTGGTTTCTTTTGCAGGTGCTAGAAGGAGTAAAGGTGCCAAAATATGGTGTTCAAATTTGAGTCAAACGGCTATACAACGAATACCTAATTTGGACTGGAGCACGCATGGTCGCACCAAGGTCGACCGTGCAGGCAACCGTGTGTCAACGGCTATTTTTTGAATCTCACTATAAAAGGCAAACATTTAAGAGCATTTTAAGTTGACCCTCTTGCATATTTTAAAGGCTTATCTCTAGTTATCACAAGTGCATCAATTACTACTCAAATATGATCAAGCAAGAGAAGATTCTATGATCTTATAGATATATAATTGGGTTGTTGTAAACTTACTAATCAAAATCGTTTATCTTGTGAGTTTACTTAATGTAATGTATGTCCTAATATTGTGTTAGGATTATCATTGCAAAGTGTATAAGTCTTGTAACTTCAATTAGTAGAAGCATAGGCTAGTTTAGTGATCCACTTCCTTAAAGGGACTTAGGAAGTTGAATAATCTTATTTGGAGATTAATACTTGTCCAAGGTGAAGACAAGTTGATCTAGGTTAGAGTTGATCTTTCAAATGGATAGAAAGATTAGGTTTGTTGTCTACCAAATAAGTTGAAGACTTGTAAATCGGATCTCCACCGGGTTTGGAGAAAAGTGCTTAGTGAAGCAATAAATCCCGATTAGTGTAATCGGGGAATGGATTAAGGTGGATTAATTAACATCCACCCGAACCACTATAAATCCTTTTGTCTATGTTCTTTACATTACTTCATTGATCATTTTGAACATATACACTACACACATCAAGTTTGAGTTGAGTTGGTTGATCAAAGTTAAATCGAATTTGGTGATCAATCAAAAAAGTGTTAAAAACTTATTAAGTAACTATTCACTCCCCCCTAGTTACTTACAATTGGTATCAGAGCGGTTGCTTAAATCATTGTGCTATAAACGATCGCGAAAGCGTCAAAATTTGTTTTGTGCAAAAACTTGAGTCAACGATTCTCGGATCAACTCAAACTATGGGATACTTGGTAGAATTGGTGAAGGAAGCACCAATCTTTGATAAGATGAATATTGATGTGTGGAAATTAAGATTTGAGTCTTATCTCAAATCCAAGGATTACTACTTGTGGAGAATAATCATAGTAGGAGACTTTGTACCACAAGCTAGTTCAAGGTTAGTGAAGTCAACATTTCAAAACAATGATGTTTCACTACTTCATGGAATTCTTCCTAGTGAAGAAAGGTTAAAGATAATTTCATGTGAAAGTGCTAAAGAATGTTGGGATTAACTATGTTCTCAGGAAGATTTAAACTCTAGAAGTTTAAAGGGTAAAGGAATTGGGAAGGATTTGGAAAAGGTTGGTGATTCTCAAGTAAAAGGGTTGGATGAAAATGAAGACTTTTGCCTCATGAGTTCTTTGAATGATTTGGATCAAGATGATCAAAGTGAAGAAGAGGTTGAATCTCCATTCAAAGAAGATGACGTCTCAAGCATGGATTGCAATGAGGTACATGTATTCTATCCTTCTAATTATGAAGAATTGTTATATGATTACAAGACCATTAAATTTGTGTATGATAATAGTCGTGACAAAGTAAAACTTTTGAAGAAATAATTACACAAAGTTAGACAACTTAACAAAGTTTTAATTGATGAAAATAACACCTTGAAAAGTAAAACTTGAAAGGATAAGTATTTGTGATTCATCAAGAAATAAACATGAAATGAATATGTCACGACTCTAGCAAACATAAATCTTGTAATCAAAGTCCATTGTCCATTATTAGGAAAATTGAGAATATGGGAAAAATAGACCAAGCTAGCAATTCCATGGTAGGGATAAGTCAAGGATTGGGTAATCTTAAAATCAATCAAAATCAATGATCAAAATGCTAATGAGAATAACTATAACACCCCTGATTTTGATTTTTTTTTTAAATACAGCGGAAGACTTGGTTATTATATATATCATATAAAATCCCCTTGATTATAATATACACGTTAATATTTAAAAGTCTGGGCGTTATATTAAATATTACAATAACTTTTAATATAAAGGACACAACATCAGAGTTTTCGACTTTGTCAAACATATCTTTCAGCATCCCATCTTCACCCTGATAACTAGCATACAACGAATCCATAACCTGTAGGGAAGATGTGGGGGATTAGCACGAAGCTAAGTGAGTACGAATAACTACATACCATAGCATACAGAAGTGTTATACTAATCATGTCATATAGTCTAACACACAAACATCACCCAGTAGTGCAGTCTACAGAGACTCCGGCGGTTCGGCCAAACCATTAACCACCAGTTGATCAGGCTGGGGTTTACCGAAAGTTCCTCCTACATACCGTGCTGCATAAATCATCCACACGCGATGAACACGTCATTCAAACATACACCACACGGATGCAAATAGGCTACCACATGAGGAACCCAACCCGCAGGTTGATCTCTCCTATCGAATTAGGCTACCACAAGATAGGGACGCACTGAGTTCCAACAGACAAGCATCAACCAACATGCAGTCATCACAAGGA